>NC_081422.1:107770665-108075977 GCF_949786415.1 Peromyscus eremicus | reverse complement strand
GAGTTCCAGGACAGGCTCCAAAGCTACACAGAGAAACCCTGTCTCAAAAACAAAACAAAATAATAAGAATTGCATTTGTTTGTGTGAGCACAATGGAGAGAGACAAGGATGGCACCTGTGAGGGCATGTATGTTTGCCCTGGGGTGGGTGGATGTCAGAAGACAAGCATCAGGAATGGGTTTTCTCCCACCTCGTGGGTCTTGGGTATGGAACACAGGTCATCAGTCTTACTGGCAAAGTGCTTTGATCCGCTGATCCCCATCCCAAGTGAAGTATAAAGCTGGCAGGCCCGGAGTGGAGCGATGACTCAGTGGTGAAGGGTAATTACTCCTTTTCCAGATGACCCGACTTTGGTTCCCAGCACCTACATCAATCAGCTCCCAAACTCCTGTAACTCTTGCTCCAGAGGGACCCCATACCCTCTTCTGGACCTTGGGCATCTGCACTCACATGTGCATAGATCTACAGGCAATATACACGATGGTATACAAATTTAAAAAGACAATTTTTTATAAAGCAGAAAGAAAACAGAACAAAGGATATGACAGGGGCCCTGGAGAAGTCGTCAGGGGTCCACCGAGTCAGTGTGACTAGATCCAGCCTGGCTGCTAACACATAGGTTTCTTCCTTAGGCAGAAAAGAAAAAAGGACTCTTCTCACTGTGATCCAAATGGGGGCACTAAGTAATGTACGTCTCACAATCCCACTCTGCTTGAACAAGAACCCTAATTAGGTCTACCAGTGAGGGTCCACCTGCTAGACCAGGGCTGCTAGAGAGAGCAAGCCCACTGAATTAAAATTCAATTAATCGGACTTTAAGGGCAAGAGAAAGTATTTGTAAAAAATCATTAAACAGCACATAAAAGGCTATGAGGGGCTGACAGAGATGGGTGGACACAGCCTGGCTTTTGTTAAGGTACTTCGGGCCCAATGAGTTCACTTTTTTCAGGAATTTTAACAAGATAGTGGTCAAAGTGAAATTAGTTCGCTGCGTAGTTTATTTAAGGTTTTACAAGTCCCTGCAAAGAGTCCGTGCCCTGGGTCTGGAGGCACAGACCTGCTGGGAGAGGTGAGATGTGGACTCCTAGAGGGAGAATTTTCAAACACAGTGTGGGCTGTGACAAAGCAACCCGCCTGGACACCCGGCAGGGTCCTGACACACCAAGGGAGCCTTGGGGGCTGTCGTGGATCCACGGAGCCCTGAGACTCTGCACTTGGGATCCCAGAAAGGAAAAACAAACGCAGAAAGGACATCGTTGGGACAACTGATGAAATGTGAACAGTCTGTGGATTAGATAGCAGACCTGTATCAACATGGGATTTCCTGGTTTTGATAACGGCACTTGGTTGTATAAGATAATGTGGACGGTCTCAGGGAACACACAGAGAGGTCGAGGTGAGAGGGTACTCGCAGAAGCACAGGCCTGATTTCTAATTGTCAGGGGCTGGGTGGACGGGGTGCCGGTGAGCGAGTAGAAGCATTATTACAGGTCTTGTGGCTGGGGTCGGGGTGGGAGGGTAGAAAGGGTCTTTCTGTGTAACCCAACACAGCCGGGAACTAATGGTCCTCCAGCCTCCCAAGCGCTGGGATTTCAGGCATACAGGAGGGGATGGAAGCTAGACCCAAGCATGCTAAGTAGGTGCTCCACTGTCGAGCCTTCTTTTTTCACTGTGAGTTTGTATGTGTATTTGTTTGGTATTATTATGACTATGGTTATTTGGGCAGTGCTGGCTCAAACGGAACACCACGTGTGTTAGGTGCACACGCTCCTCCTCCTCACTGAGCTCAAACCTTACTTCCTTTATTTGTTCAATTTGGTTTTTTGTTTTGTTTTTTTGTGTTGTGTTTGGTTTGGTTTGGTTTGTTTTGGACAGGGTTTCTCTTTATAACAGCCCTGGCTGTCCTGGAACTTGCTCTGTTGACCAGGCTGGCCTTGAAGTCAAAGAAATCCTCCAGCCTCTGCCTCCCCAGTGCTGAGTGCTGGGATTAAAGGTGTGCAGCACCACCGTCCAGCTTTTTTTTAAGATTTATGTATTTTGTATATTTGCATGTATGCCTACATGACAGAAGAGGGCATCAGATCCCTTCATAGATGGTTGTGAGCCACATGTGGTTGCTGGGAATTGAACTCAGGACCTCTGGAAGAGCAGCCAATGCTCTTAACTGCTGAGCCATCTCTCCAGTCCCTCAATTTTGTCTTTTAGGTTTACTTACTTTATGTGTGTGGTTTTGCCTGCTTATATGTACGTGCACCACATGCACGCAGTGCCTGTGGAAGCCAGAAGAGGGCGTCAGAACCCCTGGAACTGGATTGCCCACACACCTTAGTTTTGAGACTAGGTTTCTCACTAACCTGAAACTCGCCAATCTGGCTGGACATGCTGACCAACAAGCCCAGGGAATCCTTATCTCTGCCTCCTCAGCTCTAGGATTAAAGACACACACACACTTCTGTGCCCAACTTTCCTTTTATTATATTCATTTATTTAATTTATTTATTTTGAGACAGGGTCTCACTGTGTAGCCCTGGTTGGCTCACTCTGTAAACTAGGCTGACCTAGAACTCATATAATTTCCACCTGCTTTTGCCTCCCCTAGTGCTGGGATTAAAAGGTGTGCACCACCACTGCCCGCTAGGCAATTTAAAATTTTTGAACTAATAAAGTTTATTTATTTTTAATTTATAATTTTTTTATGTGTATGAGTTATCAGTGTTTTGAATGCATGTACATGGGGGGGGGCATGTACATGCCTGATGCCTTCAGAGGCCGGAAGAAGACATTGGACCCTCTGAATGTGGAATTATAGACAGTTGTAAGCCATAGTGCTGGGAATCAAGCCCACAGTCTCTTGGAGGAGCAGCAGGTGCTCTTAACTTCTGAGCCTCCTCTCCAGCCCCTATTTATTTAGCTCTATTAATCTTAAGGTTGCTGGGTTTAGTAGTGCCCTTTAATCCCAGCACTCTAAAGGCAGAGGTAGAAGGATCTCTATAAATTTGAGACCAGCTTGATTTACATAGTGAGTTCCAGGGCAGCCAGAGCTGTCTCATAAAACAAAACAAAACAAGCAATTACTTTTAAGGCAAGTTCCCAGGCTGGCCTTGAACTCACAGAGACGCATCTGCCTCTGCCTCCCCGAATGCTGGAATTAAAGGCGTGCGCCACCACCGCCCAGCCAAACAATTTCTTTCTTTTTTTTTTTTTTTTTCATTTTTTAAAATTTATTTTTCTATTATCAGTTTGATACAGTATAAATTCTCATCCTAATTTTGAAATGTTTCATTGAGGGTTGCCCAGTAACTGAGTAAAACCAAAACTTATTATAAGCCACAGTCATCCTAGGGTCCCCCCTGCTATGTAGCCTCCCTGGTTCTGTGGTTGCAATGTGATTGTTCTTTGCTTTATATCTAGTATCCACTTATGAATGAGTACATACCATGTTTGTCCTTTTGGGTTTGGGTTACCTCACTCAGGATGATTTTTTCTAGTTCCATCCATTTGCCTGCAAATTTCATACTGTCATTGTTTTTCTCTGCTGAGTAGTACTCCATTGTGTAGATGTACCACATTTTCTTAATCCATTCTTCAGTTGAAGGGCATCTAGGTTGTTTCCAGGTTCTGGCTATTACAAATAGTGCTGCTATGAACATAGTTGAGCATGTTTCTTTGTGGTATGATTGAGCATTCCTTGGGTATATGCCCAAGAGCGGTATGGCTGGGTCTTGAGGTAGATCGATTCCCAATTTTCTGAGAAACCGCCATACTGATTTCCACAGTGGTTGTACAAGTTTGCACTCCCACCAACAGTGGAGGAGTGTTCCCTTTGCTCCGCATCCTCTCCAACATAGACTGTCATTAGTGGTTTTGATCAGGGCCATTCTGACAGGTGTAAGGTGGTATCTCAGAGTCGTTTTGATTTGCATTTCTCTGATGACAAACACTTTCTTTTAAGGCAAGTTCCCAGGCTGGCCTTGAATGCACAAAGATCCACCTGCTTCTGCCTCCTGTGAGTGCTGGAATTAAGGGAGTGGGAAATTCTTTCTCTTTTAAATTTTTTTATTTATTAGTCTGTTGGGTTTTTTTTTTTAATTTTTATTTTATGTGCATTGGTGTTTTGCTTGCACATATGTCTGTATGAAAGTGCCAGGTCCCTGGAACTAGAGTTACAGACAGTTGTGAGCTGCCATGTGGGTGCTGGGAATTGAAGCCAGGTCTTCTGGGAGAGCATGGGAGAGCAGCCAGCTCTGTTAACTACTGAGCCACCTCACCAGCCCTTAAAATTCTTTTTACACTTGTCTATTTAGTGTGAGTGAGTGTGTTTACCTGTATCATGTGCACACACTGTATTATGGTGTGCCTGTGGAGGTCGGAGAGCAGCTGGCAGGAAGAGGTTCTCCTGCCCCATAGTGCCCTGGATCAAGCTCAGGCCATTAGGCTTAAGACAGTGACTCACTATATAGCCTTGGCCAATCTGTACTCTGTAGACCAGGCTACCCCTTTGCAGCAATTCTTTCTTCTATCTTGTGAGTGCTGTGATCCCAGGTGGCCACTAGCCCCAGCCTCAGTGGCCAGAGAGTCTAAGCTGAGATCTAAGGGGGGACAGGCGCTGGGCTGGGGAAACTGCAGACAAGGACAGTCCCAAGCGCAGCAGAGGCCAGACTTGTGCAGACAAACACCTGGAGCCGCAGAGTCTGCCCAGGCGTGGTTGCGCAAGGTGCTCATTCTCACCTGCCTGCGGGCTGCAGCCCCAGGGTCAGGGTCCCCCTGGATGGGGACGAAGAAATGTTAGAGGGAATGTACCTTGTACAGCCGCTGAGGCAAACTGTTGGCGATTTCTTTTCTTTTCTTTTTTTTTTTTTTTTTTTTTTTTTTTTTTTTTTTTTTGGTTTTTCGAGACAGGGTTTCTCTGTGTAGCTTTGCGCCTTTTCCTGGAACTCACTTGGTAACCCAGGCTGGCCTCAAACTCACAGAGATCCACACCTGGCTCTGCCTCCCGAGTGCTGGGATTAAAGGCTTGCTCCACCACTGCCCGGCCTGTTGGCGATTTCTAGAAAGGGCCAAAGCAGAACCTGACAGAGACAACAACCTTACTGCCAGGCATGTACCCAGAAGCAGCAGTCCTACCGAGTACCCAGAGGAGCTGCACTCAGCATGTGGGAGAGATTTCTTGAAAATATTTATTATTGTTATCTTATGTGTGTGCATTATTTCACCTGCATGTATGCATGTGCACCACGTGTGTGCCTGGCACCCTAAGAGGTCAGAAGACAGTGACAGATGATCCTCCAGAACTGGAGTTACATATGGTTGTGAGCCACTATATGGGTGTTGGGAATGAAACCCAGGTCTGCTGGAAGAGACAGCCCATGCTCTTAACCTGGGATCCATCTCTCCAGGCCCTGTCGAAGAGATTTTTATGTTCTAGTGCTCATAATAGCCAAGATGTGAACTCAGCTTAAGTATCCTTTGACGTGTACACGGATAAAGGAAATTAGAGAGCAGGTAGGCACAGTGGTACACACAGCTCATTCCACCACTTGGGAGGCTGAAGTAGGAGGGTCAGGAATCTGAGAATATTGGGGAATTACACAGTAACACCCTGTATCAGAAATAAGAGAGGACAAGAGAAAGGATGAATGATGATGGGTAGATGGGAGGGGAAAGAGGAGAAGAGAAAGAAAAAGACAGGCCCATGTGATGGAATACTATTTAGTCTTTGACATTAATCTTACTTTTAATTATGTGTATCTGTGTGTGGATTTATGCACACAGGAACAATGCTCTCAAATGCCAGATCTCCCAGAGCTGGAGTTCTAGGCAGTTCACTTTTTGGTTTTTTGAGACAAGGTTTCTCTGTGTAGCCCTGGCTGTCCTGGAACTTGCTCTATAGACAAGGCCTGCCTCTGCCTTCCAAGTGCTAGGACTAAAGGCATGTGCCACCACTGCCCAGTGTGTGTGTGTGTGTGTGTGTGTGTGTGTGTGTGTGTGTGTGTGTTCTCCTCTTAACCACTAAGTCATCTAAGTCATCTTTCCAGGCCTTATTTGTTTTCAGGAGGAAAGGAAATCTGCTATCTGTGATAATATGGAAAAGCCTGGAAGACACAGGGCTAAGTGAGGGAAGCCAAGCACAGAAAGATGGTGAATGGTCTCAACTGTGAAATCTGAAAGACATGTGTTGGCATGCATCTGTAATTCTACCTATTCAAGAGGCTGAGACAGGAGAATCAAACTTTGAGGTCAGTCTGAGCTATACAGGTAACATAATGATCTGTTCTTTAAAAAAATAAAAATAAAAATAAAAAATTGGGGGCTGGAGAGATGGCTCAGAGTTTAAGAGCACAGGCTGTTCTTCCTGAGTTCAATTCCCAGCAACCACATGGTGGCTCACAACCATCTATAATGAGATATGGTGCCCTCTTCTGGCATGCAGGCAGAACACTGTGCACATGTGTACTAATAAATAAATAAATAAATAAATAAATAAATAAATAAATAAATAATTTTAAAAAATTGGCTGGGCGGTGATGGCATACGCCTTTAGTCCCAGCACTCGGGAGGCAGAGCCAGGTGGATCTCTGTGAGTTCGAGGCCAGCCTGGGCTACAGAGTGAGCTCCAGTCCAGGACAGGCACCAAAACTATACAGAGAAACCCTGTCTTGGAAAAATCAAAACAACAACAACAACAACAACAAAAATGTAGCCTGGCGGCGGTGGTGCACGCCTTTAATCCCAGCACTCGGGAGGCAGAGACAGGTAGATTTCTGTGAGTTCGAGGCTAGCTTGGTCTACAGAGTGAGATCCAGGACAGACAGGGGTATATACACAGTGAGACCTTGTCACAGTGCAACCTTGTCTTAAAAAAAAAAAGAAAGAAAGAAAGAAAAGAAAAGAAAATTGGGCTGGTCAGTGGTGGCATGCACCTTTAATACTACTTGGGAAGCAGAGGCAGGCAGATATTTTAGTTTGGTGCCAGCCTGGTCTACAGAGCAAGTTCCAGGATAGTCAGGGCTACACTGAGAAATCCTGTCTCAAAAACAAAAACAAGAAAAAGAAAGAAAAAATATTGGGTCTGGTTATGTAGCTCAGTAGTAAAGTGGGTTGTTGTTGTTTGTTTGTTTGTTTGTTTTTTCCAGACAAGGTTTCTCTGTGGAGCCATGGCTGCTCTGGAACTGGCTCTTTAGACCAGGCTGGCCTCGAACTCACAGAGATCCACCTGCCTCTGCCTCCTGAGTGCTGGGATTAAAGGCATGGGCCACCACCACCTGGCAGTAAAGTGTTTGCCTAGCATGCAAGAAACCCTGAGGACCGCATAAACTGGGCAAGAGTGGAGCAACATTTGGAGACTGAGGCAGGAAGATCAGAAGTTCAAAGTCATCCTCAGCTACACAGTCTTAGAGACACTGTCTCCAAACATAACAAACAAACAAAATCCTAAACAACAATAATAACAACAAAAAACTTGCCAAACAGAAATTTATCACAACATAAATTAACTTCACAGTAATTATCAGAGTGTCAAGGTCAGGGGCTGGGGATAGCCTAGGGTTAGGGAACTTTGGCCAATGCAAGGAAGAGCAAGCAAAGGTTTATGCCTCCAGGGAGGGAATCCTTGTTCCAAAGATCATTTTTTACAGAGCAAGTGACTTTAAAATTCAGTAGCAAAAAGCAGTGGTTACACTGGGTGTGGTGGTGGTCCACACTGGTAATCCTTGCTCTGGAGGAGTACAGCCAGGGGGATTGCTGCAAGTTCCAAGCCAGCCTGGTCTGGATAGCAAGTTCCAGGTCAGCCAGGACTATCGAGTGAGATCCTGTCTCCATAAACAAACAAAAAGGGCTGGCAAGATGGCTCAGTGTATAAAGAGGCTTTGCTGCTGAGCCTAAAGATCTCCATTCCAGGTGCTGGAGAGGTGACTCAGGGGTTAAGAGCACTGGCTGCTCTTTCAGAAGATCTGGGTTCAATTCCCAGCACCCACATGGCAACTCCAAGCTGTCTGTAACTCTAGGTCCCTGGGATCTGATATCTTCATGCCAATCCAATAATTATTTAATAATTTAATAATATTATTTAATAATTATTTAAATAAATTATTTATTTAATAAATTATTTAAATTATTTATTATTTAAATAAATTATTTAAAACAATGATCTCCATTCCATCCCCAGGATCTCTCACGACTGTCCTCTGTGCTCTTATATGTACGTATGTACATATGCACATACACATAGATTCAAAATAAATAAATAAAAACGTAATAAATTTAGGGCTGGAGAGGCAGCAGAGGACCCAATTTCAATTCCCAGCACCCACTTGGTAGTTCAGAACTGTCTAACTCCAGCTCCAGGTTATATCATGCCATCTTCTGGTCATGGGCATCAGGCGTGCTAATGAAGTTCTTAAATTATTTATTTTTGTGTCTAAATGAATGCGTACATGTATGCCACCATGTGTTTGTGGAGGTCAGATGACAATTTACGAGCATCAATTCTTTCCTTCTGCCATGTGGGTCTCAAACTCAGGGTGTCAGGTTTGGTTACAAGACTCTTTACCCACTGAGCCATCTAGCTGGCCCTTCATCATTTTATTATAGTTCACAATTTTGTGGATTCAGAATTCAGACTGAGCCGGGCGGTGGTGGCACACACCTTTAATCCCAGCACTCGGGAGGCAGAGCCAGGCAGATCTCCGTGAGTTCGAGGCCAGCCTGGGCTACAGAGTGAGTTCCAGGAAAGGCACAAAGCTACACAGAGAAACCCTGTCTCGAAAAACAAAAAAAAATAAAAAATAAAAATAAAAAAATAAAAGAATTCAGACTGACTCTACAGGGCGACATTCAGCTCGCAGAGGCTCAAAGACGGCTTCCCTCATATACCTGTCTGGACAGCTAGGACTAGACTCCAGTGGACTTCTCTGTGTTCTAGAGATCTCTGAGGCTCTTCTGACAGGTAAGTCAGTGTTTCTTCCACGGTGGCTGTGGCCCCGAGACCAAGGCTTATCTGCAGGGTCAGGCAGGGAAAGACATGTTTCACCTCTTCTTTCAAAGTAGTAACAGTAGCATTCCAGGGGAAGGGCTTAGGGGACCAGACTGGAGACAGACTAGAGGGAGAGGGCTGGATAGGAACTGTCAGGCCAAGCAGCTTGGGGTCCATTATCTACTTAAGGGGGATCCCTGAGTGGAGGCATCAGGGGCAAGACTGAAGGACAATGTTAGTCAGAAACTGGGAAAAAGCACACAGCTTTTCCATTGTCCCTTTAGATAGCATTCAGGATTGTTTTTCAATAGTCTTTTTTTTTTTTTTTTTTTTTTTTTTGGTTTTTCGAGACAGGGTTTCTCTGTGTAGCTTTGCGCCTCTCTCCTGGAACTCACTTGGTAGCCCAGGCTGGCCTCGAACTCACAGAGATCCGCCTGGCTCTGCCTCCCGAGTGCTGGGATTAAAGGCGTGCGCCACCACCGCCCGGCTAAATAGTCTTTATGTGGTGGGGTGTGTGCAAATGTGTGCCATGGCATGTACAGGGAGGTCATAGCACAACTCACATTGGTTCTATCCTTCGGTATGAGTCCTGGGGTTCAAACTCAGGTTGTCAAACCTCAAGGCAAGCTGAGCCATCTAGCTGGGTGACTCCAATGATTCTTTTAAAAAGTCTGTTTACTAGCCAGGTGGTGGTGGTACCTGCCTTTAATCTCAGCACTTGGGAGGCAGAGGCAGGGGGATCTCTGTGAGTTCGAGGCCAACCTAGGCTACAGAGTGAGTTCCAAGAAAGGCGCAAAGCTACACAGAGAAACCCTGTCTCGAAAATAAACAAACAAAAAAAGTCTGTTTACTGAGGGATGAAGAGATGGCTCAACAGTTAAGAGCACTGGCTGCTTGCTCTTGAGTTCAGCTCCTAGCACTCACACAGAGGCTCACAACCATCTGTAACTATAGTTGAAGAGGGTCCCATGCGGTCGTCCGCCCTGCATAGACACGGCACATGCATGGTCCATAGACATACACATAGGCAGAACACCCATACACATACAACAGACTTACAAAACGTCTATTTTCTGAGCTAATATATGCGTGCTTGGTACTATGTAAAGCATTGCACATTTAGAAGCTCACTTAATTCTGATTGGCTATTTCTATCATTCCTGTTATGTGGACAGAAAATTGGGATTTTCTGATTGAGATTTAATTGAGATTAAATAATCTCCCCCAAAGTCACTGAGTGGAGAAACGGAATCCCAAACCAGAGTTCTACGTCACCTTTGTTTCTGAGAGGGGGTCTCATGTAGCTCAGGCTGGCCTTGCTCTTGCTAGTGTCAAGATTACAGTCTCACAGCCTTCCTCCCTTCCCGGTTTCCTCCTTCCCTTCTTCCTCCGTTCTCTCTGGTTGTTCTGAGCAGTTGTGCTCAGGAAACAGATCTACCTTCTGCAGTCAAGTGTCACTTCTCAAGTCCCCGGGCTGGGCCCTGCTCCTCAGGGACTGCCGGTTTTTCCCACCCACCACTCTGTCTTTTCTCTGTTGTATTTTTGGTGGTGGTGGCGGTGGGTGGAGCCAAAGCCTCTGGAGCCATCTTCCTTCCAATTTCCTTCCTTCTCTTTCTCCTACTCCCTTTATCTGGCAGCTCCCCAGTCTGTCCTCTCCCCCAATCTGTTTTGCCTATTTGTTTCATATTTATTTATTTTGGTTTTTCGAGACAGCGTTTCTCTGTGTAGCCCAGGCTGGCCTAGAACTCAGAGATCCACCTGCCTCTGCCTCCTGAGTGCTGGGCTTCACTATCGCCCAGCTATTTTTTTTTTAAAGATATAGTTTATTTTATATGTATATGCATTTTGCCTACATGTATGTAAGTGGAACTGGAGTTATGGATGTTTGTAAGCCCCCATGTGGGTGCTGGGTACCAAACCTGGGTCCTCTGGAAGAGCTCTTTTTTTTTTTAAAGATTTATTTATTTATTATATATACAGTGTTCTGCTTGCATATATGCCTGTACATCAGAAGAGGGCATCAGATCCAATTATCGATGGTTGTTGTGAGCCACCATGTGGTTGCTGGGAATTGAACTCAAGACCTCTGGAAGAACAGCCAATGCTTAACCTCTATGCCACCTCTCCCACCCCATAGGCAGCCAGTGCTCTTAATCCATTCAGCTCCAGTTTGTTTCTTTGCTTTTCAAACAGGGTCTCTCTACACAGCTCTGGCTGTTTTGGAACTCACTCTGGTTTTTGTTTTTTGTTTTTTTGTTTTTTTCCAGAGCTGAGGACCGAACCCAGGGCCTTGCGCTTGCTAGGCAAGCGCTCTACCACTGAGCTAAATCCCCAACCCCGGAACTCACTCTGTAAACCAGGCTGGCCTTGAACTCACAGAGATCTTTCTGTCTCTGCCTCCCGAGTGCTGGGACTAAAATTGCATGCTACCACTGCTCAGCCCAACTGTGTTTGCTTGTTTTTAAGTAACCAAACCAGAAGCCTAGGACATAGCTCAGCCGCTGGATTGCTGGCTTTCAATGCAGGGCATCTAGCTTCGATTCTCAGCACCCAATAAAGCTAAATCTAGTCTGGTGGTACATGCTCATAATGCCAATCATTTGGAAGGGAGAGACAAATTCAAGGGTTATCCTCAAGGTCATAGCAAGTTTGACACCAGAAAGGCTACATGAGGGTCTCCATCCCAACAACAACAACAACCAGGAGCTAGAGAGATGGCTCAGCAGTTACAAACATTTGCAGCTTTTGAAGAAAACCAGGGTTCATTTCCCAGCATCCACACGGTGGCTCATAACTGTCTGTATTCCCAGTTCTAGGAGACTGGATGGAGGCCCTCTTCCAGCCACCAAGGGCACTGCTTACGTGTAGTACCCATCAGCATGCACAACACTCATATGCATAAAATAAAAACAAATAAATCTGCCAGGTATTGTGGCGCACACCTTTAATCCCCGCACTCAGGAGGCAGAAACAAGTGCATCTCTGTGAGTTCAAGGCCAACCTGGTCTACATGGAGAGTTCCAGGACAGCCATGACCACAGTGAGACCCTGTCTCAAAAAAAATTTCTTTTTTAAGTTAGGCAGTGGTGGTATACGTCTTTAATCCCAGCACTGGGGAGGCAGAGCTGGGGGGATCTCTGTGAGTTTGAGGCCAGCCTGGTTTACAGAGTGAGATCCAGGATAGGCACCAAAACTACACAGAGAAACCCTGTCTCAAACAAACAAACAAACAAAAACAAAAACAAAAAATTATTTTTTAAAACAAATAAGAAAATCTCAAGAAACTACAACAAAACTAAAGTCAATCAAAGAAAGGAAATGAAACCAAATTGAAATGTACATAAAATACCTTTACAGACAGGTCTGTATGGTGAAAACACACAGATGTGTATGGATTCTGCAATACTTTCTGCACATCCTCCTCCTCCTCCTCCTCCTCCTCCTCCTCCTCATTATTATTGGAGACAGGGACTCACTATGCAGCCCTGACTAGTTTGGAATTCGATATATAGATCAAGCTGGCCTTGAACTCACAGTGATCCACCTGCCTCTACCTTCTGAGTGCTAGGATTAAAAGTATGTGATACTGTACCTGGCTAAAAACATTTTCTTCAGGATTTATTAATGTTTATGAGTGTGTTGTCTGCATGTGTGTCTGTGTGCGTGTATGTTCACCATGTGTGTACCTAGTGCCAGGACAGGGAGTGGAATCTCCTGGAACTGGAGTTAAAGAGGGTTGTAAGTAGCTATATGGGTGCTGGGAACTGAGCCCAGGTCCAGCCCTTTGTACTCTGGAAGTACAGACTGCTTTTAATTGCTAGTTCACCTCTCCAGCCCCTGTCTCTTAACATTACAATAGGAGAGCCCTGGATTGTCCCCAAGCAATACTAGCCAGGCATGGTGACTGATGTCTTCTACACTTGGGGCTGACATAGGATTGTTGAGGTTAGTATGAATAAAAATGAAGAGATGCCACAAGAAGTTCCTTTCAGTAACACACACACATACACACACACACTTTACCACTGAGTTATACCTCCAACCCTGATTTTTTTTTTTTTTTTTTGAGACAGAGTTTCTCTAGCTTTGGAGCTTGTCCTGGAACTCACTCTGTAGATCAGGCTGGCCTCGAACTCAGAGAGATCTGCCTGGCTCTGTCTCCTGAGTGCTAGGATTAAAGGCATGTGCCACCACCGCCCGACCCAACCCTGATTTTTATAGTTTTTTATTACTTTTTCTTGAGAAAGAGGTCAGTTTTTAGACCAGGCTGCCCTCAAAGACACTTGCCTCTGACTCCCAAGTGCTTGGATTAAAGGGATGTAGGGTCATGCCTGGCTTATTTTATGTTCTGGAAACAGGGTACCACTATGCAGCCCAGGGTGGTCTAAGCCTTTCAATTTTGCTACCTCAGCCTTGCAAATGCTGGCATTTAGGCTGTGACACCACACCAAGCTTTAGCCCCTAATTTTATTGCTTTGCTTTTGAAAACAGGACCTCAGTATGTAGCCAAGGCTACGTACACTCACAGCAATACTCCTGACTTAACCTCTCAGTGGTGAGATTACACTTGCTGTGACACCCTGTCCAGCTTCTGCCCTTAGTTTTTATTAAAACAGTATTCAGGGGCTGCAGAGAAGGTCCACCAGTTAGGAGTGTTTACTGCTCTATCAGAGGACTGGGGTTCAGTCCCTAGCGCCCACTACAAAACGCCTGTAACTACAATTTCAAGGTATCCGATGGCTCCTTCTTGTTTCCGTGGACACCTGTACACACGTGTGGCAAGAAATCTTTAAATAAATCTGAATTACATTTTACATTTATTTGCATGCATGTGGCATATTCTTGCCACCACAGAGGACAACTTGTGAGATTTGCTTCTCTCCTGGGACCATGTGGGTCCCAGGGATGGAACTCAGTTTTTCAGGTTTAGTAGCAACTGCCTGTCCCCAGCAGAGCCATTTTCTGTGCACAGATGGCCATTTAAAAGAATGTTTTTTTGAGGTGCCCTCGACAATTTTATTATAAACAGACATAAGATGTCCTCTGTTTGGTGAAGCTCTGCTCAGTTTTAGACGACCCATAGTTTTCTCACTTCCGCATTTCAGAAGTAGATGGTCACAGATCTTCGCTGTTCTTTCAGTGGTGAGGAGGATTGTTTCTGTCTTCCTATGGTGCTTCAGACACTGGTGGGCCTGGGAAGCTCTCACCTCAGGAGCATTGGAGCACTTAGGGCTCTTCCAGCAGTCTATCCAGTAGAATTGATTCATGGTTCCAGAATGATCTCCCTGTTTTTTCCATGAATAGCTGGAGAGGCAGTATCTAGAATTGCATCCCACCCTTATCATGATCCAGGCATGGTTATTTATATTGGAGGCTAAATTATCTTCTAGTCTCTCTTTAAATTTATTATTATTATTATTATTTTTGGTTTTTCGAGAGAGTGTTTCTCTGTGTAGCTTTGCGCCTTTCCTGGAACTCACTCTGTAGCCCAGGCTGGCCTTGAACTCACAGAGATCCGCCTGCCTCTGCCTCCCGAGTGCTGGGATTAAAGGCGTGTGCCACCACCACCCGGCTTAAATTTATTATTTTTTTAAATTATTTGTATCTATACAGCTGGAGTTACAGACAGTTCTCAACTACCCAACGCTGGTTTTGGGAATTGAACTCCTGTCCTCTTGAAAGACTACAGAACCATCTCTCCAGATATCATCTCTTTCTTGAGTGGTCTCACGTGGCCCAGGTCTTGAACTTCTGAGGCTCCTGTGTCCATCTTCTTTTTTTCCACTGGGGTATAATCTATACAGTGAAATTTCATACACATCTTAGATGGCATTTATTTATGTATTTTTTCAGGCGTTAATCTGACCTAAGGTCTCACAGCGTAGTTCAGGCTCAGATCAATCTCCTGCCTCAGCTCCTGCTGAATTATAATGGGTAACCACCACACCCATCTTAAATGACATTTTTTAAAAGTTTGAGAGCAGCCTTTCCAAGTCATTCTTCAGAGAGTCTTAGAGTTCCTCTCCTAGAAGAGCCTGGGGCACCACCCAGATGGCCTAGGGGCCGTCAGTAGGTCACCTCCTCTTAACAGATGCCTGGGCTCCCATTAAAACAGAGTAACCGGCCCCTCAGACGATTAGAATTCAGATTCGTTTATTTCCACACATCCAACTGCCCAACTGTGCGATGCTTCGAGGTCAGTCTCAGCTTTGCCGAGTCCTAGAGAAATGCAAAGGGAAAGGGAAGAGAAAAGTGGGGGGAATTGTGGAGGGAGGGGAACCCTAACTCTCCCGGGCAGTGGCCATCAGCCTCCAAGAGGCAGGGATTCCGAATGAAGTCTTTTTTCTTTCTTTCTTTTTTTTTTTTTTTAAATAAACGGAAGAGTCGCTCTGCGCTCCTCGCCCGGGAGGTTCCAAAGGTCGTCACACTGAGGCCTGGGGGCGATCGTCTCCCCCGCGGCCGGAGCGGGGGAGGAGGGTGGTGGGAGGAGGGGAGGCGCACACAAAAGCGGGCCGGGCCAAGAGGGCTAATGTTTCCTGTTTGCCTGGAACCCCCTCCCCGGCCTCCCCTCCCCCACCCCTCCCAGCACTCGGGCGGAAGTGAGTTTGCTCCTTTGGAGATTAAAAGGATTCCGAATTCCGATCAGTCCCAATAACCGGCGTTCCGAGAGGCGGCAAGGCAGAGAAAGAGGGGACACGCGCGCGCACGCTGCCCCCCATTCAGGGGAGTTGTGCAAAAATAAAACCCAAAGCAACCCAGGAGACCAGGGCACCGGGAGAGCTAGAGCCCGGTAGGCGCAGCGTAGCCGGGGCCACCCGCGTCCCCGCTCGGCGACTCGTTTGCAGGAGGATGACGCAGGCGGGAGCCGCGGGCAGCGTTGGCCACGCGGCTCCTGAAGTGGCCGTGCGGGTCCCTCGCCGGCTCCTCTGATTCCAGCACGCCCGGGAGGGAGGCTCCGTCCCCGAGGCTCCGGGATTGCAGGGGGGACCCGAGCGAGGGTGAAATGGCCCGATGACAAAGGAAATGTGATCCCCCTTCGCTGCCCAGGTTTCGGAGAGGACGGCCGTGAGGAGGAGGGGCGCGCGGCGCGCGCGGAACGCGGATAGCATTGCACGACGGCCCCGCGCGGAGCGGGCGGCGGGTACATCCAATATCTTCCCGCCGATGAATAATTCAGGGCGGCCCGCGGGGACCTGCGGCCCCGCGCCGCGGAGCGCCTGAGGCCGGAGAAGGGTCGGAGCGCGCGCTAGAAAGAGCGAGGAGGGCCGGGAACACGCGGGCGCCGGGCCGCGTGGGGCGCGCGTGCGTGTGAGCGCACGGAGACCGCGGCCCGGCCGGGCTGCGCAGAGGCGCGGAGTGCGTGGAGCGCGCGTGCGTACTTGGCACGCGTGCTTCCGCGGGCCGGAGGCCCCCGCACGAGGTGCAGCTGCGCGCTCGAGCCGACCGCGCCGCGGGGGAGGCTGCGTCTCGGCCGCCACGCAGGAGCTCCTGCCGCCGCGTCATGCGGCGGGGCGGCCGGCGTCGCGCGCGCGGACTCGGGCTGCTGCTGCTGCTGCTGCCACTTCGGGGCGTTCTCCCCTCCCTCCAGGAGACTCAATCCGTTTAGCCCGAGGCAAAGAAAAAAAAAAAAAAAAAAGCAAGCAACACACGCAAGACTCGTCCGGACCAAATTCTTTTTGCGCCTCGGGGACTGGATTCCACGGCGGACTTTGGGACTTGGGCGGGCGCTCGCTTGCTGCGGAGTGGCGGTGCATGCCCTCCGTGCCGAGGTGGCCCGGGGGTCGCCTCCACCGCGTCCTCGATGCGCTCTGCTGAGTGAGCCGCGCGCCCTCCTCCTCCTCCTCCTCCTCGCCGCACGCTCTCTTCCCTCCGGCCCGCCTTCAAATGGCTTCGTTCCCCGAGACCGACTTCCAGATCTGCCTGCTGTGTAAGGAGATGTGCGGCTCGCCCGCGCCGCTCTCCTCCAGCTCGTCCGCCTCGTCGTCGTCCTCGCAGACGTCCACGTCGTCCGCGGGCGGCGGCGGCCCCGGGGCGGCGGCGCGGCGTCTGCACGTCCTGCCCTGCCTGCACGCTTTCTGCCGGCCGTGCCTCGAGGCGCACCGGCTGCCCGCTCCGGGTGGCGCCGGCCCCACCGAGGCGCTGAAGCTGCGCTGTCCCGTGTGCGACCAGAAAGTGGTCCTGGCCGAAGCGGCGGGCATGGACGCGCTGCCGTCGTCCGCTTTCCTGCTCAGCAACCTGCTGGACGCCGTGGTGGCGACCGCCGACGAGCCGCCGCCCAAGAACGGGCGCGCGGGCGGCGGCCCCGGGGGCGCGGGCGGCCACAGCAACCACCGGCACCATGCGCACCACCCGCCCCAGCGCGCCGCCGCTCCGGCGCCGCAGCCGCCGCCCGGCCCGGCCGCCTCTCCCGCGGCGCTCCTGCTGCGCCGACAGCACGGCTGCAGCTCGTGCGACGAGGGCAATGCCGCCTCGTCGCGCTGCCTCGACTGCCAGGAACACCTGTGCGACAACTGTGTCCGCGCGCACCAGCGCGTGCGCCTCACTAAGGACCATTACATCGAGCGCGGCCCTCCCGGGCCGGCGGCCGCCTCCGCGGCGCAGCAGCTGGGGCTCGGGCCGCCCTTCGCCGGCGCGCCCTTCTCCATCCTTTCGATGTACCCAGATCGTCTCGGCTTCTGCCAGCACCACGACGAAGAGGTGAGAGCGCGTGGGACGCGGACGAGGGGAGGGGGCCCTTTTGCAGACTTGTATCATCGCCTCCCTGAGTTGCTCAGAGAACCGCGACCTGGCGACATCTTCCTTCTCCGGGCATGACCGAAGAGTCCCAAAACATCAGATTCCCTCCCTTTTCTGTTTCATTTTTTTGTGTTCGTTTTTAGTGGTGAGGATTGAACCCAGGGCCTTTTGGTAGTTATGTCTACCCATGAAATAGACTCCCTGCCCCTGGATTTCATTGTTTTTCTTATTTAATTTTCACATTTATTTGCATTCGTGTGTGGAGGTCGGAGGACAAATTTCAGGAATCGCTGCTCTTCCCCCTTATCTTGTGGGACCCAGGGATTGAAGTCGGGTCTTTGAGGTTTTGAGGCAAGAGTTTCTTATCTAGTAAGCGATCTCGCCATCCAACTTAAAATGCCTACTGTTTCTTCTGTGTGATAAAATGTGCAGTCGGTGTGTCCAGTTGGGCACGAGTTTGGAAGAGAGAAGTGTGTATTTGTGGAGTCGTGGACTCCTTTTGTGTGGGCCAGCCAGAGGCCGCCCAACGTGCGGTTGTCCGGTTGTCCGGGGTGGGGAAGGGATGGTTGAGGTGCCGAGCTGCTCCCCACGTGTGTGCTGGGCCGGAGGACTTGGATCTTGTTGTCGTTTGCACAAGTTGGCATTCACCAGGTTGTCTGTCTGTCTGGTTGTTGGTAAGGGGCCCCCGGCTATAGTTTTCTAAGAACCAAGGAACCCCAGTATTGAGCCGCTGTACTTGCTTCTACTGTCTTATATACGGTGTGTAAAGCATGTTGTGGTTGGAGAGTACCCACGTGCAGTGACCATGTGGCCTCGTGGGGGCCCCTGAGAGAGAGAGAAGCCAGATTGGGACCACCGCAGTTGGCTCTGGGGCGCTGTTCCCAAGCTGGCCTCATCTCCCGTTCCGCGGGGACTCGGTCGCCACCCTGCCCATCCACAGGCTCTCCCCTTGCGCAGCCACCCGCAGCTCTAACCTGGGGGCTTGCAGAATCTGAGGGGCCTGCTGCCCTCGGCCCTGATCGTCCCTTTGGGCTCTTGACCACCACCACTGATTCCATCCACGGGAAGCTGAGAGCAGAGCTTGGCGGACCACCCTTGATGGTTTGGGTAACCTCGTCCAGGTCCACCCGTAAATAAGAGACCCATGTGCGATCGCAGTAGCATCCTGTCGCTGGGAGGGGAGCATGGGACAAACGGGGCCTTCGCAATCCCGCGTGATTCAGAGTGGGATTGCGGGCACCGCGGCCTCGGGGTCCACTTTTTAACGTGTTATTTGGGGAGGAGGGCGGAGCTACCTCCTGGCCTTAAGTTGTCTAGTTACCCTTTTAAAAGGTTCTTCTGAAGTCAAGTCTGTGGTTCACTTCGGCTTTCAGCCCTGCGTTGGTTCCCGTTGGTTTGATATTTGCAGTATGTTCTTTCATTACTTTTAGAAAAACCCTCAACTGGAAGATGGGGCCAATTCACTTGCAGATTGGGATCAAATGCGAGGAGGAGGCAGGAAAGAGAGCCCCAAATCTGGGTTTGTTTCCCGCCATGGAGGGAAAGAGTGGAAATCTTTTTTTTTTTTTTAAACAAAACAAAACAAAACAAAAACCACAAATCTTTAGTCAAAGACGCTCCATTTGGGCTAAGGTTGTAGGTGTTTGGTGCTGGTGTTTGGTGATTTGTGAGGCTAGGCTGGCCGGGAACTGTGTAAACTAAAGTTGTCTCTGACCCAGCCTCGACTTCCCAAATGCTGAGATTACTGATGGGGGAGCCACATTTTTGAGTAAACTGACAAATAGTTTCTTGATGGGGTCTTCATATGTGTTTTCCTTCCTACCTCCTTAATCACCATCTCTCTTGCTTAGTTTTCTTCTGCTTTGGGGTCGTAATAAATACCTAGGTTTGTGTTTTTCCTTTCTGGTCTTCTCTGTCCCCATCTTTTATTTTTATAAGACAGAATTTCTCTGTGTAACAGCCTGGGCTGTCCTGGAACTCTCTCTGTAGACCAGGCTGGCCTCGAACTCACAGAGATGATCTGCCTGCCTCTGCCTCCCGAGTGCTGGGATTAAAGGCCTTCACCACCGCCACCACCACCACCACCACCACCACCACCACCACCGCCCTGCTCTGTCCCTATTGTTGAAGCCTGTTGTTATTCCCTCACAGGCCACATTTAGGAAAAGTCGGGCTTTTTCCTAATATGGGGGACGGTCCTTATTTCCATCCATTTCCCTGCAGATGACATGATTTCATTATTTCTTTGTTGTGTCTGGTTTATTCCCTGTAAATTATCAAACCATTTGAACCGTGGGAGAGAGTGTGAATTAGCAGAGTGAGGCTTTTTCCTACCCTGGGTTCCTTTAAAAGTAAGTCTCTTTCCACATGTGTGGTCAGGAAGCGGTTAGATGTGGGGCTGTTGAAGGGATCGAGTTTGCTCAGTCTTCAGCAACATTTCTCAGTTTTTCGTTAAAGCAAGAAGCTTGTTAGACCTTTATTCCCTCTTACGGACTGTGACAGACCAGTGCTTTGAATGGGAAGAGCAACAAGTCTTACTTTTCCCTCCTGATGGAAATGATCTCTAAGGGTCTCAGGAAGATGTTCCTTTAAAAAGTCATTGCCTCTGGCTGGGAGAGGGCTCGGCTCCTTTTGGGGGTGGGGTGGATGATTGATGTGCTGCTGTCCTCACTTTTGGGGGGATGATAGATGGACCCTTGTCTTGACTTTGGCACACAGAACAAACACCTCAGTGCTTGAATGCCATTGTGCCCACCCTGTTTTTAAAATCTACAACTGTGTCAAGTTAATTCTGTGTCAACGGGGAGAAATAATTTGGGGTGTCTTCTGGGGACCGATGGTGAAGTGGCTGGAATGCCTTGCTCACCACCCGACTTTGGGGGGGAGGACTCAGCTTCTTTTGGGAAGATGGCCTTACTTAGGTATCTTCCAAACCCCAAATTTGGAAACTGAGGCAAGATTTTGGAACATTTTTGGTTTAAATAAAAATTACAAGAACTTGAAAACCTAAAAGCATCCCAGCAGTGGATTATACCCGAAATCCCAGGATGAGGCAAGGGCTACAAAGTGAGATCCTGCCTCAAAAAACTAAAAAGAAAATTTTTAAGAAGGCGTTGGGGCTTTCCAGCCAAGGGAGACCCACTTGCTTGGGCTTTTGACTAGTTCTGATCCTGGTGAGCCCCTTAGTCCCAGGAAGGCACTGTGTATGTACCCTCAGGGATGCAGGGCATCGCTCTCAGGAATGGGGTAGAGGCTTCTGATCCTCATGGCCACACATTCTTGAAGCTGCCAGTGCCTTGTGAACTCATCCCCCTCTACCTTTCCAGTGGCCGTCTAGGATGTGAGACCTTTCTTGAGAAGCTATACTGGGAAGGAAATCAGTGTGTGTCCCAGAGCTGGGTGGCAAACTTGGTTAAAATGGCAGGACTCCTGGGGACCTTCAGGGGACAGATAGGTGATGTTGCCATTGTGATCCCAGGGGATGGCAATATTGTTCCAGGCAATAGGGGAGGGCTGGCTGGGATTCTGCAGATAATGGACTTTGAAATTAAGGATTGAAGGTGAATGAAGGTCCTCGTGGAGTTCATCCAGCTTGAGACTGAGTCCTGGAAAGATCCAAAATTATAAACTGGTTTAACTCAGAGTATAGAGTTGTCCTCTGGCTTAGGCTTTTCCACTTCGAACGAGGCAATTTGCTGCTGCCTAAAATAACTGGTTGTATGAGTTCCTGTACCTGATCTTAGAGGGAGCATCATGCCTGTACTCTGCATTGCTGGTTTGTTTTGCAGTCTCAGGATTGAAGCTGCTTTTCGTGTGTAGGTACTGTGTGTGTGTGTGTGTGTGTGTGTGTGTGTGTGTGTGTGTGTTAAGTCATGCATTTTTTTATGTGTGTGAATTACAAAATCCATGCAAAATGGTTTTTGAAACTATAATTTTGGTTCTCATTTATACTTCAATGTCAAAGTAGTTGGTTCCTTTCCCCCTCTCTCTTTCTTGGTTTTAAGTCAGTCAGGATCTTGCCCCACATACCATTATGGTCTCAACTCATCCTGACTCTCCTGCCTCAGCGGGCCAAAAGGTGCTGGGATTACAGTGTCACAACCAAACCAAAACCCAATCTTCTCTCTTTCTTCCATTCATCTCTGGAGGTCAGATTAAAACTTTTAATTTAAATTGGAATCTCATTGGGAGAGAGCTGGAGGTCTCAGGTCACAGTGCATGCATCTCATCTGTGGGCTGCAAAACTAAACTTTGAATACCTCCATAGAGGCTGTTGCCTGTGGTTTAGCAAATATTTCAATGACTATAAATAAAAACATGGCAGGCACTTGCTGACTGCTAAACTTTGTGGAATATTTATTGAAGTACATAGACTGTGTGTTTGGCCACTCCATACGCTATGATAAGGTTCCTCACATGCATGAAAGGCTATGAGCTGGAATAAACTGAGGCTGTGGCATCTGTGTGGTGTGGGGACCTTTCTGTATATGCTTCTGAAATTACCTCAAGGAAGGAAAAATCTTTTTGAAATTGCATGGACGTGACAGTTTATAAAAATTGGATTATATGTTGATATCAGTGAAGGTATTTTGGGAAAAGGGACTTACAGGTTTCACCTACTGTCCTTTATCAAGAACATATTTCAGAGTTAAACATTTATTGAATCTGGAATAGAGAAACTTTGAAAGAGATTGGAGAGTGAGGAAATTTTTTTCCTACTTTTATTTTGGTCATATAAACACTAGTTTTTTAAAAAAGGAGTCCCAGCCCTTCAGACTCAGGAGGCTACAGTGTCTAGTTTTGTTAAAAAAACAAAAACAGCCGGGCGGTGGTGGCACACGCCTTTAATCCCAGCACTCGGGAGGCAGAGCCAGGCGGATCTCTGTGAGTTCGAGGCCAGCCTGGGCTACCAAGTGAGTTCCAGGAAAGGCGCAAAGCTACACAGAGAAACTCTGTCTCGAAAAAACCAAAAAAAAAAAAAAAAAAAAACCACAAAAACAAAAACAAAAAACCCAAAAACCCCACCCCTTAAAATGGTTGCAGCTTTCTCCTGAACGTCTGAGCTGGTTGCTGAGCCTGGCTTTTACCTGCCTTTTTCTTTTCTTTCTTTCTTTTTTTTTAAAATTTCATGTGCATTGGTGTTTTGCCTGCACCGTATGTCTGTGTGAAAGCTTTGGATCCTCTGGAACTGGAGTTACAGACAGTTGTGAGCTGCCACGTGGGTGTTGGGAATTGAACCTGGGTCTTCTGGAAGAGCAGCCAGTGCTCTTAACCTCTGAGCCATCTCTCCAGCCCCATACATAGCCTTTATCTTTTAAAGCACAACTTGGTTGTGTGTCTGTCCTTGTTTGTGGGAGCTAATGTGGGGTTTTGTTGTTGAAGTTTGCCAGGGTGGAAAGTATATCATTTTAACTTGAGGTTCTGCTTTGTTCTTTAGTCTTGTTGACTCCAGCCAGGGTTCTGCTCTGTATGTAGCCTTGGCTGGCTCAAAACTCAGTCCTGCCTCAGCCTGCCCAGTAGTGAGATTATGAGACTGCACCACTCAGCAGGGCGGGCCCCCTTATCTGACTACCCTGCCGCTCTGCTCTAAAGCGTAATCCCCTCTGGCACTCAGAGTCACGAGGTCTGCCTACTCTGGCTGTTTCTCCATCCCGTTCCAAACACAGGTCAAGGTTTATTGTAGCTGAGTTCATTCTTAGTAAACAATGGTAGGGAGGTCATTGGGATGAGTTTTGGCCCATGTTTGCAGTTTCAAAATATCCTTCTTCCTCCTCCACCTGTAACAGAAGCATGTGGCACCCACCCCAAGGTTGTCTTTATTTCTGTTTTGGGAGACGGCAGCAAAGGATACCGGTAAGAGTGACAGCCGCCATTGAGGCAGCCAGAAGACCCTTCATCCAGCTGGGGTGGTTTCCTCACCTTTCAGGTCTTTGTTTTCCTCCAGCTGAGACCTGCCGGCACCAAACCCAACAGTTCTTCTCGTGTGGTGTTTGTGTCTCTTCCACTTTGGGTGTCCCCTTAATCACCTGTACTTGAATCTTTGAGACCCAGGCCTCTCAGGGAACCTGGGTAGCCAGAAGTGGGCTTGGAACCCAGTTCCTCACTTACTACCAAAAGCACTTTCCCTACCAGAGACTCCCCAACCCCTTTATTTAGTTTGAAATCAAATGGAATAGCAGATTTGGGGGGCTGTGAGCAAAGTGCTAGTTGTTTGCATCTGAAAGTGACTTAGCTTCCCTCCCTGGAGGTTAACCGGGAAAACTTGTTTACAACTGGCTTTTTTTTTTTTAATAAAGATGCTGAAGTGCATCTTTTTTTTTTTAAGATTTATTTATTTATTATGTATACAGAAGAGGGTGCCAGATCTCATTACAGATGGTTGTGAGCCACCATGTGGTTGCTAGGAATTGAACTCAGGACCTCTGGAAGAGCAGTCAGTGCTCTTAACCACTGAGCCATCTCTCCAGCCCTACAACTGGCTTTTTTAAAAAATAAAAAAGGTAGAGGGGATGGAATAGGTGAACTCTTGCTTGGGGGTCCTCTTCCACCCAAACCAGCTCTGAATATTTTTTTGAGAGATCTATATTAGGTTCCTAGTGGGCTAGTTCTGTTTTTGTTCTTAAAGTAGATTGCTCAAATCAGTTTTAAATTCTACTCAGATCAGCCTCACCTCGTGAGGGGTCCCCTCTCCCAGCAGGGATCCCAGTTCAATTATCATAGGGCTCTCTACCCCAGCCAACACTTGCCTGTTCCTCAAGCCAGGTGCTTCTGAGGGAGGTGGTCTCCAGGGGCATCTGCTTTCTGTAATTGTGTGTTACCAAGTTGACTGGGGGTTTTGTTTTGTCTTGAATGGTCTGTTAATTCTGAGTGGGTGTGTTTTGTTGATTTGCTTTTTTGAGATAGCTCTTTGGCTGGCTTGAAACTGGATTTGTAGACCAGGCTGGCCTTGACCTCACAGAGATCCTCCTGCCTCTGCCTCCTGAGTGCTGGGATGCAAGGTGTACATCACCAGGCTCTGCCCTTCTTAATCCTTTTTTAAAAATTGATTTATTTTATGTGTGTTTTACCTGCGTGTATGTCTGTACTACACCTGCCTGATGCAGGTGGAGGCCAGAAGAGGATGTCTGATACTCTGGGACTAGAGTTATAGGTGGTTGTGAGCCACCATGCGGATGCTGGAAGTTGAACCAGGGTCCTCTGGAAGAGCTGAGTCATCTCTCCAGGCTCTCCTGTTAGGTTTTTTTGTTTTTGTTTTTTTTTTGGTTTTGGTTTTTTGAGACAGGGTTTCTCTGTGTAGCTTTGCACCTTTCCTGGGACTCACTTGGTAGTCCAGGCTGGCCTCGAACTCACAGAGATCCGCCTGGCTCTGCCTCCCAAGTGCTGGGATTAAAGGCGTGTGCCACCACCGCCCGGCCACCTGTTAGGTTTTGATTGAAGTCATTTCTCTATAAGTGGTTTCTTGGGATAGCATATGTTGGTCAGTGGTAACAGTTGGGAGCAGAAAAACACAGAATGAAATAAGAGGACAGGACCTTGTTATGAATTATTACGTGTGTCGTGTCCCCCCACCCCCCACCCCCCCTCCAGGTATCCCGAGTGCAGGGAAACATGCTGGCATGCTGAGCAGATGCAGCAGCATTGACAGGCAACCCAGTCTATGTGGGCATGGTGGCCAGTAATACACAGCCCAGATGCTGCATCCACGGGGAGTTCATTATAATAGAGAGATAAAGAGACAGAGAGAGGAGTGCACACTCATGGGAGTGGGAGAGAAGAGAAGGGGTGGAGCTTTTTCTTAGACTTACATCAGGACACAAGGCTGCTCCAAGGGGCAGGATCAGAATATTAACACGTGGCTTTGTCTCTCTGTGAAATGATGTTTGTGGGAGCAGGGTGTGTGTCTTGGATTTTGGAGCAAAAGTAGGTGGGGAGCCTATGGTATTGAAAGTTCTGTATCTCACCTGTCGCTTGCTCGGTCCTATTACTTAAGGAATGTTTGACTAGCTGCTTTCTTCTAGCCATAACCATTTGCAGTTTAAAAAAAATGTATATTTTCTGGGGCCAGAGAGACGGCTCATCCCATGAGACTTGGAGCTCAGTGCCTAGCACCCACGCCTGCAGCTCACAGCAGACACAGCCGCATGGCGGGGGTGGGGGGGTGGCTCATGGACCAGCCAGCTTCCCCTCGATGTCACTACGCTGGAGGCTGAGACAGGAGGGACATGGGGCTAGACTGGACCTGTGTCTCAAACGCAAAAGAAACTGCCCTAGATTTTGCTACTGAGCATCTTTCTGTGCGGGTAAACTTGGTTTGTTTCGCCTTTTCCTTGGGCACAGAACCCAAGGCCTCCAGCAGGCAGAGAGCTGCACCCCCAGCTGAGGCACAGTACTCCGGTGTGTTGGACATTTTTACACCTGCACTTTATTCAGTCTGTGTCCTCCAGGATCAATGCCAAAGGGAGATCATGTTGATTTAGAATCCATCATAGGCTTCTGGCCAATGTCTTTCCCAATGTGTGCCTAAGTGTGGGGTAATAAAAGCAGATATAATAAAGATAAATAATGCATTGGTGTGTGGGTGTGTGTGTGCACAGTGTGTGTGGTGCAGATGTGGAGCTCAGAGGACAAGTTTGTGGGTGGAGTTCGTGCCCTCACCTTGGTCCCTCACTGTGTATCCCTAGCCGGCCTGGAATTCCATGTGGTAGAGTAGGCTGGTCTCAGGGAGATCCCCCTGCCTCTGCCTTCAGAGTGCTAAGACTTAGATGGGTCTGGCCTGTTGGGTCTGGCCTAGAGAGATGAAGCCTGGTCACCAGGCTTCCTCACTGAGCCCGCTCATTGGTTAAGACATCTGTAGCTCAGGCTATCCTCTTGTGCTAGGTCTGCAGGTGTGATCTTCGCCTCCCAGGTTCTGCTTGTGTCCCTTATAACAGTAGTTATCTGTACCTGTCATTCCAGCGGAGGCAAGAGGATTGAAAATTCCCAGGCCATCCTGGGTTACAGAGCAAGACTCCTGCTTTTGGGGCAAAAGTTTCTGGTTGATGGCCAAAGTGATACCCTGAAATGCTTCGGATGGCTCCTTACTTAGTCTTCCTCACAATGTCTGGGATATCTGTCTTCACACAGCCTGTGGGCTAGAGAGGAAAGGGAGCTAGGCAGGAGGTCTCAGCCTTCCCAGCCTGGCTGCTGTCCATGTGGTCTGTTCTGAGAAACCGAAGTCCTGAGGATCCTGGTGGCATCTGACAGGTTCAGGTGAGTTGGGCTGAAATGAAAGTCTTGGAGAATGAGGGGGTTTCGATGTTGACTGGCAGAGAGTGGTTTCCTCAGAACCTGCTGTGGGTGGAGTCCAGGAAGTGTGTCATAATGGAGATCTTCACCACCTTTCAGGAAGGTATGAGGTTCCCTGCCCCTTTCCTGGAGGGTGGTGGACTATTTGAGTTATCAGCTAGGAGCTGGAGTCTTTGATAGATTTGAGGCTGTGCTTGGGGGCTCATGATTGTAATCCCAGCACCCAGGAGGCAGGGGCAGGAGAATTGCTGTAAATTCAAGGCCAAGTCAAGGATAAATGATAGGAAGAGCTTGCTTAGACAAGGCCAGAGGTAAAGATGATGCTGCCAAACCTGAAGACCCCAGGACCCCACACGGCAAAAAGAGAAAACTGACCCTCCTGGTTGGCATCTGACTGCTTGCTTGTCAGGAATAAAAGCAAGCCGTGGGAAGCGCCTTGTGGAAAGGAGTGAATTCCATCCAGCTGTCCTTAGCTGGGTCCCTGTGGCTGCTCAGTTTGTGCCGAGTGGCACAGCTACTGGACCATTGTTGGTTAGGCACGGTAGAACATGAAAGCAGAGTTAAAAAGGCCATTTCTACTTGGGTATGGTGGCTTGTCACTGGGGGGCCAAGAGCCTGGCGTGATGGCCCAAGTCTGTGATCTCAGTGTCGTGAGACATAAATTTTCTTAGGGATTAGATTGTGTCCAACATACGGAACCAACCCACCAGACAGGGCCTTGCTAGGGACTCCTACTCTCAGGCCCTGTGGCCCTACCTTCTAGCCCGCTGAGCTGTGAGCCTTCCTGATTGAACCATGAATGTCGAGGTTTGTCATTCTGGAGGACAGTGGGGAGTGTGTTGGTTCCAGAGATGGAATTTGGAGGTATTCCCGTTTCCTCCCTCCCAGAGAAGTCTCACTGTGTCATCCAGGTTGGCCTTGGATTTGTGGGTGCTCCACATTTTGGCAGCACCTGCTCTGGTAAAAACTGCACCAGCCAAAATACAGAATAGATTTCCCCTTTGTCTCCCTCGGGCTGGCCAGCCTCGGGATCTTTCCTCTACCTGTGTTTTCAGCTTCTCTAGGATGTTGTGAGAGGGAAATTTAGATTGCATTTGACTAACCCCCTGTGAGATGAGGAGGGGCTTAGTGCAGTCAATTTAAAAACACTCTTGTTATTTTTTATTTTATGTTTATGGGTATTTTGCTTCTATATGTATTTGTGGAACATGTGCATGTCTGGTGTCCATGGAAGTCAGAAGAGGCTGTTGGACCTCCTAGGACTCGAGTGCAGACAGTTGTGAGCTGTCGTGGTAGGTGCTGGGAATCAAACTTGGGTTCTTTATATCTTCAGCCTTTTAATTTGTGTGCGTGTGTGGAGATATGTGCATGTGAGTGCAGGTACTCAAGGAGGCCAGAAGAGGGCATCAGAGCCTCCAGACCTGGTTGTAAGCTGCATGGCATTAGTAGTACATGTTCTTAACTGTCTCCAGTCCCCTAATAATGCATTCTTTCATTGAGGTGATATACTTAATTTGTTGTGGGTTTTGTTCTGAGACAGGGCTCACTGTAGTCCAGGGCTGGCTCAGTATATGTTATATAGCCCAGGATAGCCTCATTCTTTAAGAAAAATTTTATCCTGCCTCAGCCTCCTGGTCTAGGATTACAGACAAGAGTCTGTTTCTACACCTGGTTTCTGTACATTCATTATTTAATGTATGTATTCTTGTTGATATGCAGTCATTTATTGGGAGTGCATGAGGAAGGCATGTTCATACAAACAAATAACATACTTAAGAGTCTATCCCTTGGGTTGGAGGGATGGCTCAGAGGTTAAGAACACTGGCTGTTCTTCCAGAGGTCCTGAATTCAATTCCCAGATACCACATGGTGGTTCACAACCATCTGTAATGAAATCTTGTGCCCTCTTCCGACCTGCAGGGATACATGCAGGCAGAACATTGTATGCATAATAAATAAATCTTTAAAAAAAAGAGTCTATCCCTTTCCTGTACACTAACTCCCTTCCTCACACTTCCTCTACAGTCCTTTATTTCTGTCTTCATGTCATACATATGTACACTTATTCTTGTTTTTGACAGTATTAAAATTATTTTTTAATTTATGTGTGTATGCACTGCATTCATGCAGTGTCTGCAGAGGTCAGAAGAGGGCCCAGGGTGGTGGGCCTAGAGCTGCAGATGTCTGTGAGCTACTATGTGGGTGCTGGGAACCTGAACCCGGGTCCTCTTAACCTTGGTTCTGTCTCACTGGCCTGGTACAGGGAGTTTTAATTTATTTATTTTTTTCTTCTGAGGAGAGATGATGTGTATTACCTCCCTCCCAGGTAGAATCGCACTGTGTCACCCGGGTTGGCCTTGAATTGGTGGGTGCTGCATTTTTCTGCTGGTTTTCTAGGGGTGACTGGAGAAGCTAAGTAAGCACGGTGTCTGAATTTATGATGTCCATCTCTTTGGGGTCTCTGCTCTCAGCCCAGAGAACTGGTTTCCAGGCCGCTTGCTGTGCCCCGTAACTGGCTGTCTTTCTACCAGGCCCTTTGAGGTCAGGTGTCGGTTGTCGGTGGGTGAGAGTCTTCTCCATCTGAGGCAGTTGGCTTAGTTAACAGAAGAGGGACGCACATGGATGAACACTGAATAAATGCTACATTGAGTGCTTATAAGTGGCAGGGATCCTGCCACGAAGGCACCAAGCATGGGGTTCCATTCCCAACACCAAAAGCCCTACTTGAGCTGCTTTGGTGACACTTGGAACAGGAGCACAGGATGACAATTTCAGTTTTTGGTTTTTTTTTTTTTTTTTTTTTTTTTTTTGAGACAGGGTTTCTCTGTCTGTCTGGAACTCACTCTGTAGACCAGCCTGGCCTTTTGAACTCACAGAGATCACCTGCCTCTGCCTCTGCCTCCCTGAGTGCTGGGGTCAATAAAGGTGTGTGCTACCACTGCCTGGTGACAATTTTTGTTCTTAAGTTGTGTTCCTTTAAAGAGTCACACTAGAGGATCTTCTAAAGACTATAGAGTTCACTTGTTCACTAGGATGTCCTTTATTTTTCTGAGTCTGCTCAGACCTTTAACCTGTCTCTGCCCTTCCCATTACCGTCACAGTCTGGTAGATGGAGGAAAAACAGGCATTCCTGAGGCTGCCTTCTTCATACTTGTTTTTTGGAGACTGGGTTTCTTTGTGTAGCCTTCGCTGTCCTGGAACTCTGTAGACCAGGCTGGCCTAAAACTCACAGAGATCCACCTGCCTCTGTCTCCTGAGTGCTGGGATAAAGACATGCACCACCACCGCCCAGCTTGCCTTGTTCATTGTAAAAATACATTTATCTAGTTTATTCTAGTCCTGATTTGACATACCTACTGTATGTAAATGTGTGCTTTAGGTTATCTGTAAATTTCAATTAAAGCAAAAAAAATTAGATGTATTTTATATGTATGAGAGTTTTGTCTACATATATGTATGTACACCCAAACCCTGGACCTGGAGTTAGGGATGGTTGTGAACCACCATGTGTGTGCTGGGAGTCCCCAAGAATTCTTAACTGCACAACTATCCCGATGGCCCCAAGTTAATTAATTAATTTTAAATTAAGAGCGCCATCCCTTGTTTCTTCCTGGCAGCCATGTGTGCACACACAAAGCCTATGGAGATGCCATTAAACCATTTGCAAAACCGTATTGAGTGCTAACCTAACCTAACCGGCTGGCTGCTCTGTGCTGCTCCAGGCTTGGGGTTCCTGGTCTTCCCTCCTCTGAATATTTGGTCTTTTCCAGCAGCGCTCGGCCTGGCCCTTGGGACTTCTGGGACCCTGGAGAGAGGCACGTTTGAGATGTGAATAGGCCAGGCCTTGCTCCTGGGAGCTGCCTCCCACCCCCTGCCCCATTTCCTCCCACTGTCTGCCCCTATTTCCATCAGACTAATGGAAGAAAAATGGCCGGTCCTGTTTTCCCCTACACTTCCGAGATTACCAGAAAGGGCGGATGGGTGTAGCTTTTGTATGTCCTATTGCTCACTTGGGTTTCCTCCCTTGAGTTTTCTGCTTATGTGCTTTGGCCAACTTCTTACTCTTTTTAAAGATTAAATTTTATTTATTTATTTTTGTGTGCATGGAGGTCAGGGAGCTTGTTTTCTCCTTCTGCCGTTGTGGGTCCTGAGGTTTGAACTCAGGTGGTCAGGTTTAGCAGCAAGCTCCTACCTGTTGAGCCATCTTGCAGGCCCAGTTATTGTGTGTGTGTGTGTGTGTATACATATTTTTTTTGGACAGGGTTTCTCTTTGTAGTCTTGGCTTGAGACCAGGCTGGTCTCTAACTCAGAGATCCCCTGCCTCTGCTTCCCGAGTGCTGGGATTAAAGGTGTGCACCGCCACCACTATCCTAGTAAGTGGGCCATTCTCTCTCTCTTTTTTTAAAGATTTTTAAAAAATTAATTAGTTAAAAAATTTTTGTGTGCGCATTGGTGTTTTTTTCTGTATGTATGTGTGAAGAAGTTACAAATCCTGGTGTGTTTGGATCCTGGAGTTACAGACAATTGTGAGCTGCCATGTGGGTGCTGGGAATTGAACCCAGGTCCTTTGGAAGAGCAGCCAGTGCTCTTAACTGCTAAGCCATCTCTCCAGCCCTCAAGTGAGTGGGTCTTAATAGTAGAAATTGCCCTGTCCTGGGTCACTTCTGATAGGTGCAGGATGTCCCTACCTGAAAGTCGCATAGTCTCCAAGGAAGGCCAGATTCTCCCCTCCCCCATTGTGAACCCATGCTGTTTCTGGGCTGCAATGCAAATGGCCAGGGCACATTGTTTTTACTGAGCAGATACCCGCTGGGAGGCGAATTCCTTGAGGACTGCCTGGAAAATGTGGAGGTGAAGTCCATCCTATCAGTACGATTTTCACTGAGTGTCCGCCTTGCATGACTCCCCTTCCTGGTGTTTGAGGGACACAAAGAAGCAAGACTTTGCTTCTGGGGGCTTGTTTCTTGTTTGCATCACCGGAACAGGGAAAGACAATTACCCAGCAGCACTTGGGGTATGTCACTGGTAAAAATACTGTATGCTTCTGTTAAAATAGATTTTTTTTTTTTTAAGTTATCAAGCCGTCACACAGGGTACGAGTTACAGAAGCAGAAAGGCAGCTTTTGTGTAATGTTACAGAGGTGGCCAGGCAGAGGGGAGGGGAGTCAGGGGGCGCCTTTGGAATTGACAGTCTGTTTTCTGCAGGGGCCGTTGGGTCTGAGTGGTTGGTTGCCTAGGCATCCAGGTGGCTTCCTTTCCTGAAGGCCTTTCCTTTCAGAAAAGGTTGCGTTTTGCCTTCTTAATCGGAAGGCAACTGCAGAGGATGAAATGGGGTCCAGTTAGGCAGACATTCTACCAACAGAGCTGCTTCCCTAGTTCCCTTCAGGGCAGTGTTACCATGGACCAGCTATTGTAAATGCCTTTCAGAACAGCCTTCCGCTGGTGATGAGGTCCCAGGGGAAGTGACCTGATCGCACCAGTGGGGGCAGGTGACTCCCTGATCTTTACAGGCTGCTTCCTTCCTGCAGGATCCAGGGCCCTTCTTCCCACCCTAGAAGCCTAAGCTGGCTGTGGAGGAAGGCTTCCTCACCAACCCTGTCAGGGACTCAGGGGACTCCTCTGCTTTGTATATGTATAGTCCCTGAACTCCAGTAGGATCTGAGTATATTAAAAACAGGAGGGAGTTGGGTGGATGAGGATTGGACTAGATCTAGGAACTGATTGCGTGGTACCCAGGAAATGGAAGAGCCACCAGTGGTGGTCCCAAAAAAAGACCTGGGAGCCTTTTAGTAGATGGGCCTTTGGCAATCTGGGAGACGCCTTGGCAGTTAGAGCTCATCTGCAGGAGACGTTCAGTTCAGCCAGTGTCAGGTTAATTAGACCGGCTGCAGGAAGCTGTTGGGTTCCACTGAATATTTGCTTAATTAGCTAATTAAATTATTTGAGAGAGAGAGAGTCTCACACAAGCTATCTTGACCTGCTCTGTAGCCCAGATTGTTCTTGAACTTGTGGCAATCCTCCCAATTCAGCCTCTTTAGGGCTGGGTACTTAGCCACTGTGCCTGCCTGGGGTACCCTCCACGGTCCACCCAAAGCCCAGGTGTCCTCAACTGCGGCCCCCCCCTCCCCATCACCATAGAGTCAGCAGTCAGGAACAGAGGCGGTTTCTCCTGCATTCTCACCTCCCAAAGAATCTCGGATGGAATCTCTCTGAATCATCTCCTGTGGTGATGGTGATGCAGGGCTGATGTTTAAACAACCCCACCTTCCAGGCTTTGAAGGGCAGGCGAGTGAGTGTTTGCCCAAGTCACCGAAAAGCCAGCACGTAGCAGGAACACAAAGGAGACCCTCGAGAAGCGGTTAATGATTAAATCCAGGGCTTTGGGCCTCTTTTCCTCCCATTGCTCCTTCCTGAACTTTGCTCTCTCACGCCCTGGGACTCACCCCAACCTCAGCCAGCTTGCTGCTTGCAGACCTGGGTTTTGAGGTGCTCCTGGAGGCCTTCCTTGGGCCTCTCTTCCAGCACCCAGAGAACAGGCTGCTTTGTACCTCCTGCCCTGTGGCGTCTTCTTTTATGCTGACCTGCGTGCCCTGCTGAGGGAATTCCTCACCGGGGCTTTGTTCCCCAAAAGCTGGAATGGCTGTCCTGCAGTGTTGGACAAGATGGCCTTGCTTGCCTTGGATGATGGCATCATGAAAGAAAGCCTGGCCCTGCCCCTCAGGTGCAGGTATACCTGGCTGTGTCTGGACCTCCTAAACACCCCTAAATTGTACTCAGCCAGTTAGCCTTTTTGTCCTGACTTCCTGGGTTTCCTTGGGGGAAAACAAACAAACAAACAAACAAACAAATGTCTGAATGTCTGTGGAGGGGCTCTACCTCTTACTAGGCTGAAGGTGGGGGTTGCCTTAATTCTCAGCTTTTTCCTTTTAAGGTGTGACTGGTCCCCACAGTTTATCAGGAAGCCTCCCGATTAGGACCTGATATCACAAAGGTGGAACAATACATTGTCCTCATTTTTAGTGTATGCGTGTGTCACGTGCAGTGTTTAGGGTGGCGCCTAACGTTTTGTATGGCAGCTTCATTTAGGGGCATCCTGAACGCTTTCCCTGTTAGAGCTCCTCCACAGCCCCACAGGATATCTGTATCCTTGCTGAGGACAATGAAGCAGAGAGGCTCTCTGACCTCCTACCCACGCATGCCTGGGGCAAGGGAGGAACCCAGGGCTCTGGCCCAGGGCTGTGGCTCAGAGGAGACAGTCGGAAGGAAGAGTGCTCCGCTTTCTCTGGCTCCCACTGCTACACCACAGGTTTATGTGGACAGTGACCCTCCCAACACTGTTCCCGTCTCCTTGAACTGAGCCATGAGGACACAGATTCTAACTCCAGAAGAGGATTTTTAGGGTTCAGGTCGTGTGTGTGTGTGTGTGTGTGTGTGTGTGTGTGTGTGTGTGTGTCTGTCTGTCTGTGTCTGTGTGATTTTTATTTATTTGTTTGTTCATGACCGGGTCTCTTACGAAGTTGTGGCTGTCCTGAAACTCCATCTGTAGACTGGGCTAGCTTTGAACTAACTCAGAAATCCTCCTGCCTCTCTGCCTTGGGAGTGCTGGAGTTAAAAAGAGTGCCACCAACGCCCATCCCAGCTGGCCTGGAACTCCTGAACCTCCTCCTTTCCATCATGAAAACCATCACCTTTGTGTGACTTCAGCAAAGACTTCCCAGCTCTGAGAAATGGCTGCAGGGCAGGGTGGGAAGGGGTAACTGGCAGATCTACACCTGCCCTCTTCTGGTTCAGCATATGTGGCTTTGTTCCCTGCTGAGTGTGGGGAGTGTAGGGGTGGGGTGAGGGTCCGTCTTGTTCTGATTGTGGATTATGGCAAGACTGTGTGTCAGGAAACGCAAAGCCTTGCTCAGAGCTCCGGCTATATATATTTGAAACCATACCCGGTAGCAAGCTTAACCTTTTTTTAAATTTAAATTTTGTGTGTGGGTGTTTGGCCTGCATTGTGTTCCCCGTACCACGTGGAAACAGTACTTGCAGAGGTCAGAAGAGGGCATTAGATTCTCCAGGACTGGAGTTATAGAGTGAGTTGGATTGAGCCAGGTCCTCTGGAAAATCAACAATTAACTACTGAGCCATCTTTCCAATCCCTCTTTTTCTTCTTGACTCAGACTGCCTGTGTTTGTAAACTTTTTTCTCCACCTGATGTGGTGGCGTGGGCTTGTGACCCAAGCCTTCTGCCGAGGTGGCAGAGAGAGGCCAGGAAGTTCTAGGGAGTTCAGTCAAGCTCGCTTCAAGCAGCTTGGGGTTTTCGAGACATTGGTTGGTTATGAATCCCAGTACTGGGGAGGCAAAGTTAGTTCAAGGCCAGCCTGAGTGTGACCACGACTCAGAAAAACAAACAATCTTTTTTCTTTGTAAGCTACATTTCTTTTTTGAGACAGGGTCTCTCTGTGTAACAGCACTGACTGTCCTGGAACTGTAGACCAGGCTGGCCCCAACTCACAGATCGGCCTGCCTCTGCCTCCCAGTGCTGGGTTTAAAGGCGTGTGCCACCACGTCTGTCGGTCAGCTACATTTCTTAAGCTTGAGTAAAGCTGATAAAATAAGTTTTAAATAGAAGTTGAAGTTTGAGCTGCATGTGGTGGCGCATGACGCCCTGGTGTCTCAGCCCTCAGGAGGCAGGAGCAGCTGATCTCTCCAGTTCATAGACAGCCTGTTCTGTCTACAGTAGAGTTTCAGGACAGCCAGAGCTATAGAGTGAGACCCTGTCTAAAGAACCAAAAGACAAAAAGGGTGCAATTTGAAGGCTTGTCTATTTATTGCCAGGCCCAGCGTAAGGATTGTTTTCGATCAGCAACACTGACTGAATGTAAAAGAATTCAGCCATTGTACCATCACAGCCCTTGGCAAACAAACACTTAATCCTCCAGTGCTCTGCTCCATTCTTGGACAGAGTCCAGACCCGTGCCAAGGGGCGGGCCGAGAGGACTTGGTAAAATAGCCACATGAAGACTGGACTCACTCGCGAGGACTCTGGGGTAGCCGTCTCCTCCCCCTGCAGAGGCTCTGGCCAGGTGTAGGCTCTTCTGATGGTGTTACCCCTACCCCCACCCTAGAACCTTCTGTTCTGCAGTTTGGTACAACTTGAAACCCCTTCTTGAGAGGTGGGAGGAAGTGGTTAATCCCCACTTCCTTCCCTGGAGTTTTATGAGCCTCTGGGAGCCTGCCTCACTCTGCCTTAATGGTCATAAATGACCCTCTCCTCTGAAGGCAGGGCCAGGCCTACGATTCTGTGTCTGAACCCCAAGTGGTTTGGCGCTTATTAAGTGCTTTTTGATGGCAATACCATTGGTCTTCTGTAACTGGGAGGTGGAAGGGGAGCTTTAGCGTCGCCAGGGTGGTGGATGGAAGGCCAGCTGGGAACGCCGTGACATGGCCAGCCTGGGGCCGCCAGGGTGTTGGAGCAGGGTTGTCAGACAGTTGCTGGAGGAGTATGTGAATGGGGACAGGCAGGGCTTCGGTCTCCCGGGAGCCCTCTCTGCTTCCAGCTCACCACATCTGGCCCGAGAGTGGCAGGTTGGTGAAGGAGAAAACATTAAAAAAGAGTGGTTTTGCGCTTTGGAGGTTAACCCCCAGGATGCCGGGGGTTGCGTGGCTCGTGGAGGTTTGTCAAGTGGCCTTGGGGTGTTGGAATGGGTGGCTGTGCTGCACACTGCCCATTGGTTGGTCCACGGAGGAGACCCAGGACTCACAAAGCAGTCACCACCTGTCCTGATAGTAGGTCCCTCTTTCTCTGCCAGCTAACCCATCCGCCAGGGTTTTAATGACTGCTCACTTTTCTCCAGGAAGCAGGGCTAATGTGCCTGCGTGCTCATCCTGTGACCCTGCTGAGTGTGAGAGCTGATGCCACAGAGGCATCCCTTCCTGAAAAAGCCCCTCTGAATTTAATGTTGCACAAGTAACTCCAGGAGGTGTGTCCTGGCTAAGCACTCTAGGGTGCTTCAGCGCAAAGTAAGGTGTCAGAAAAACTGAGAGAAAAGAGTCTCTTCCCTTCTCATTCTAGAACATTCCTCCAGCCTTGGCTTCCTTCCCAAGGACAGGGGTTCCAGGCAAACACCACCGTGTCTGTTTAGGCATATTCTCTTTTCAAGACAGGATTTCTCTGTGTAGCTCTGGCTGTCCTGCAACTTGCTCTGTACGCCAGGCTGGCCTTGAACTCAGATTCTCCTGCCTCTGCCTCCAGAGTGCTGGGATCAAAGGTGTGCACCACCACCGCTCAGGAGTATTTTCTTCAAAAAGTATTTTTAGTTGCTCCCTGTTTTCACGTCTTATTTCTTCATTCTTGGTTAGTGTGATCCTTGAATCAGTCCCCCCACCCCTCCTTGTTTGCTCCCTCTTTGAGAATGAACTGGCTGAGGCTAGAGGATGGCTGTGAATTTGTTCCAGGTGCCAGATGCTCCACTTAAAACTCTCAGATGTCCTCGGTGTCCCTGACCTGGCTGAGCAGCTTCTTGTAGGGAACAGATTTGCCACAGGACCCTCTGGGTACCGTGGCGCGTCTTCCCCCCCCCCCCCCCATTTTCAAGGAGAGGTTTGTGTTTGCTTTTTTTTTTTTTTTTCTTTTTTCCTGAAAGGTTTGGTTTTTCTTAGTAGCCTTGGCTGTCCTGGAACTTGCTCTATAGACTAGGCTGGCCTGAACACAACAGAGATCCGCCTGCTTCTGCCTCCCTAGCGCCCTTATCAAAGGCGTGCACAGCTGCCACCACCACCTGGCTAGCAGGGAGTCTTGATTTGCGAATCTTTGGGGTGCAGGCATTTCTTAAGTACTACTGCGCATTGTGTGCAGCCTGGCATTGCCTAAGATCTCATCATAGGTTTCTAACATTTACGCACTCAACCCTGCGTGTAAATTGCCTTGGGATATTTCTGGATGTTTTTGAGTGCTTGCACAAAGCCATTGCCCTGGGCAGAACTTAGCTGTGTAAAATGGGGGTGGAGACTGGCCATCAAGTTGCTTGCTCGCTCATTCATTCAGAATGAATGAATGGGAAATGTCTCTTGAATAGGAAACCTGAATACTGGGCCACTTAAAATTGTATTTTATGCTGTGTAGTGAGCCTTACTTATTATTGTATAAGTGTGTGTATACTGAGTGTTAGCGTTCTGAGGACAACTTTCAGGAGTCATTCTCCTTTGCTGTGGGTCCCAGGGACTCACAGGCTTGTGTGGAAGCTTTTACCCACTGAGCCATCTTGCCTGGCTCTCAACGATTTCAAAAATTAGTAAACGAATAAAAAATGCACCAGGCGGTGGTGGTGCACGCCTTTAATCCCAGCATTCGAAAGAGCCACACGGATCTCTGTGAGTTCGAGGCCAGCCTGGTCTTACAGAGCAAGATCCAGGACAGGCACCAAAACTACACAGAGAAACCCTGTCTCGAAAAACTTAAACAAACCAAAACCACATGCATTTTGAGACAGGGCCTTGTTTTAGCTCTTGGCCGCCTAGACTCTTAATCTTTCTACTTGGGTGTCCTGAGTGGTGTTTGCAGTGCTGGGTGGTGGACTTATGGTCTTACACACACCAGGCAAATGCTCAGCTACTGAGTCACATCTGCAGCAGCGTAATGCAAGTGAGATACAGTATTTGCTTTTTAGTACATGGTTTAGATATTTCCCTTCCTTTCACAAAGTCCTTTAGTTTCATGTAGGCTGTCACAAATGATGGAATTTCTTGCTTGGTAGTGGTGGTGCATGCCTTTAATCTCAACACTTGGGGAGGTGTGCAGAGGCAGGCAGATCTCTGAGTTCCAGGACAGCCAGGGCAGAGAAACCCTGTCTCAAACAAACAAATGGTGTAAGGAGTGCCAGGGAATAACTGACTTTGTTGGTGGTGTTTGTCACAGATTCACGAGGGCCTAAGGTCAGATCCCCAACACCTACATAAAAGCTGGACACACAGCTTATCTAAAGGGGAGCTAGAGATGGGCAGATGCCAGGCCAGCCAGTCGGAGTTACAGGTTCAGTGTGAAACTGACCCTGTCTCAAAAATTAGGGTGGTGTGTCTCTGCTCTGGCCTTCGCATACAGGCACACAAGTAAACACCCACACACCACAAAACATATCATACAAGTGCAAGGATAAACTAAGGCTGGAAGCTGGGCATGGTGGCGTGGTGCCCCATGCCTGTGGTGATCTCGGCCAGGCGGTCGGGGTAGCCTGGGCTAGAACAGCCCCTGTCTTAAGGCAGGATACTGTGCTTGTCCACTTAACCACTGACAGTAGGCTGACGGCTGAGCTTGTTGTGAATGATGTTGCCCTGGTGAGGAGTGGAAGTTCTTTCAAGCTCTTAGGTATGGTCATAGCATAATTGTGTTTTGGTGTTTTGAGAGACATCACACTCTGCTTCAGAATGAGCACCTAGGTCGTAGCTGTGACCTGCTTTTCTGCATTTGCGAAGTGTGCCTCCTGCCTCTGAGCTCTGTTCTCTGTACTCAGTTGCATTCAGCTTCCTTCCCCTGGGACAGTTGGATACCCTGACAGCTGAGGTTTGCCCTGGGCCTGTCTTCTCTCCACCTCCATAGAGATCTCTGTTCTCTAAGTCATAGTGGAACACTCCCAACACTTTCTGTGAAAGCACTGAGGCGCTGCTCACTGCCGAATGTGAGAGCTTGCCTCTCCTGGCCTTGGATTCCTGGTTGACAGGCTCATACCTCTGGTGTCCTGCATGCAAGCCCAGGACACTTGTCTCCAGCTGTGCTCCTGGGCCTGGGGCGTGTTCCTCCCTGCCCTCTTGTTCTGGGGTCAGCGGAATCCTGCCTAGGGAGTTCTGCAGGGTCTGGCTGGCCAGCCCTTATCTTGTCTCCAGAAGTCAGCTGGTAGCTCTTGCATGCTTGGCGCCCGCCCACCCACCCAGGGTGGGAGGCTGAGTCACCAGGCCATGCTGTGCTGCTGGGGCAGGCCCCACCTAAGAAAGGCAAGGACACTTGCTGATTCTTTACTCTTTAGCACTCACACAGCCGAACACAGTTCTTCTCATACTGATATTTGGACAGTGATGCCTGGAAGCTCACGGAGCTTTGTTCCAGGCAGCATGCCAATGACAGTTACTTTTTTTAAAAATTTATTATTATTATTTTTTGATTTTTCAAGACAGAGTTTCTCTGTGTAGTTTTGGTGCCTGTCTTGGACCTCACTCTGTAGACCAGGCTGGCCTCGAACTCACAGAGATCCGGGCCAGGAGGATCTGGGATTAAAGGGGGGTGCCACCACCGCCTGGCTGCCAGTTATCTTTTCATCCCCTGCCATCAATCACCCCCCCCTTTTTTTTTTTAAAGAAAATTTATTTATTTATTATGTATACAGTGTTCTGCTTGCGTGTATCCCTTCAAGTCAGAAGAAGGAGCCAGACCTCATTACAGATGGTTGTGAACCACCATGTGGTTGCTGAGAATTGAAGTCAGGACCTCTGGAAGAACAGCCAGTGCTCTTAACCGCTGAGCCATCTCTCCAGCCTCACCCCCTTTGATTTTTTGAGACACTACTAAGCCCTGGCTGTCCTAGACGAAGTAGACCAGGCTGGCCTTGAACTCAGAGATAATCCTTACCTCTGTTTCCAAGTACCGGGATTCAGGGTGTGCACCATTACACCTGGCAAAACTAAGAATGTTGGAGAAAGGGATCTTGGATTGGGGAAGCAGGGCTTGAACCAGAGGAGTGGAGTATGGGGAAGCTCTTAGCAGATCCTATGGAGGTTTTTTTTTTGTTTCAGATTATCAGCCTGGCTATAATTTCCCTCTAATAACTGGGTGTGGGTTGTTCTTTTTTGTTTGGGTTGTGTGGTTGAACCCAGGGCCTTGAGCACACCAAGCCCACTGTCACTGTACTCTAACAAAGCAAGCACAAGGCCACCTAGGACATTTAAGACGTTGACTTAGTCTAAACTCCATTATGTAGCCCAGGCTGGCCTGGAATTCTGTTTCTGCTACATTGGCCTCCTAACTGCTGGGCACACGCTGCCTGACTGGAAAGGTTATGTTTGTAAGATTATAGAGCACTGGTTCTCAACCTGTGGGTCCCAACCCCTTTGGGGGGGGTGACCCTTCACAGGGGTCACCTCTAAGACCTTCAAAAACACAGATATTTACATTGCCAATCTTTACAGTTATGAAGGAGTAACAAAGGGTCACGTTATTAGGAAGGTTGAGAACCATAGATTTGAGAAAGGATCCTGGATAGGACTTAGTAAGCAAGAAATTACTCCTAATTAGCCTTTTGCTGTCCGTCCCCCCTCCCCCCAAGGGAGCCCGAAACTCAAAAACTTGCGCATAGCTTGGAAGCAGCACATTCCGGGGGTGTCAGGCCCTGAGATTATCAGAAACTCGTGCATACATTTTGTTTGACGGCCTGATTTTGAGACAGGCCCTGGCTAGTTTGGAACTCACTATGTAGACCATGTTGGCCTCGAAATCAGAGACCTGCCTGCCTCTGCCTCTCTAGTGTTGGGATTAAAGGCGTGTTCCATCACAAAGGGAAGGGCTGTGCTGTGCACACACATTTAAAGGTGGGGGCCCATCTAGCTAGATGGTAAACTTTTGGTAATCTTGGGACTTCAGTGTTCTTAAAGCATGGTAACCATCAAAAGTGGAGCAAAACCACAGGCCCGGCATTGATGTCTCTGTCTGCCTGTCTGTCTGTCTGTGTGTGCCTCCCTCCCCCCAAGCAGCTCCCTCCCCCAGCAGCTCTTCATTTTGGTTTGGTTTGGTTGGTTTTTTGTTTCTTTCTGTAACTCTGGCTGCCCTAGATCTAACTCACTCTGTAGACCAGGCTGGCCTCAAACTCACAGAGACCCACCTGCCTCTGCCTCCTGAGTGCAGTGATTAAGAGCACTCGGCTTTCAGAAGATCCAGGTTTGATTCCCAGCACCCACAGTATCTCACAACTGGATTCCAGAGGCCTCTGGGCACCAGGTACCCACATGGTACATATGGATACACAGAAGCAAAACACATGGGTTTTTTTTTGTTTTTACAGAAATGATTCTTGTTGAAATACATAGAAAGTTAGTTGAATTCATATCCCACTATAAGACCACTCCCAAAGATGCATTTTTATTTTTAAGCTGTGTAGTCCTGGCCGGCCAGCCTGGAACATATGTAGACCAGACTGGCCTGGAACCTACATATAGAGATGCCCGCCTCTGCTTCAAGTGCTGGGATTAAATGTGTGTGCTACTACAGCCAGCTAGATTTATTTATTTATTTTTTTTTAGTGTGTGTATTTTCCTGCATAAATATGTGCGTGTCTAGAAGAGGGTGTCAGATCCCTTAGAACTGGACTGAGATGGTTGTGGGCAGCTCTGGGGACCAGCCAGGTCCTCTACACAAGCAGCGAGTGTTCTCAACCTCTGATTCACATTCCGTTGTTGGTCTAAATTTCCAGCTACCATTAATGAAAGGGTCGTGTGGGCTCCATAGAGCTGACCTGGTGGTGGTTGGTGTCGAATGATAGTGTGCACCGGGGATGGCGTCCAGGTGTTTCAGGGTAGCAGGGAAAGCTGACAGCTCCCCCATGAGGAGACACTACCCTCAGTTGACAGTTCTAGAGTGCCAGAAAATAGGGACCGGAGGTGAATGCAGACAGGAGACTGTGTTGCTGGCACTGTCCAGTCTTGGTGTTCCCTTCCCGGCTGGTCTGAGAGTGTGCCTGGAACTCTTTGTCCATTGAGGAGCTAGGAACAAAGGCACCAGCTGCCATCTTGGACCCAGTTGTTGCATCAAGATCTCCTGCTCTGGACTATAAATTGATCATTTATTCCCGGGGGTGGGACCCCTTTTGATTCTAGGGGTAGAATAGTGTTGTGGCCTGGGCTGGAGCATCTGGGCACCTCTTTGAAAAAGACACTTGTCTCTGGCCAGAGGGAGTGTGGGGGTTGGGTCTCTCCAGCTTCCGCATTTCTGCCGGCTTTTCCCCCTGAGGGGGTTATGGAGAAATCTGAGATTGGGAGCAGTATTTCGAGGAGGTAAGAATGCAGCATGATAAGAGAGGAGCCAGCCAAAGGACTTGGGAACGGGACAAGGCATGACAGCATCTGGCCAGAGATCTCACCCTACCAAGCTCTCTGGAGATATGCCATTCCTGTCAGGCCTGTTTGTAACATAATGGGGAGCCACTGGGTTGTCAGGCTTCAGCAAAGAAGGGGTCACTGATTAGAGCCATGGTGGACTGCAGGAGCCCAACTGGATAGATGGTCTGGAGAGGAGTCATGTTACAGCTTGCTGAGGCAGGGAAGCCTACTGGTTTCCACACTGATCTGGAATCACTTGTGTCTTTGAGCAGACCAAGACATGTGTGCCCATTCCTCCTGCTCCTCCATAAACGATGGGAATGAAAGGAGTCATCCCACAGAGTAGTTACTGACTAGGACAAGGCACTGCCAGGCCTCAGCCCTGCCACACCAGCTGTACAGACCACCTGCCTGCCGTTAAATGTAAACTCCTGGCTCTGATAAAACTTGGTTGGGTAAACAGTGCCTCTATCCTTATTAAAAGTTTCTGTATGTGTTTTACGGGAAAATACAGAAACTCGGTAGTCCAACATGGTGTATGATGAATTGTTCCAACTCTTAGGGATTGATAAAAAGAAGTGACTTTCCCATGCTTTACTTAGGATCACATGGGTCACCCATAGTCTGATGTTTTTCCTTGGTGTTGAACCACGTTAACATCTGGTGTTACTGTTTCAGGTTTATTTCATGCATACTTTTGCCTGCATGTATGTGTGGGCACTGCATGTGCACCTGGAGCTCCTAGAGGTCAGAAGAGGGCAGTGGATCCTCTTGAACTACAGTTATAAAAAATTGTGAGACGTCACATGGGTGCTGAGAACCAAACCCAGGTCCTCTGCAAGAGCAACAAATGCTCTTAACCACTGAGTTGTCTCTCCAGTCCCAGAGAGAGAGAGAGAGAGGGAGGGAGGGAGGGAGGGACGGGAGACTGGGGAGACTGAGATTGAGATAAGGTGATATTGTGTAACCCTGGCTTGGCTGTCCTTGAAGTTAATATATAGACTAGGCTGGCCCCCAACCCACAGAGACCCACCACCTCTGCTTCCTGATTCCGGTTCTCCCCCTGCCTTAAAAAAGAAGAGAAAACGGTGACTTGTAATGTCCCAGGCCCGTGATTCTGGCTATTAGGAATAGCTAGACAGGAGGATGGAAGTCCAGGCCAACAGCCTGGGTAACTTACTGAGACTCAGCCTCAAAACTGTAAAATGAGGGCTGGAGAGATGGCTCAGAGGTTAAGAACACTGGCTGTTCTTCCAGAGGTCCTGAGTTCAATTCCCAGCAACCACATGGTGGCTCACAACCATCTACGGTGAGATCTGGTGCCCTCTTCTGGCCTGCAGGCTGAACACTCACTGTATACATGATAAATCAATAAAATCTTTAAAAAAAAAAAACTGTAAAATGAGAAGAGGCTGTGGGTGTTAGTGAGCACAACCAATATCTGGGTTCAAAGCCCCTCCCCTCCCCCCTTTCAGCTCTCAGGTCACAGCCTTGGAGGATATTGCTCAATCAGTGGTGACTACTTGCTCAGTGTGTCCAGGCCTGGGTTCAGTTCTTTGCGCATTAACTAAGCTGTGTGAAGAGGAAGTGTTGGTGTGGGTCTTTGCCTGCCTCAGTTTACTACATTTTACTAACCTGGGAAGCTGTGCTTGGCACTCAGGCATTGGGAACTCTGGACGTTTTTGCTGTCTGCCCTACTAAGGCTGGGGTGGGGGTGGAATTATCCTAGCTAGGAAGAAGCCTTGAGTGTCCTCATCCCCCAAGCCTCTGAGGTAGCAGGCAAGGACTTTGGCCAGAGATGGCTCTGGAGGGCCCCGCCCCAGTGTGGTCTGTAACAAATAAGTGGTTTTCTTAGAGTTTGGTAGGAACTTCATCCAGAGTCTCCTGCCCTCCTGTTTCTGACATGGCTGCAGCCATTTCACAGATGGGCAGCCTGGCAGGAAGGTGTGAGGCACGGCACTCACATACCTGCTGGGTGCTTCCTCAGATGCCCACCCATGCTGAGTTTCCTGTACTGTACCACTTGACAGCTGTGGGCAAGACAGACGGCAAGGCCTGCCCACATTCAAGGGGAGGAGAGAACTAGAAAGCCTGAACATTCACTGAACTTAAAGTCCCCTAACACGGCCTACGTTTGTTTGTTTGTTTGTTGAGATGGTCTCTCTGTAGCTTTGGAGCCTATCCTGGAACTTGCTCTGTGAACCGGGCTGGCCTCGAACTCACAGAGATCTGCCTGTCTCTCTGTCTCTGGGATTAAAAGCCTGCGCCACCCCCACCTGGCTACAGCCTACGTCTTCACTCACGCTTCCTAGTGGGCCAGCTGTGATGTCACTTTCTTTCAGGCTCGCCCCTCGTCCTTCTCTTGGCTTTCGTTGTTTGTAGGGGTCACGTGTGCATTTCAGTCACATAGTAGAGTCCCCCATCACTCTGGATGCTCCCCATCCAATTGTTGATATAGCCGGGCGGTGATGGCGCACACCTTTAATCCCAGCACTCGGGAGGCAGAGCCAGGTGGATCTCTGTGAGTTCGAGGCCAGCCTGGTCTATGGCGCGAGATCCAGGAAAGGCGCAAAGATACACAGAGAAATCCTGTCTCGAAAAACAAAAAAACAAGACAAAAACAAAAACAAAAAAAAATTGATATAGGTTAAGGGGACATTGACTCTTTTCTGTCACAGTTTCACTCTGGTAAGGTCCATTCTGCTAAACTGAATCGTTGTGTACTGAAACCATGGTTTTCCTTCATTCTGTTCCTCAAGTATTTATTGAGTGTGGGACTACCAGATGGTTTCTGGGGCTACAGTTCCACAATGAACAAAACAGCCATGTTTAAATTCTAGGGTGCAAACAACACACACACACACACACACACACACACACACACACACACGTTTAAATTCTAGGGTGCAAACAACACACACACACACACACACACACACGTTTAAATTCTAGGGTGCAAACAACACACACACACACACACACACACACACACACACGCACACACGCACGCATGCTCAGGAGTGAAGGCTGCTAAGAAAGAACTATGGGGCAAGGTGGCACACACCTGTCCCCCAGCTAGTGATGCCTCACTGGGATGATTACTTGAGTTAAAGGCCAGCCCAGACAACCCAGAGAGACCCCCTCACAAAGTTTGAGGAAGTGTTTGGATGGGAGCCAGGCATCCGTGTAAACAGCTGCTGGGTGTGACCCTCATTTAAGCAGGTGGTCACAGTGTAAGGGAGAGAATCCCAAAGGCAGTGGGGTGGCATCTCACGGTCCCCTTCTGAGCGGGGCCTGTTGAGCTCTGGCGCTAACTTGCTTTTTGCTAAGCCCAGGGATATGCCTAGGTCTTAGACTTTTTAAAGGGCAAAGATTGCAGGGGCCAAAACAACAGAACAGAATCCTGCCTTTTGATGTTCTGGGACAGTCTCTGCCCCCTTCATCTCTGCTTGCACATGTAACTAAAGTCCGACCCCCTGCCCCCTCCCTCCAGGAGTCTGTTGGCATGATCCCCCATGCCCAGGACTTGCTGGGTTTTCTCCTGTACTGGTGGTTTGCTGGACTGTGACCGGGCACGCATGTGGCAAGACCGAGCACGGCACAGCGAGGAAACGCGAGGTGTTAGAATCTGCCATCAGGAATAGCCGGCCGCTGCATGGTTCCTCGGAGATGGGCAGCTGCTGGCCTGCACAGGAAGTCAGGCCACAGCAGTGTCAGGGTGTCATTCAGCACACCTCTTCTAGTTACAGCTCCTGGAATCTTTCAGCATTCTTTCAGCAGGGAATGGTGGCCGAAAGGTCTTGTGGGTACCTCCTTTCCCAGACAAAGTCTCCCGTAGCCCAGGCTGGCCTTGAGTCTGCTTGTAAACCTGATCCTCCAGCCTTCGCTTTCTGAGTGTTGGGATTACAGGCATGTGCTATACCACGTCTAGTTGATGTGATACTGGGGGTCAGTCGAACCTAGCCAGGGCTTTGTGTGTGTACCAGTGGAGCTGCACCTCTGGCCTTGGGGTGGGTTCATGGTTCCCACTCCTGGTCTGTCTGACACAGTCAGGCTTGCCAGTTCTTACAAGTTGTGGGACACAAGCTCTCTTCCAACTGAGTTACACTCCCAGCCTCAGAGTTCTGTTTGTTTGTTTGTATGCATGCATGTATGTGTGGTCCAGGCTGGCCTTAAATTCCCTTTGTAGCTGAGGATGACCTTGAAGTTTTGGTCCTCCTTACACTTCACAAGTGCTGGGATATGTACACCACCTCTGTTTCCTACGGTGCTGGGGATCGAACCCAGGACTTATTGTATGCTAGTCACATGCTGTCAGCTGAGTTGCATCTCCAGCCCTGTCTTGTGTCTCCTACCTTGCCCTTTTCTCTAGTAACATTCATCAGTACAGGACCAAATGTGGGGGTCCAGGAACCCCCAGAAACCTATCTGAAGGTTTTCATGCTTAGTTTTTTTCCTTCCGAAGCCTTAGATTGTGGGACTGATCCATCTAGTTTTCTAGCTTAGCTTTTGTTTTGTTTGTTTTTTTTTCAAGACAGGATTTCTCTGTGTAAGTAGCCCTAGCTGTCTTAGAACTTCCTCTGTAGACCAGGCTGGCTTCTAACTCAAGAGATCAATCCCCAGCTTCTTCCTGAGTGTGCCACCACCGCCCAGCTCTGGTTTAGCTTTTTACCCCAGCCCAGAAGACTTGATTTTTCTTTTTCTCTTCTCCCTTCCTGCCCTTCCCTCCCTCCCCCTCCCCCCTCTGAGGTGATCTGATGGTATCAGGGAAAGTAGAGAGGGGAGAGAGAGGCTCTGTCACCACCCGTGTGACTGAGCAGGGGGTCCTCAAGTGGCCTCTTGCTCAGTTATGTTAATTAGCACCAAGCCATTGGAGGAGGCTCTTCATCTGAGCGTTATATGCACAGACCTGTGGTCCATTCTGAGAAGGGTATTCATCTAAGACTTGACATTCATTCTTTATTTTCCCAGTAAAGGGAAAACAAGCCAATAAAGGTGTAAAACAGTAATCCCAGCATTTGGGAAGTTGAGGTGAGGCAGGAGGATCACTACAAGTTTAAGGACAGCCAGGGTAGAATGAGGTGGTGCCAGGAACCAAGAATTCCAAAGACCCAGCATTGCAGTGGCTCTCCCACCCCCACCCCACCCCACCCCACCCCGCGTCCCTGGGTGTGTGGATGTTACTCTCTGGGGGTAGATGAGGAGGTGCTGCTGGAGCATGGTTGGGTTCCGGTTGTATTTCTGTTTCGTGTGTGATAGTGTCTCATGCTGTAGGACAGGATGGCCTGAGGTTGACTTGTGTAGCTGAGGTTGGCCTTGAACCCAACAGCAACCCTCCTGCCTTAGTGTTCTGAGTGCTTCGGTTCCAGACGGGAGTCCCCACAATGCTCTCCTTGGTTCCTGTCCTTGTTCTTGAGTTTGGGGTGTGTCTCAGTCCTGTGTACTAGGACATGTTCTGGCATTAACAGAGCTGAGAGGTTACAGGAGTCTGCTCCTGAAACAGTCCCCTTCACAAGTTACACATAGTCCTGTAAATACCTGGATTTAGATGAATATTAACCTTCCTTGGAGGCAGCCAGCTCCTAACACTGCCAGTAGATGTGACCTGTAACTAGGAACTGGGGTCTCTCAGGGAAGGCCAGAGTTGGACCCTCATTACCCCAGCATCCTGATCCACTAACACCAGCCAGAGGCCGCTGAGCAAGGAAGAGCCCAGCTGCCAGGATGTGGAACTCAGTGGAAAGAGATGGTTCTGTTACATTTGACAATAGGAAGCCTGGGTTTAAATGTAAAACTTTGTGTTATTAGCGGCCCCCCCCCCCCCCCCCCCCCCCCGGTCTCTGGTCCCTCTCTCTGTGTGTGTGTGCGCTCGCAGGTGTCCTGGGAAGTCAGAGTCGTTGGAAATGGAATTACAGGACCTGAGTTCCCAACTGAACTCTGCAAGAGCAATACTGGCTGGCTTCTTCAAAAAAAAAAAAAAAAAAAAAAAAAAACGAATTGCATTTGCGTGCTTGTGTGGTAACTTAGTAAGTTTTGTCCCAAGCCCTCTTGATAATAGTCTGTTGGTATCTGAGTTTTTCTTTCTCCTCATCTTGGCCAGTTTGTGTGCGTTCTCTTGATTTTAAAACCAACCATCTCCACGGCACCCACCAGGCAGGCAGTAGGCATCAGAAGGAGCCTCGGCTACTTGAGTGTTTTAGGTGTACAGTGTCCTGTTAGGAGGAAGGGGAGGGGGCTGAGTTCCAGGCCACCTATTGGGTCCACCCCATTCTAAAGTCAAGTCCCCAAGCATTCCCACTTGCCTAGAATTCAGTTGACTAAAACTACACACTGCTCGCCTATTTGGAGGCAGCAGGAACGGAGACTCAAATATCCGCCTTCTTAGGTGGGTCTGGTTTGAAAATCTGTGATTTCCATGAGGAATGGTCTCTGTGTTTGCACAGATCTCTCTTATTTCCGCCTAGAAGCAGCAGAAACTGCTCATTAGAACACCAGAGGTCAGATGCATGCCAGGCGGGCGGCAGCTGGGACACTAATGATGTCATAGGCTTTGTGTGACCCCCCCTGGCCAAGGGTGCTGGAAATCTGACTGGGGACTCTCTCTCTCTAAATTTTCCTCCCAAGTCTCCAGGGAGTTGGTCCTTGCCTGCCTTGGGTGAGATAGAACTTAAGATCGTATTTAAAGTGAGGGCAAGACAAAAGTAATAGCTAATGGGAGGGACATTGTGGAAACAGCGGTGACAGCCATTGTCGTCAATGGTGTGGGGCCGCCAGAACTAACCCTTTCACAGGTTCCTTATTTAGAGTGCCGCAGAGGAGTCTGGTTCTGAGTGTCACCCTATCATGTTGTTGGATGCCTTCCTGGTGGTGTTGGGGTGTAGGTATACAGTTAGAGTTTTGGGGGGTTTGTTTTGTTATTAATTTTTTAGATTTATTTATTTTTTTAGAGGTAGGAGTAAGGTATTTTGCTTGCATGTATGTCTGCACACCATGTGCGTGCCTAGTGCCTGCTGAGGTTCAGAAGAGGGCATTGGATCCCCTGGAGCTGGTGTTAGGGACGGTTGTGAGCTCAAGTTTGCTGCTGGGACCAAAGGTGTCCAGGCTCAAACAGTTTGTATTTTTGAGATGATGTTTCACTTACCCAGGCTGGCCTGGAACTTGGGGTCATCATGTTTCTACTGACGTCAGAGATGGCGGGCGGTAAGCAGCCCATATCTACTGAGGCACCTCACGACCCTATTTGTATTTATAAAACACTCAACAATGTTATTTATGTAAATAAATTGGTGGGGTTGGGGCTGATGGCAAGTCCCAGAACCTCTGGATTTGGTGCTAGCCTAATCTACATAACGAATTCCAGGAGGGACTCTGTCTCAGCCTGTCCCCACCCCAGAAATAAACACATTTGCTGGGTCTGTTGGAAGAGCAGTGCGGAGACGTAACCACTGAGCCAACTCTCTTGTCTTGTCCATCTCTCCATCTTGGTGGTGGTTTTTAAAAACTTCCAGTTGAAAATTCTTATTACCAGATAAACTGATTACATTAGCTATAATTTATTCATATAACACTCTGCAACTATTCAGCAATGAAGGAGTGTTCCAGAGCATTCTAGAAGGATTAGTAAGTGAAGACCCAGGCACTGGTATTTGCCACTAAATCCCAGCACTTTGCAGACAGAAATAGGATGATGATGATGATGATGATGCAGGTTTCAGGCTAGCCTGGGCTACAGTTGAGACTGTGCTTCAACCACCAAACCATACTAAATACTTCTGATCCGAGTGGGGAGTCAGACAGCAGGAGGGAGCTGGCCCAGCGTGTAAGGCCCCGGATTCCATTCCTAGCAATATGCTGAAACATTCTAATGTACTTAGAGTGCAGGATACTTTGAGTTGTCCTCAGAAATCAGGCAGAGACTGGAGGGGCGTTTTGTTTGTTTGTGTGAAAAGTTGGTCCTAGCCAGGCGGTGGTGGTTTATGCCTTTAATCCCAGCTCTTGGGAGGTTCAAGGCCAGCCTGGTCTACAGAGTGAGTTCCAGGACAGCCCAGGGCTCCACAGAGAAACCCTGTCTCAATAAACACAAACAAAGAAGAAAGCCTAACCTCACTGCGCTGCCTGCCGGTGCTGCTGGCTTCCAGCTGTGGCACTAGCCCGGTACTGAGTCTCTGGACAGCCACGGGCACAGTGAGCTCTGAACAGGGGAGAGTTGGGGGCAGGAGAATGCTTGTTGAGGGCAGTGGAGGACTTTGGCAACCCCAGCACAGGGGAGGTGTAGGTATCTGTCTGGGCTACATGAAAATTCTGTCTCAATAAGTAAACTAAACAAACAAACCTGGCTGGCTGGAGGGATGGCCCAGCCTTAAGGGCCGTGACTGTTCTTCCAGGTAGTCTGACCCCCTCTCCTGGCCTCTGAGGGCATTGCATGCAAAACACCCATACACATAAAATAAAAATAAGAAAAACCCCAAACCATTGGTCTTGAGTAATTCCTACATTTACTTATTTTGACTTTTTCTTTTTTTTTAAGTTATTTTGGAGACAGAGTCTCTAGCCCTGGCTGCCTTGGAACATGCTATGTGAGATTCTCTGCCTCTCAAGTGCGGGCACTAAAAGCATGTGCCACCACACCCCACCATGGGACCTACGTTTAAAGAAGCTGGTGAATTGCTCTTCTCTTTGTGTCAAAGACGTGTTCGTGGGTTTCAGGGCTTCCCCCGCGTCCCCAGGCCTCCCGCCCCAGCCGGCTTGCCTGCTCTTTGGCTTTGAGAGTTCTGGCTTCCCCTCCAGCTCTTCTTTTTGTAAACACGTGTTTGTCGTGTGTGTGTGCACCCCTCAGAGGACAAGCTGCCAGGGTCGGTGGGTCCCTGAGCTCTAACTCCTTCACCTTTACCCTGAGCTACCTCACCAGCCCACCCGGCCGTAAAGCGTGGTTTTGATGGTCCTCAGATGTTTTTCATGGCTCCGAGCTCGGCTGAGCATTTTGAAAGTGAGTCCTGTTGTCCATGTGCGGCCAAGGATTGGGCTTCTGGCTTTTCTCTTTGAGAAGGTCATTTTAAGGAATACTGTACTTAATTTTTAAGTAAATAAAACGATAAACAGTGGTTGATATTGTACTTTAGCAAAGGCATTTTGACACACTTGGAAACCACGTGGTGATCGCGGCTGCCCTTCCCCTTTCTCACTGATATGGGTCACTGTGGTTAGAACCATTGCCCAGGTTTTCCCAACGTGTCCCCGGATGTGTGTGTCCCAGCTGGTGTTGGATGGAGGGCCGCAAACAAACAAACAAACAAAAAAGAGCTACGCACACAGTATCCTGTTCAAAAGAGCGTTTTCTTTCAGTACGTGCCCTGGCCAGCCTCCCTACCTTGTGTTGTTATTTATTTATTTTTTCTTTGGCCTCCCCCATCCCCCTGTTCCTTTCCTGCTGGGCCTGCATTCCTAGGTCTTTGTCTCTGCTTGGTATTTTAGAAATTTTGGGAGAGGAAGGCTGGGAGGGGTGGGACGTTCTAGAAGCTGGGGGCAGGGAAGGGGGTGGTCACTTGGAGGGTCAGAGGTCAGGCCAGCTCCATTTAGCTAGAGCAGCCAGATTGTCGCCAGGCCTGAGGGGGCGTGTCCATGCATCTGCCAGGGGAGCCCCAAACAGGCGGCACGTAGGCCCTGGAATTCCTGCCACCAGCGGACTCCACCCCTTCCCTTCCTGCTCCCTAGTAGTGGCTGCCACTTTTGGGGCCATGGGCTTTTACCTAGCCTAGTCTAGTCCTTGCTTTTTTTCTTAAACATTGGCTCCAAGGAGATCCCCCCATAGATTTTTAAATTACATTATTTATTTTAGAGGCAGGCTGTGTGTAGAGCAGGATTAACTTGGTAGGGCCTGATCTCTCCACCATGCATGGGTCCTCAGTTTGTCGGGCAGCAGGTACTTTGACCCACCCCCAAGTCTGCTCCTTTAATGGTCCAACTGTTGCAGAGAGAGAGTTTCCCGGTGTTCTTCCTTGCTTATTGATTGTGTGTCTGTAGTTGTAAAATTCGGCTTCCCCTGTCTTAGAAATGGTGAGTAAGCCTGGAATGCTTTCACATTTTAACTCCAACTCATAACTTGAAGACTTAAATACTGATTTTGTTTGATGGTTTCACAACAATGCATCGTCTTTAAAATTGTGGTTTTATTAGTTCCGAGCGTGCCGGGCTGTTCTGGATCTGTAGGTTCTCTTAGCCGACATTTGGGTGCTGTTGCTGCCTCTCCTCACTCGGGTTTGTCTGTCTGCATGCCGCTTCCTTGGACTTGCTCCCATCCACTTGTGACAGGATTCCGGGCCGTGTTTCATGTGGGACTCCTGGACTCATTGGAAGGGAAGCCTTTGGGCTCTTCACATCTATTCTCCTGACACCACTGCCTGTTCTGACCAGGATTTCTCTTCCCTCCCTCGCGTCCTTCCAGGCTTACTGTAAGGCCTCAGGGGATCTCCCGTGCCTGGCCTCTTGTAAGCTCTGCTGTAGGGTTGACTTGCCCAAAGGCCTGGGAGTTTCCTAACACTTGGACAATTGCAGCGGGAGCCCAGTTTCTTATCTCAGCCCAGAATGACTTGAAAACCCCTTGCTTCCTGTTGCCCAGCCCCAGACAGGCTGGTTCCTGGGATTTTGAAGGTTGGGAAGGGTCTCTCTCCCGAGGGACCTAGTCAGACCCCATTTGTTTCCCAGATTAGAAGGAAGCCCGGGCACGTCAGAGGAAGCCGCTGGGCAGGTGGTCCAGCCTCAGGAGCCTGGTCGGGCAGAGCCCTGTAGACTGGCCATTTGCTTTCACTCACATCTGGTGAAAGCAAGGGTCTTTTGGTCAGTCCACCACATAGCCGCCCCAGAGTTGCTTAGTGGAGAAGGTGGAAGACGGACCATTTATTTTAATTTAAAAGGGACCTCTGGTGGGAGGTTTTCACACCTCACTTTAGGAGGGGAGTGATCCCTTTATTCCCTCTGGTGGCAGATGGAGGAGGGAGCTGAGGTGGAAGGAATGTAGCAGGGTTGCCGAACCCAGTAGAATTGCTTTTTTTTTTTTTTTTTTTTTTTTTTTTTTTTTGCACCACACCAAAACTTGTGAGGGAATGCTCTGCGTTGTTCAGCCCACCTTCCTTTGGTTGGTCGTTTAGAGTTCTCCTGGGAAGTTGTAGATTTAGCCGACGAGGGGGACCATTGCCACCTAGTTTATCCTATCAGGTTGGTTAAAAAGTGATCAAAACCGGTCACAGTCACATTTCCTTGTGCAGATTCCACGAAAGATCTCTCCATTCCTCTGAGATTAAGAAGAATATCCAAATCTTTCTTCTATCCTCGGGTGCAGGCACATTTCACCCTACCAAGCCCCTGTGGGGGTGACACATGGTACAGGAGACAGCAGCCTCTCACTGTGGCTCTTTCTCAGCTCCACTCCGGGACCTCCACCTAAATTATGTTCTAGCCCCCCTCTTCTCCAGGGGCGGGGTTCCCTAGCCTTAAAAGCTGTTTCTCAGCTTTCCCTGGCTTCTGGGTAAAAAAATTAGATCCTGGCCTTTCCAGGGTCCGAACAAGATGTGATGTTTTGTCACGGGTGGGGTAGCCAGCCCGGTGCTTGGCTTGGAGTGTCCCCGCTGTGTGGTCTGGAACTCCACACCACCTCCTGTCTTCACGTGGAGATTTAAGTGTGTTGCTGCGTGTGGCAAAGAATGCAGCTTACGCATTGATTCCTTGTGTCGCGTGTCAGCTGCCCCCTCCCCCAGCTGCTCTTGAAATCAATCCAGCAGACATTTACCGAGAGAGGAGAGTGGCTGGTTTCCGTGCAGAGCCCTCTCTCCTGAGAGCCTCTTGCCTGCTGGCAGGTGAGAGGTGTCCAGTGCTTCTCTTCCCCAGCACACGGGTTCGTAGGGGAGCTCCTCACTGGCTGCCTGCCTCCCAGGTTCAACTACTTGGAGTAATTTGGCCGAGAGAAGAAAGCCAAGAGGCAGGCCAGTCTTCCTGTTAGCTTTTGGCCTCAATTCCGAAAGCTTCATCCTGTAGCTTGCTGGAGTTCCAGGAGACAGACAAGTGCTGATCACCCTGGCCGAGGGCTGAGAGGGATCTGTACTGCCCTTGACCTTCCGTCACATACAGGAGTGGCTACAGAAACTTCATTCGTTCTGTCAGACCACCAGTCCCAGACCAGAACTTTCTATTTCTAGATCATTCTCTTGAGACGCAGGGAACCCACCCCCATGCCAGCAGGGCTGCCCTGTACAGTCTTCTCCAACTTTGCGGTCAGTTGTGATTCTACATCACACTGCAGCTGATGGCACCTGGGTGGGGTCCCCCCTGGTTTGGGGCATTGGGCATTGGGAACGGACAATGGGCATCAAGTGTCTGCACCTATGGCAGTCTTGTCTGCCTTGATGAGGGAGGGGGCACACAATGTTTGGATCTAGAGTTAGGGCTGTACTGTCTCCCCTCTGTTCACACCTGTGTTTCTGGTCCCCAGGTCCTGCATCTTTACTGCGACACCTGCTCTGTTCCCATCTGCAGAGAGTGCACGCTGGGCCGTCATGGGGGCCACAGCTTCGCCTACCTCCAGGACGCCCTCCAGGACTCACGGGCACTCACCATCCAGCTGCTGGCTGATGCCCAGCAAGGCCGCCAAGCCATCCAGGTGAGTTATCTACTCGAGCCTTCCTCGTGGGCAGATTGCACTGCTCAGGTCACGGACTAGACAGCACAAGGGGCTGGTGTGACACCCAGGCTACTGAGGTCTCTGGAGGGCTTCTAGCAGCGTCCAGAAGATGGCAGACGTGTGGTCTGAGTTCCTGGCTTGGGTTAGCTTTGCAGAGATTTGTTTCAGCTTTTCCGAGTTTAGCAAGCATTGGTTCTCATTGGGACTGCAGAGACTGTGTGCCCGACGCTCTTTAGGCACAAGTATTGGATACACAGATTTACTTACTGAAAGCTGAGACCTGAACGTGAGTTTTGAACTGTCCCCAGCCCTTGTGATTAAACACTTGTCCTTGAATTCCCATCATTCCTTTTATGGTTGGGGAGGGACATGTGTGACATTTTGAGAATTGGCTTAGTTCTCCTACATTGTTAAGCAGTGGTGTATTATGCGTAGTTGATTGATGTTGATTCTTTCTGCCTATTATTCTATGTGACAAGCATTTAGGAAATTATGACATGTCTTCCGTGGATTACAAGGTAAGTTTGAAAGACAAGAAATGTTGCAAAATTTTCAGCAGAAGTTGTATAGGAAGCTCGTTCTTTACATTTTTGAAATATTTAGGCTAAATTTTTTTTAGAAGCCGTTTTGTGTGTGTGGGTGTGGGGGGGGTATACTCCAGAATTGAGAGCACTCTGTTGACTGTTTGGCAGGGTTTTGTTTTGCCTCATTCTTTCAAGTGTTGGGTTACAGATGTACACTGTCACCCCTGGCTGAGTTGGCAGGTCTTCCTGAATAAGTTTCTCGGTAGCTGTCAGGTTTGTGTGACGTTGGAGGGGTCTTTTCTGATTAATTAGGTTTTCTTTTTCCCCTCAAGCCTGATGTTCAAATACAGGTTACAGAATATATTTCTGGAATGACAGACAGGTCCTGCCACCAGGATTAGTCCTTTTTTTTTTTTTTTATCAGTTTGTTTTTGAAAAGATTTTTTTTAAGATTTATTTATTATGTAAACAGCATCCTGTCTGCATGTACGCCTGCAGGCCTGAAGAGGGCACTAGATCTCATTAAGGATGGTTATGAGCCACCATGTGGTTGCTGGGAATTGAACTCAGGATCCCTGAAAGAACACCCAGTGCTCTTAACCGCGCTGAGCCATCTCTCCAGACGAATACATGTGTATTTGTCTCTGTGTGTGCAGAGCCCTTGGAAGCCAGAAGGGGGCATCAGATCCCCACGGAACTGGGAGTTACAGACGGTTGGAAGTTGCCATGCAGGCACTGAGAACCACATCTGGGTTCTCTGCAAGAGTAGCCAGTGCTCTTACACAATGAGCCCCCTCTCCATCTTTTTTAAAAAATGCCTGTACAGCTGCGGGGTCTGGTGTCTCTTAACCTAAAACTGTAGAATTCCGGGCAAGCCTTGGCTACATGAGGCCACATCCCAAGACACAAAACAACAAAAGGTGTGTAGTGCTCCTTACGTTATTGTATCTCCACAGAGCGGCCACATGTCTGTGTCTTCACAGGTAAAGTGCCAATTGGCTTTTTTTGTACTAATAGAATTAGAATTCCCTAAGAACTATTTTGCTCCATCCCCTTGATACTGTATTCCTGGCTGCTGCCTCTCTGACCCAGGACTAAGAGCTGCATTCGGGTGGGGGGACACACAGTATGACCTCTTCCTGGGTCCAGCCCAATGCAGACACCCACCTGCCACCTTGTTCCTCTACTAAGCATGCCACATGATCACCTACCTTCTGAGGTCTTTGTACAATCTTAAATATCTCCTTTCTGCCCGTGGTGTTTTGTTTTTAAATTGAGACAGGGTCTTCCTGTCGAATGACCTATTCTGGAACTTGATTTCTAGACCAGGCTGGCTTTGAACTCAAGGAGATTCTCCTGCCTCTGCCCAAGTGCTAGGATTAAAGGTGGATGCTACCATATCTGGCCCTCCATTTTCTTCCCATAGAGACCAAGAACACCCAGGCAGGCCAATGGACACGATAGAATTAATGCTGTATATTCTTTGCCCTTTGTGGGCTCAGCTGCTCTGGGGAGAGAAATGAGTTGTCAAGATTGGATGGCGAGGTTGCAGATGCTCAGTGGTTAAACCATCTGTAACTCCAGTTACAGGTATCCACACCCCACATGGTACACATAAGGACAACAGTCATACACATACAATTGACTAAAAAGTCTAAGCTTTAAAAATTTGTTGTTGGCCTAAAGGGAGTGGGCCTAAAGGGAGTGGTTATAATGGAGAAATCTCACATCTGTAGATGATTGAGCTCTAGATGAAGAGAAAACAAGAGAGATGTAGGAGATTTTGTGTCTTGCTCAGCTGTCTAAGCACAAAACTCAAGCATAGACCACAGGGCCAAGTGTGTGTTGGTGGTCAGTGTCCAGTGTTGCATGGTAGAGGAGCAGGGTGGCAGGTGGGTGCCTGCATTGGATTGGGCCCAGGGAGAGGTCATACTGTGTGGTGTGTACCCTTGCCCCCTCGTGCTGAGAGATGCAGACAATATGACGATGCAGGGCAGAGTCCCTGTCTCAGGGTGCATGTAATTTAAAGCCACATGAGCATACATCATGAAGGCATTGGGAAAAGTAGCCATAGTACAACAGATTTTTGTTCGTTTGTTTTGTTTTTAGACAGTCTTACTTGGTATGCAGTCCAGGATGCCATGGAGCATTCTCCTTGTGTGCGTCCTCAGGGCCAGGAGTATAGATGTGTGCCACGGTGCCTGGCCATGTCTTTTGTTTTTTCAGTGAGAACCGTTTATTTATATTTGCACACTGAATGTGTGTGTATCCTTCAGGTCAGGATCTGATGCAGTAGTGAAGAAGAGTCCACTCACAGGACGCCAACCAGATGTTGAAGTGTTGAATGATTGAGGGTTCTTGCTGCTTACAGAGGACTTGGTTCCCACCACCTACGTAGTTCCATGGGATCCAGCTCCATCTTCTGGTCTCTGTAGGCACTACAAGCATGTGCTACACATAAATAAAACAGCTCAATGGTTAAGAGTACTAATGCTTATCAGGAATTTCAGATGCCAACACCCACATTGGACAGCTCTTGTAACTGTCCTTCACAGACATCTGCATACACATGCAGCACACACATACACACCAGATACACATAAATAAGTCTTTAAAAGATTTACCCAGAGATAACCTACTGTTCCTAATATGAGAGAAAGGGAAGGCATTCATCTTAAAATAGTATATAGAATCGGTCCCTTTATTAATTCATATCTTCTTTTTAAGTGTCTTAATCTAAATACAGAAAAATTCTGTTCATCCTCACAAAAGAAGTTTGCACTGCTGTTTGAGTGTTACTGAGTTTTGTAGTCGGGTTTAGTAGGTCGCTACTGGTCGCTTGGGTGGAGGCTTCGATACCCACTTACCACCGCAGATCTTCATCTTTACAGCAACCCTCCTCCCCCTTTTAAAATTCAGGGTCTCATCAAGCAAAGCTTGTGATTGGCTGACACAAGCTTCTAGATACCAGTCTGGCCTCAAACTCGTGGTGCTCCTGCCTCTGCTTCGGAGTACTGGGATTAAAGGTGTGCTGAGGAACCAGGGCCTCCCATTTGTTAGGAACGTTCAAAAAGATTTCCTGAGCAATTTCATCCCCTCTACCGAGATTGATCTGTTCTCTTCCTGGTACGTCCCTCCCCCACCCCCACCTTGGAGGTAATAATCAAACACTTGTTGGTAATAATCAGCACTTGGTCACTGTTAGAGTCTCTGCCACAATCACGGATCGTGTTTCTGTGATTGAATTGCTGCCAGGGCCTGGACTCACAGCTGGGTTTCCATTCTGTTGTAAAACATGGCATTCGAAGCCTGGTTGGCCTTTTTCTCTGAGGGGCTTGAGGGTACCCCAATACCTCATTTCCCACCAGCCTTCCTGTCTGACACTTTCAGGTATTGTTGATGTGCTTAAACCTTTCTCCACAAGCATCTGGTTTTTATCTGATTAAATTACATCTTTGTCCACTGACTACTAGGCAGAGTCCCTGAGTTAACACCGAGCTGGCGGCCGCCTTGAGAGATGCACAATAAGTCCTTAAATATTAGATGTCCCTGTAAAGAGAACACACACACACACACACACACACACACACACACACACACACACCATTTGGAGGGGGCTTACTAGTGCATTGATGCATTCAAAGCTTTTACAGCATTTCATTGCCTCTTTTTTTTTTTTTTTGGTCTCTTTTCCTGGAAGTGTAATATTTTAGTCACATGTGGTTAGATGAGGGGTGTGTGTGTGTGTGTGTGTGTGTGTGTGTGTGTGTGTGTGTGTACACACGTACGTATATACGTACGTACAAGTTGTAGGGGTCAGTTCTCTTCTTAAACCATGTGGGGTCCCAGGCATTGAGCACAGGTCGTGAGGCTTGGTGGCGTGCACCTTTGCCCATTGAACATAGTTTTCTGTCTTTGGGCTGGAGAGATGGCTCAGCAATCAGTTAAGAGCACTGGTTGCTCTCCCCAGACCTGGGTTCAATTCCCAGCACCCACAAGGCGTCTTTACAAACTGTAACTCCAGTCCCAGGGGATTCCACATCTTCACACAAACATGCATGTAGTAGGCAGAACACCAGTGCACATAAAATAAAAACAAATTATTTAAAAAAAAAAAACAAACATTTTTTAAAGCCGTCTTTTAAAGTTTAAAATTTCGAAAAATCATTATGCATATGGCTGTTTTGCCTGCCAAACTAACATATCACGTGGGTGTCTGGTGTCCATAGAAGCCGAAGGTGGCCCTGAACCCTGGAACTGGAGTCATATATGATTGTTCGCTGATGTTTAATGTGGTGAGATGTTTGAAGAGTGTTCTGTGTCCTGTTTCCAGGTTCTCGCTCTCCTTGGCCAGTGTCACTAGTTCCTGGCTGTACCTTGGAAACAGGTTTGATCCCAACCTACCCCACATGAAGTGGCTGACACACGGGAGTTAGCTGGTATGCACAGTTGACCTGTCATGGCCCCACATCTTTTCTGCCGTGAGGTTAGCTCTGTCGCCATCTAACAGTTGGAACAGGGCTGCTTTTTCAGAAAACCAGTTGATTCCTCTTACCCCGGTCAGAATTGTCTGTAACTCCAGCTCCAGGCCCTCTTCTGGCCTCCGGCCACTGCAAACACATGGTGCACAGACATACATGCAGACAAACTCAGACACAGTTAAAATAAAGCCACAGAGCACGTGCTTTGGAGCGGAGATCTAGCTGCAAAGGCCACCACCGAGTCCCTTGTCTCCCTGTTATTTTCCTGGCCACATTCCAGCACCCTGCAGATCCAGTCCGAGCCTGCTGGAGTGTGTTCAGGACGGACCCCTTACACCTCTCCACAAAGTCCTTTTTATCACCCTTAGAATGCTGTGACCGTGACTTGAATGTTTTTCGATTGTTTGGGTGCCATCAAAGCTTTCTACCTGTGAAAGATACAGATCTTCCGCTCCAACTCGGTGATCCATAAACACAGGTCTCCGGGGACTTGGCAGGACACGCAAATGAATACAATTCGTCAAGAGAGGGCACGCTTGTCCACCCCATATGAAAGAAGTGGTCACTGCTTCCGCACATTCCACTGGCCCTTGCTTGGCAGGAGAGTCAGTTTGTCCCTTAAGGTGACATTTGCGTAGTGTGTTGACTAGCTTCATGTCAATTTAACACAAACTAGTCATTTAAGAAGAGGTAACCTTAACTGAGAAAATGCCCGTCAGCCTGGCCTGCGTCCCAGCCTGTGGTGTATTTTCTGGTGGATGACGCCATAAGCTGAAACAAGCCCTCCTCTCCTTTCCCAGGTTCCCTATCAGCATGGTTTGAGTCAAGCCACGAAACCCCGAAACACAGTTGTTACTGTTTGAAAATCACTTTAAAGATGATGATGATTGGTATATGGATAGTATCTCGTTAACGTAAAGTAAGCTCGTGGCAGGAGTTTAAAATGCTGTATAGTTTTGGTACATTTTATTACATAACTGTATACGGGGAATGCATGAACATGGAAGTTCATGTAGAGGTCAGAGAACTTTATGGGAGTCTTCTGTCACCACTTGGGTCCCAGGGTTCAAGAGCATGTTGTCAGCTTACAGCAAGCACCCAAGCTAACTTGTTGGCCCCTCATTTGCACATTTGGAGACTAGGTTGTCTTCCTTGCTTGTATTCTTCTCCTGCTCCCACTCCTGTTCCTTCTTGTTCTTCTCATTCTTGTTCCAGGACAGTCAGGGCGACACAGAGACACTGTCCTGTCCTGAAAAAGAAATGGAAAAAAAAAAAAACGATAGCTGGATCAGCTGGTTGGCTCTGTGGGTGTTAGTGACCCATCTGAAAAGGGGATCTGTATGTAACTCAGGCTGCCCTTGGACTCAGATCCACCTGCCTCTGCCTCCACCTTCTTAGCTTAGGGATTGAAGGTTTGTACCGCTGTGTATGGCTTGGGCCTCCCAGCTTCAAATCACACATCTTGGAAAAGGGGACCCCTTGGAAGGTAACTTCTTTAGAAATACAGATTCCATAGAGGTCAATTAGTCATACTTGTACATACGCATGTGCACAAACATATACAATTAAAAATAATAAGAACACATTCCTTTAAAAGATGGAATGGCTAGAGAGATGGCTTGGTGGTTAAGAGTTCTTGTTGTTCTTGAAGAGGATCTGGGTTCAAGTCCTAGAAGCCATGTGGTGTTTCATAGGCATCCAAAACTCCAGGTCTGGGGATCCAGTGCCCTCTTCTGACTTGCCAGCATTAGGCACACACATGATTCATATACATACGTGCAGGCAAAACACTCCTACATGAAATGAATCTTAAAAATAAAACCTTTTGTTTAAAAAAAAAAAAATCAAGGCTTGCAGTGGTGGCGCACACCTTTGATCCCAGCACTGCGGAGGCACAGGCAGGTAGATCTCTGAGTTCAAGGCCAGCCTGGTCGACAGAGTGAGTTAAAGAGAGACTGCTTGGCACTCTGGACGCTCTGTAAGCACCCAATCCTCTCAGCCAGCTGTGACGTAGTGCCTCACAGAGTTTGGGGCTGACAGGCAGCCATTTAAAAGCCAGTGAGTGTTGGAGGTGTGTCATGAAGTGTCAAGGCATGAGTGTGTGGGTTCACACGGACCCATGGAAAGAAGACTCAGAGGCACCTTAAGAATGAATCTAGGGAGAATCTGGAACCTTAAGAATGAATCTGGCTGGGTGGTGGTGGCGGCGGTGGTGGCGGCGCATGCCTGTAATCCCAGCACTTGGGAGGCAGAACCAGGCGGATCTCTGTGAAGTTCAAGGCCATCCTGGGCTACAGAGCGAGATCCAGGACAGGCACCAAAACTACACAGAGAAGCCCCTGTCTTGAAAAACAAAACAAAACAAACGAACAACAACAAAAAAAATGAATCTGAAGAAATGGCTCAGAGGTTAAGAGCACTGGCCGCTCTTCTGGAGGTCCTGAGTTCAATTCCCAGCAACCACATGGTGGCTCACAACTATCTACAATGAGATCTGATGCCCTCTTCTGGCCTGCACGCATAAATGCGGGCAGAACACTGTATACATAATTAAATCTAGCCTTTCAAGGCTGCAGGGGGATCTGGTCTCTCAGGACTGAAACACTTTCCCTTCACCCAGGGCATTTTTATTTTTCTCTATATTTATACAGTGTGGCCAGTTGATTTCCATATGCTCAAAACAAACTGAAGAAGCTCCCAAAAATACAATGCCAAGTGCAATCCCTCATCATCAGATACCACGGTTTTCCCGGTTTCCTAAACCAAGTTTTGTAGGGGCCTTTATATCCTTGGGAGACTCTTGAGACAGGATTCACATAGGCTACAAGAGGAACAAAAGGTGTGGGTTAAACAGAAAATGGGTTAGGGCTAGGTGCTACGCTCTGGAGCTAGGCCAGGGGTAGCATGTAGGAGTCCCAGTCATCATACATGACAGAGTGTTTGTCAGAATAAGGCAGGCTGGATATTGTCCATGTAGATGAAGCAGCGATCATGGGTAGATCTGTAGCGACAGCACATGAGTGGTTTCCATGGGAAAGGGGGTCGCAGGGTGCTGCCTACTACATGCAGAGCTTTGTTTCAGGGGATGAGAATTCTAGGTTGCAGTGACTGTTGCCCAGAGGGGGTGGGGTGGGGGGCACAAAATGTCACTAGTGGTAGTTTCTATTCTGGGGATCTGGCCACAATTGGTAGACACAAAATAAGAAGAAATGTGAGTTGGAGGCAGGTGAGGTGGGTCGAGGGGAAGGGCTTTTTGCCAAGCCCAGTGACTTGAGTTCCATCACCGGGACCCACGGTGGAGGGAGAGGCTGACCTGGGCAGGTTGTCCTCAGACCTCCACATGGGCGCCGTGGTGCATGCCTGTGCATACACCACATCTGTAAGGAAATAGGTAAATGAGTGTCATTGACAACGAAGAACGTGGTCCACACACTGCAGTTTCTTACATACCTCATTTATCAGCCGAGAGCTGAACCCTGAGTAACAGTGGCGTTCGGCTCTGGCGGGGCCTTGGTTCTCAGCATGTTGTGTCATGGGTTTCTCTCATGTTAGCCATCGACCAGGGTTGGAGAGGATTTTGGTAAATGGCTGCTTAGAATTAATAGGAGCTGGGATTTGAACCTGGGTTACCTTAATAATCCACCTCACCGGCCTGAGGTGCTGAAGAACACCTGCCAGTTGCAGCACCTCCCACCTCTTATTCTGAGACCCCTCTGCCCAAGCAGGTGTCCGTCCTCCGCCTCCCCGTCAGTTTGGCTGTACACCTAATGCTCTCTGTACCCACCTGGTTGATCATCTGCTCTAAAATGGCTCCTCTGACAGGTCAAAACCCTGATTCAGTTTCTTACTTAGTGTCTCAATCCTTGCGGCTTTTTTGAGACACTTCATGTAATATTAACGAACACACCAGGCCTCCTGGATTAATTTTTTATGAACAATATGTCCCATTTAGCCAGCTGATATACTGGGGCTGGTCATGTAAGATGAAGGGCCCCTGACTGCAGGACGTGATTTATGATTTTTAGGTTAGATCAGGTGATCCTCCCAGAGTGCACATTGTTTTGGTTCCTGTTGGGTTAGGGGAGATACAAATGTGGTGGAGAAACCACTAAACACCCCCCCCCCCCCCCCCACACACACACACACACAGGAGGGACCTCCCTGACATGCAAGATTTCCTTCAGGTTCAGGGAGGAAGTCCAAGAGATCTGAAGTCTGTAGCGAGCCCAGAGCTGTTACATCCGACGCTCATTCCCAGTATTCAACACAAAACCCAGCTACAGTGGTTGGTTGCTCTGTCAGGTGCCACTTCTGTCCTGGGTGAGAAGTGAGGTCCCTTCTAGCACCTAAAGGTTCTGTTTGCTTTTCCAGCTGAGCATCGAGCAGGCCCAGACCGTGGCAGAACAGGTGGAGATGAAGGCGAAGGTGGTCCAGTCGGAGGTCAAGGCTGTGACAGCCCGCCATAAGAAAGCCCTGGAGGAGCGCGAGTGTGAGCTGTTGTGGAAGGTAATGTGGGGTGCATGTCTCCCCCTAGCCAGCTCCCCCAAGCTGGCCTGTGCAGAACATTCACCTCATTTCAGATCTTTCAGAAGTGCTCGGTAGGCAGGATGGGGCTCAGGTTGTCTGTTGCTCACCCTGGAGAGGAGGCAGACAGGAGGGAGACGGACAAAACTCTGCTTGTTTACAGGGGGCGGATAGGAAATGGTCCTTATGTTTGGTGTCTTTGGTGGCTGTACGTCTGGCTCCGTGTGGAAAGCCTCCACTTGGGGAGGAACGGAGGAATGTTTCCTGTTGAAGGCAGGGAAGAGCTTTGAGCACACTGGTGGGCTGGGAAGATTCCCATCGGCTCACCTTCATCAACACCTTAGCTGTTGGATTATATGTCCCCCACTGGAGAAGAAAGGTCAGCTGAGGCTACCTATAGCTACCTATGGGCTGGTATTCAACCCTGATTCTTTGGTTGTTCTGAACACAGGGCTGCAAAACTGACTTCTAAGAGACCTCCTCTGTTGGATGTCTTGTTTTGCCCCATTACTATGGTAGGGATTACATTTAAGTCCCCCCCCCCCAAAAAAAAATCCTTAAAATTAGTTTAAGACTTTTCTTTTTAAAAATTGTGTTAGGTATGTATGTGAGTGTGGGTGCCTGTGGAGGCACAGGATCCCCCTAGAGATGGAGTTTCTGGTGAGCAACCTGAGCTGGGTGCTGGGAACCGAACTCTGGTCCTTGGCAAAGCATTCCACGTTGCACTCCTGACTGCTGAGCCAGCTCTCCAGCCCTTACTTGTTTTTAACCTTGGGTTTATGTATGGATGTTGAGTGTGGCTTTGCACATGTGTGCAGGTGCGCAGAGGCCAGAGGAGGAGAAGGAGGAGGAATCTTCTGGAGCTGGTGTTACAGGTAGTTGGAGGCCTCTTGATAGGGATGCCATGTGGACTGAACTGGGGTACCACAAGAGTACGTGGTCCTGACAATGAGTCATCTCTCCAGCCCCTGTCACATTGCTGTCACACCCTGAAATGTTCTGTCAGAACGTCAGAGCTGCTTTAGCAAGCCTCCCCTTTCTAGGGGCCGTTTTTGGTGGTTTGCCTTCCTTACCAGCTCTCTGTAGTTCTTTTCTTTTGAGTTGGGGCTCTCTCTACAGCCCCCTTATTGTCCTGGAACTCACTGTTGACTCAGATGCACCTTCTTCTGCCTCCCGGGTGCTGGGACTGAAGGTGGGTGTCACCATGCCCAGCCCTACAGGGGTTCGTTTTTTTTGGAGGCACTGGAAGATGCCATCTCCTCCTATGTACTATTAGACAATTTCTACTTGCCTAGAATCCCTGTTCTTTTCCTTTTTTGTTTGTTTTTGTTTTTTCAAGACACAGTTGGTTTCTCTGTGTAGTTTGGTGACTGTCCTGGATCTCGCTCTGTAGACCAGGCTGGCCTTGAACTCACAGGCTCTGCCTCCTGAGTGCTGTGATTAAAGGTGTGTGCCACCACTGCCTGGCAGAATCCCTGTTCCTAAATAAACTTGCTGTTTGATAAACACCTCCATCTCATCCATCTTTTTCATTTGCTTGTTTTTTCTTATTTTCATTTCTGTTGGTACAATAAAATACCCCGACAAAAGAGTTTATTCTGTGTTATATAGTCTGTTGTCGCGGGGAAGTAAAAGCAGTATGACTTGAAGCGTCCAGTCACATGGCACACACATTCCAGAGCAGAGAGATACATGTGTGTGGTAGTGCTCAGCTAGCTTTTAGGGTGGGTCTTCCTTCTCTTTATCCAATTCAGAAAGATCCCTCACCATAAAGCTAGGCTACCGTGATCTAGGCAGTCCCATGGAGACTCTTCTCAAGTGATCCTAGTTTTATCAGATTGACAGTTAAGAGCAGTCAAGCCATGCGTGATAGCAGCACATGCCTTTCAGTACCTGCACTGGAGGAACACAAAGCAGTCGGATTTCTAGGAGTTCAGGTCCATCCTGGTTTACAGAGTGAGTCCACCACCACCGATGACGCCCAGGGAATGCAGCACCTCTGGCCTCTGTGGGCATCTGCACTCACATGCACAGACACACATCATTAAAACAACATTTATTTATCTTTAAATCTAGACCTCAGAAAAGTTGGCATTGGCCTTTCATAGCTCTCAGCCCGGAGAGCACTGGAAAGTCTCGGTGGCCAGGCAGACCTGTGGAATGAGTTACTTCCAGTGGTGGGGGGCAACTTGCTTAGAACTAGGAACCGTTGAGAATTGCGTGCAAAAGGAAAGAGAAAGGAGGACATAGTTCTGTTTTGTTGGTCAGATAAAATCTGTTTCCAGTAGTTTTTAGCCTTTTGTGCCCACACTCTGTCTGTGCTTGGTTCTAAGTCTGTCCTGTTTCTTCTCCCGTCTCCAGGTGGAGAAGATACGGCAGGTGAAGGCTAAATCTCTGTACCTGCAGGTGGAGAAGCTTCGTCAAAACCTCAACAAGCTAGATAGCACCGTCAGTGCCGTCCAGCAGGTCCTGGAAGAGGGCCGGGCCCTGGACATCCTGCTGGCCCGAGACCGGATGCTGGCCCAAGTGCAAGAGCTCAAGGCCATCCGGAGCCTCCTGCAGCCGCAGGAGGATGACCGAGTTATGTTCACACCCCCTGACCAGGCCTTGTACCTGGCCCTCAAGTCTTTTGGCTTTGTCAGCAGCGGAGCGTTTGCCCCGCTCACGAAGGCCACAGGAGATGGCATTAAGCGAGCCCTTCAGGGCAAAGTGGCCTCCTTCACCGTGATGGGCTATGATCATGATGGCGAGCCTCGCCTCTCTGGAGGCGACCTGATGTCAGCTGTGGTCCTGGGCCCCGATGGCAACCTGTTTGGTGCAGAAGTGAGTGATCAGCAGAATGGGACTTACGTGGTGAGCTACAGGCCCCAACTTGAGGGTGAGCACCTGGTGTCGGTGACCCTGTGCAACCAGCATATCGAGAACAGCCCCTTCAAGGTAGTGGTCAAATCGGGCCGCAGCTATGTGGGCATCGGGCTCCCCGGGCTGAGCTTCGGCAGCGAAGGGGACAGTGAAGGCAAGCTCTGCAGGCCCTGGGGCGTGAGTGTGGATAAGGAGGGCTACATCATCGTGGCCGACCGCAGCAATAACCGCATCCAGGTGTTCAAGCCCTGCGGCTCCTTCCACCACAAATTTGGCACCCTAGGTTCCCGGCCTGGGCAGTTTGACCGACCAGCTGGGGTGGCCTGCGATGCCTCCCGCAGGATCGTAGTGGCCGACAAAGACAATCATCGCATTCAGATCTTCACCTTTGAGGGCCAGTTCCTCCTCAAGTTTGGTGAGAAAGGAACCAAGAATGGGCAGTTTAACTACCCTTGGGATGTAGCAGTGAATTCTGAGGGCAAGATCCTGGTTTCAGACACCCGGAACCACCGCATACAGCTGTTTGGGCCTGATGGGGTCTTCCTGAATAAGTATGGCTTCGAGGGGTCTCTCTGGAAGCATTTTGACTCTCCACGGGGTGTGGCTTTTAACCACGAGGGTCACCTGGTAGTCACCGATTTCAACAACCACCGGCTTCTGGTCATTCACCCTGATTGTCAGTCAGCACGCTTCTTGGGCTCAGAGGGCAGCAACAATGGACAGTTTCTCCGACCACAGGGTGTAGCCGTGGACCAGGAAGGGCGAATCATTGTGGCCGATTCCAGAAATCACCGGGTGCAGGTGTTTGAGGGCAACGGCAGCTTTCTGTGCAAGTTCGGTGCTCAAGGCAGCGGCTTCGGGCAGATGGACCGCCCCTCAGGTATTGCGGTCACCCCAGATGGATTGATCGTCGTGGTGGACTTCGGCAACAATCGAATCCTCATCTTCTAATCCAGAATTCTCATCCAGAATCTTCTGGGTTTCTGTGTTTAGGGTGTGCATGTGTGCGTCTCTCGTTTTCTGAATTTCAAAGAAGAAATCATCTCAGGGATATTTCTTTTTCTTTTTCTCCCCTTTTTTATTTTTTAAAAGAGAACAAAAGTACAACATTGCATAAGTCCTACCTCAGCTTTTTTTTTTTTTTTTTTTTTTTTTACAGATGAATGTAATTCTCTTTGCAGGGATTGAGCCTGTGAAGTGATAGTTTCTATCTACCTCAAGTCTTTCATACCTTCTCCAGCAGTCCTCTTTACCCCTCCACGGAGCTCACGTTCCCTTTTCTCTTGAGGGTATGGAATGCACAGGCCAGCGCTCCTGGGCCCTCGAGGGCACTGGAAGCATTATGGTGGGGTGCATTTTGTGGATTGAGCCAAGGAAACCCAAAAATAACTACTAAGTAAAAAAGAAAAGTATAAGATGTTGGAAAGATAGGATTTAAAATTCATAATTCTAGTGTATTTGTGTTCTTGAATACTGTGTGTGTGGGGTTAGGTTGTTGGGTTTGATCTTTTTGGGAAAAAAATTTTTCTTTTTCTTTTTAAGTGCTGCAACAGAGCTTTCCTCTGTTCTTGGGTTACCTCAGTGTCTAACATCTTCATCCCTAGGATGCCTGTGGCTTGCTAGCCAAGAAAAGCAGACCATTCATATTTTAGGTGTCTGGTCTTTGTTTCTGCTTAGGAAGGGTGTGTGTGTGTGTGTGTTTCAGTGTGTGTGTGTGTGTGTGTGTGTGTGTGTGTGTGTGTGTGTGTGTGTGTGTTTCAAAGCCATCTTCGCCTGGGGGGAAAGCTGGACTTGACACACGGCGTCCCAGGGAAACTTTTCTTCCCAGTTTGCTCTCTAAGAAATAGATTAGCTCAGGATTCTCAGTTGAAAGTGTTCTCAAGTTAAGTTTCTGTGTTTTGTTGTTTCTAAAGACTTAGGTATAAGCAAATAAGTTAACCTTGTTCTCAGAGAGGGGCTTTTTGGATGTGGACCAGGGTGCCACAGAAGTGGGGGGTGTTGGAGAAGTGAGGCACCCCACATCAGGGACTGTTCAGAAGGTGGGATCCCGTCCCAAGAGTGTATAGTAGGCAAAGGGATAAACTTTTATTTGAAAAAGCACAATTTTTTTTCCTGCTTTGGAAGTTCAGGGAATATAGAAGTATGTTTGAATGACGAGTAGGAGTATCCCGTCCCCACCCCCTTGGCTCAGGTCTCTTTCTCAGGATCCTTGTCCCTGAGTGGAGTCAGACCTCAAGGTTAACTGAACCCCACTCCCTCCCCCAAAGGCCTTTGAATGTAAAGTATTTGTAGACCAAATCCCCCCTGACCCGAAGTGCAGGACACAATATATATATCCTTTTTAAAACCTGTACCAAAGAATAGGATTGTGGGGGTATGTGGCTCCCATGCCACTAAAGGACTGATAAACTACACATTGGGTCTCGACGTTGTCGTCTGTCTGAGGATGGGGACCCTGTCGAGCCTCCGTACTCCTCACTACTGAAATCAGATTGGATTTGAAAGGGGCTCTCACATCGCTGACTGAGGACGGGAAGCTCCTGCCTGAAACAGACCAAAAGATCAGTTTCTGCCCAAAAATGGATTTGCTTTTAAAAGAGAAAGTTAAATGGAGCCATTTACCCCCTGTCATCCCAAGAAGAAGGTGGTGATGGAAAGCCTGTGAGGGGTCAGTCACATTGCTTTGGGACATTTCACTTGCCAGTGTGAACTATGATGTTCACTTCTGAGTGACTCAGATGGGGACACAGGTCCTGGAGTCACTTTGTTAGGGAGAATGGTACACAATCAAGGAACCCCAAGGTAGCTTCCAGCTGCCGAGTCCTCCTTCCCAGGATCCTGGGGGTGGCGGAAGGACCACTGTGAAAGAGATCGTACTCGGTACAAGGTCCTTTTTTGAAATTTAATAGTGGATCCTCCTGCAGTTCATATTCCTCAGCCTTTATTATGCCCCTTAAGTGTTAAACTGACTTTTATAGGACAGAGTAACTGGGAGGCAGGTCCCCCCTCCAACAGACTGCCCTTAAACACTCAACACAACTGGCTTTACATCCTTCACAGTGATTCCAATTCTCAGAAGCCTGATTGTAATGGTGGCCAGGGAAAAGCTATTTTTGTTTTTTAGTTTTTGTTTTTTTTTTCTGTTCCTCTTCACAGCTTACCTATGACAAGAATATTGGCTATTCAGTGGGAAATTTTTCTGGTGAATTACGACAGATAAAAATACTTGATATTTTACTTAGGATTTGATTGCTCAGCCCAGGTTTCCACTTTGTGGCTGAAATGGTCAGGTCTTAAAGAGTAAGTGGATGTGGAGTAAGTAAAGTGAAGACTTAGAGCAAAGTGTCCTTAGAGGTATGTGGCTCTTTACCTTTCTGTGTCCAGCATTGGTTTATGGCTGGCTTCTGAGGAACGTATGTGGTCACACTTGGAGAACTTTGGTTTTTAAAACAGTGGCCATTTGCAGCCGTCTGAGATTGCTCCTGGCCTGCGGGGGACCAGTGCTAAGCACTTGGAAAGTGTGATAATGTGGACTGTTCCATATCATGATAGAAGCCATGTTTGGTGCCCCCTAGTGTGACGTTGCCATGTGCATTCATGTGCACACCTCTGCTGCCCAGTCCAAGGTGACGGATGGGAACAGCAGGAAAGAGACCAGGTCCTGAGTGCTGTGAAAGGAAGCTTTGTCACCAGTGAGAGACAGGCAGGCAGTGGATGTAGACACATGTAGATCTGCCCTGGTCAGGTGGCAGGAGCTGGAGGGCGTGGGAGCTGGAGGGTGTGGGCATCAGGAGATCCCTATTAGAAGTGAATGTATCTAAACTTGAGTATTGAACACCTGGTTGCCACCTGCCTAACATTCCAAAAGTATAATCTAAAAGTCATCACTAATCTCTAAATTTGTTCCTGAAGCCACCCTGTCCGCCTCCACACCTGTGCTCTACTGTGGCTGGCAGGTGACTCCTAAAGTTGGCTTGGAGCCCAGTTGTCTTGTCTGGGCTGTCCCCCAAGTGCACTAAATTCCTCAATCAATACCCTTTTTAAGTCTAACTTATCTGGGGAAACATAAAAGGGTACCCTAAACAGAACCAGACTTCGTGTTGGGCCAAAGAAGTTGCCAAGATGAAGGCACTTTGAGGTGGATGCCTCGGTCTGCTTCACTGAATCACCGTCGTTACGCCAAAGCTTAGTTATTTGAGCTGGGGAGTCTTAGGCTTGAAGCAGCACAGTACCGTTGGTGTGTTGTCTACATGTTTGGAAGACTGCAGAGTTGCTGTGTTCTGGTAGGTAGTAGAAGGTATGCCAAAGTTCTTAGGCTGGCTTTTCCTGTTGTTTAAGAAATATGTACACACACACACACACACACACACACACACACACACACACACACACACTGGTGCCAAAATTATTTGTATCTCTCTCCTGCTGAGGTTCTAACGGTCTGGGGCTGTAAGGAAGGTGACATTGTCACCTGTGCACATTAGGTAAGGTTGGACCTCCTGACACTCAAGGGCTTTCTCTGTCTTCGTGTGGACCAGGGTCACAGGACACAGCACCTCTTGCCACACGGGTTGCTTTATTAGATTTTCTACCTCACTTTTGGCAAAGTCATCTACCTCATGTGGGCACCTGATGGGTCTCAAAGGGGATAGTATTAATCCGGTGGAGATGGGCAGGCAAGGGAGGCTGCTTCGAAGATGACGTTTAGGAATCCAGGATTGACTTCCAATACAGAACATTTGACCTTGAACAAGAGGTGTTCGGTCGGTGTGGTCCTTCATCCAAGTAGTTCTCCATCAATCTTGCTTCCCCTGCCTGCTACAAACCCAATTCTGCATACAGTATTAGGAACTGCTTCTGACCTAATGGAGAACTTGACTAGAAAAAGGCCTTTAGGTCTCTCTTCTCTTCAAGAGAAAGCTGTTTTATCTGGTGGGAGTGTCTGAACACATGCCCTTTTAGTGGGAGCCCTGAAGGTCTGGTGGGGAGCATCAGGTGTTGGAAGGCATTGAGAATCTCTGACGTCATGATTGTATTTGCACCTGTCTGCACCCAGCAGGACATCTGTCGCCACGGTGCAGCCCCTCTACAGTGACTGGTGCCGTGTACACTGCTCTTTGTTTTGATTTGTTCTTCCTACCAAAGGCAACACTTTGACGTTTGTTGTGCGCCCCCTCCCCCCTTTTTTTCCTTGTTTGTTAAATACTTGATAAATTTGAGAAGCACATTATCAGGAAATGCTGTACTGTTAACCTACCTCTGTACATCCCGGTAACCTTCTGGTCTACCTGGGTGAGAGCATCCTGAAGGCCACCAGAGTAACTGGGTTTTGGGTTTATGAATAAGTGTCACCGTGAAGAAATACCTCAATAATGTCTATTTTTAGAACTGGTCTTACGGGTTAACAGATCCAGCCTGGTGGGCTGTTTTCCATTGTCATTCAACCAGCAATGGTTCTAAATGTTTTTGTGTATCCGCATGGTCTTAGACCTCCTTTTAATGATTGTATTAACTTACGAGCTCAGGTCGTATCTTAAGGCTATCTCAGAGCACACTGGCTGAATGTTGGCGCCCGTGGCAGCACCGCCACGGTTACTTTGTAACCAGCTTTGCGATGGTTCTTCGTGTTTCTAGCGGTCTGTAGTTGGCTCCTTTAGAGGGAGACTGTTCATATGTATGGGGCTTTCTTGTTTTTAGGGCGGGAAAATATCTTTTCCCTTAATGTTGATGCTGGTGAGGGTGGGTGGTTTAGCGATGTTTAACTAGCATGTTGCAAGTAGTTGTGGGTGGGAGGGTTGTTTGGTTATTGTTTTAATGGATCTTGTTTAATACTATCCATTAGCTCTCATGCCTGGTCAGCCAAAAAAAAAAAAAAAAGGAAAAGAAAACTTTAATTTTTAAGTAACTAGAGACTACATAACTCATTTGGGTCTCTTATTTTGTTTGTTTGTTTGTTTTGTTTTTTAAAGAAGTGAATACAGATCTGGGTGGAATTCACAGAGGCATGTTGCCTAATGTTAGAGTGACTTAAGTCTCTGTTATTGTCACACAAGCTGATTGAAGGAACACACTGCCAGCATGCCTCCCCTGGCAGCAGATCCCCCACTGCCAACCCTCCTGGGATTCCAGCTGCCTCTGCCACCTCTGGAATAGCTGGAGTGTTTCAGAGCTCGTCAAGGCAGTGGGTGGTTAGGGAAATTTCCCCCAAACCTCAAAGCAAAAGACATTTTTCTTTTTTCTTTTTCTTTTTTTTGGGGCAAGTCCCTTTTCCCAATTTTGGACTTTTACCTTTAAAACCTTAAATGTTATTATTGCCAGCCGCAGGCATGATGGGCAATGAGCAGGTGAAGAGCCAGTGGAGAAGCGTTCCAAACCTCCTGTGAGCTAACAGGCTTCTGAATGTATCTCTGTGCTCCACAGAGGAGGCTGGAGAAGTAGCAAAGGCAGTATCAGCTACTGCAGCCTTAAAACAAAGCCGGTGTCTCTTTGGACTTTAAAATTGTTCCTATGCAGCTTATTTTATTTTTGTTTAATCAAATAAACAGAGGGTCTTACTGTGAAAACTGTGTCTGTGATCTTTCCATCTGGATGAGGTGTGTGTGTGTGTGTTTGGGGTCGCACACGACCCCCTAGTGTGACTGCCTCAGGACTGTGCGTGGGCACATATGCTAAAATGGGTGTTGGTAGGTTTGTTTGTTTATTTGTTTGAACACAAAACAGGCTAGGCACAGATAGCTTGGCTGGTAAGGTGCTTGTCACCAAGCCCAGGACTCAGTGATAGAGCCAGAGGACCAACTCCCACAATTTGTCCTCTGACCTCTACATTCACACCATGACATGTGCCATCCACCCCCACCCCCACCCCCCACCCCGGCTGTGTGTTCGTATTTAAATTAAAACTACAAGCGGGCTTTATATCCCTGTCCTTCCTTCTCCCAAAGGAGAAGAGTAACAGATGTTTCTCCAGAGGGGTGAGTGCTGGGTGTGACTCACCAGCTGCCACTGCTTTTTTTTCTTTTTTTTTCCTGGTGGATACTGGCCTTTTATCCTCAGCTTGGGATGATGGGGAAGGATCCACAGCTGAGCTGTGGCCCAAGGAAAGTGAAGACTCTCCCTCCTGTCAGTTGTGGCTTGTGGGGGCAGGGGAGCATCCTCTAGCAGACCTTTGAGTTCTACGTGGTGGACACATGCCTATAATCCCAGGAGGACCATGCGATTGAGGACAGCATGTGCTATGTAGTGTGAGGCTCAGGTTTGAAAACCCCCAAAAATTAGGACAAGTGTTAGGGCTGGAAGATGGCTCAGCAGTTAGAGTACTTGCAGAGGACTCAGGTCGAGTTCCCCTCCAGCTCCAGAGGATCCATTGCCCTTTCCTGGCCTCTGGGTCCCTGGCACATCATGAAGCACAGACATGCGCGGTGGAGGTAAAACACCCATAGATAAATTTTTTTTTAAAAGATTGAAGGCAAGCAAGCCCTGCCTGTTCTCAACTTCCTTTGGAATTTAAATAGAGCTAAATCTTAACCTGATTGTTTCTCAAAGCAGGTAGTCTTGGGTTTGAGTGTAGGTTCTTGGAGACTGGAGGTCACCCACTTGACTGAATTCTGCGTTTTTCCTAAAACTGATGTTGTAATTTGTAGCTGGAGAGTTTCTCTCCAGCTCCTGCCAAGCCCCGGCAGTCCCGCAGCCCACTTACAAACACACAGACACTTACATTATTTAAACTGTTTGGCATAATGGCTCAGGCTTCTTGCTATCTAGTTCCTATATCTCAAATTAACCCATATCTATTAGTCTACAAGTTGCCACGTGGCTCGTGGCTTACCGGTACCTTACATCTCGCTTGTCATGGCAGCAGCTGGGCAGCGTCTCTGCCTCAGCCTTCTACCTCCCAGAATTATTCTCCTCATCCTGCCTACCCTATCCTTCCTGCCTGGCTACTGGCCAATCAGCGTTTTATTTATCAATCAATCAGCAACAGTAATTTGTCACTTTTCTAATGTGGCCAGAACGTAGAACACCTGCTGAGAGTGGGCCTAAACTTTAGGACTAAATGAGCTGGTGTTATTCTGCAGATTGTAGTTTTGTGTTAGAAGACCTTTCTGCATAAAGCAAGATGAATAGAAGAGTCATTGGCTCTGCACCCATAGGTGGTGGAAGTGAGCGTGGTAAGAACTGGGTAGGGTTTGTAGGGGCTGGACTGGGATATTCCTCTTTGATTTGGGTTCAGTTTTGGGCCCACAGCCTATAAGGACCAACAGGAAAGAGATGAGAAGGCAATGAGGTCATCCCAAACATGAGTGTGTTTGCTCCTTGTGCAATTGTAGGGCAGGTCAAGGCATGTTGAGGTTACGGTTACTTCCTCTTATGTGACAAAACTTTCCAGATAGGGAACCCACGACAGACCAAAGTCCAACTTAGTGAAGCAGTGAGTTTTATTGCATTACTTACAGGAATATGGGTGAGGGGTTCCTTACAGGAACAGAAATGACTGTGACAGCTGCATCCCACGAGGTCCCGTGGGTGACAGCCCACAAGACGGAGAAACCCGGAGCACCCTGCACAGCCTACGGGCAGCTCAGCAGGTTGGAGAGTGTCCTTTCCAGGTGTCGCGGTTGATTCTCTTCCAGACGGCCTGGCTGGTGTCGGTGTCTTCAGGCTGCTGCTTTCCGTTCTCACGGGTTTCCTGGGACTTTTCTGTCTTGGCCCCTCAGCTCTCTGAACTGGGCTCTGCTTACTCTGGCAGGGAGGGGCCTGGTGAATCGGTCAGTTTTGGGGGCGTTTCTGAAGCTATTTTGTTTACCTCCCTGCTTTAGGAACTCTCCTGCAGGGTGGAAAGTTTGGATTTGGAGACTGCAACACTTCGTAAGGATGCACAGCCATCAGGCCTCGGATGTGGGGCTGCAAAGACGAGAGATGTATGAAGGTGTCACAATAAAAACCCCTGAACAAAAGTCTCTGCATATTGAAGAAAAAAAAAAAAGAAATGGGGGCCCCAGCACTAGGGAGACGGGAAGCCTGGGCTACACAGTGAGACCCTGACTCAAAACAAATGGATAAATCAGGTTTTTCTGCCCAGTCTTAAGTGTAGCAGGTTAACCCGGGGCCTCACCCATGCTGGACGAGTGCTGTATAGTGTGTTACTCCAGCTCTAGAGGTGAAGCAGAAGTGCCCAAGAGAAGACCACCTCTTTTTTTTGCCTCGACGGGGTTTCTCTGTGTAGCTTTGGTGCCTGTCCTGGAACTCGCTCTGTGAACCAGACTGGCCTTGAATTCACAGAGATCCACCTGCCTCAGCCTCCTGAGTGCTGGAATTAAAGGCAGGTGCCACCACTGCCTGGTGAGAAACCACCTCTTGAGGTGTGTTATCCCATTACTTTCAAGAAAGGAGTCGGGCTGGAGAGATGGCTCAGAGGTTAAGAGCACTGACTGCTCTTCCAGAGGTCCTGAGTTCAATTCCCAGCAACCACATGGTGGCTCACAACCATCTGTGATAGGATCTGGTGCCCTCTTCTGGCCTGCAGGCATACATGCTGTATACATAATAAATTAAATCTAAAAAAAAAAGGAGTCATATAGTTATCTTTTCAGTGCAGCTTTTAGTGTGTGTGTGTACCCATGTGTGGAGGGCAGAGGACAACTTAAATCTGTATTCTTTCCCCCATGGGTTCTGAGGATCAAGCCCAGATAGATCATCTGGCTTGCACATGGCCAGCTCTTTTATCTCGGTGGCCCCACACAGCACTCTTTTGAGACTTACATGCAACTTTCCCCCCTTACTTTTGTCTTCACATCAATCCTCCAGGATAACTGTCATAGCTTAGCCCAGAACACAGAGGATCCAAACCTAGGACTGATTCTAAAGCCCTTTGCTGAAGTTGTGCATTGAGAGAAGATTCTAGAGTGTACTGAGTTCATTGTGTGGCCGAGTCGGGGAGGCTCTTCACTTGGCGCCAGGAGCCCGTAGGGTTCTGAATTCAAGGATTTGGAGTAGAAACTTTGCTTAGCCTGTGGGCTTCGAGGTATGGAATAATTATAGAGCAGGGTGGTCTGTGTCAGATGCCGGAACCCAGTGTGATGAATGGGAAGGCAGAGGGGAAGACTGTGGATAGATGGAGAGAGTTCCAGGAGAGACATCCTGAGACCAGATCTTTGGTAGGGACCAGGTGGAGCTGAAGATCCAGTCAGAAGATTCTGGTTCTAATTTGTAGGTCAGTAGCTTGACTTAGGTCAGACAAGGCCTGATCCCAGCTGTGTACCTCACTTCTTGCTCCAGTTCTGCAGAATCAAGGGAGAGTGTTTCTCACCCTAGATGTGTTACTCACTCTGTGAGCTTGATGCAGAAACCCAGGTTTCAGGTCCTAGAGCCTTCCTCCCACTATATCTAAACCTGTCTGCATTTGGGGTTTAAATTTCTTATCTTCTAAGTAAACCACAAGACTTTGCTCATGTCACTAAACCCTGCCCTGGCTTGCTGTGATGAGAATTCATGCAATCCAATCTGCAACCTTCCCTAAAGATGGCCACTGGGGCAGGGCAGTGGTGGCGCACGCCTTTAATCCCAGCACTCGGGAGGCAGAGGCAGGCGGATCTCTGTGAGTTCAAGGCCAGCCTGGTCTACAGAGCAAGTTCCAGGACAGGCACCAAAGCTACACAGAGAAAGCCTGTCTGGGGGGTGGGGGAAGGGTGACCACTAGCAGCTCTTCTATTTCAAAGTGGGGGACGATAGCCCTAGTGACAATGTTAGGTGCCTGGCTAAGGAAAAGCAATAGTCTGGCTTAAGGTGCTGGTCATGGACATCTCGCGAGCAGTGGGCCTACCCACTTCCCTTCCCTAAGGCAGTCTTTTTACCTTGTGTAGCTCTGGCTAGAGTTCACCTCAAGATCCTTCCTGGAGTGCTGAGGTTACAGAGTTACCCCTCCCTATCAGGATCATCTTTGAAAAAGTCATCATATTAAAAAAAAAGTTTTTAGGTGTGTGTGTGTGTGCGCGCGCGCGCGCACATTTATGTGGGTCCCATGGAGGCCAGAGAGGGAATCGGATCTCCCCCACTCCACCCCCTCCCGGAGCTGAAGTGAGCCCACCTACCTCAGGTCCTCTGGAAGAACAGCCAGTGCTCTTCACTGCCGAGTCATCGCTCAAGCCAGGAATCCATGGAGTGGAGGAGATAAAGACAACAGAGGCAGGGGAGTAGGGCTCATGAGCACGGACCGCTGTTTGTCCTCTGGTGCGCACCGAACCCAGGGATTTGAGCCTGCTAGGCATGTGCTTTGCCATTCAGCTCTGCCCCAGCACCATTTCTGTGAAGGAAAGTAGAGAGGGCAGCAGGCAAGATGGCCCTGTAGGTAAGGTGCCTGCCGCCAAGCCAGACAACCTAAGTTTGATTTCCGGATCTGACCTCTACACGTGTACCAAGGCTAGCGCACGCTACCACACCGACACACACCCATTATTTTTAAAAAGTGTGTTCTTGAGATAGGGTTTTCCTAGGTAGACCCGGCTGGATTTGAGTCCATAGAGACTTGCCTGCTTCTGTCTCACGAGTGCTGGAAGGAAAGCGTGCCACCACACCCAGCTCCATGTCCGGCTCTTTAATAATGAAGCCCACTTCCTAAATGATGGTCAGTGTAAAGTGGGCAGTGCTGCCATCTGCTGGCCATGTAGTTTCTGTGTAACAGCCAGTTTTGGGCTGAAGGGCAACCGACGTAAGTCCGGGCCACAGAAGAGCCAAGGCGTGGCCCCAGCTATCTAAACATGGTCCCGGAGACTCCCAGACACCTTCCCCGGGCGTGGGTAAGTGCTGAGTTCTGGGTGATGGGATCTGGAAGCCCACGTGGTTAAAAGACGCGCATGTCCCTGGAAGCACGCCGGAAATGAGGGCGGGCCCGGAGTAAAGGGAAGGAGAAGCCATCTTTCCTGTGCTTCCCGGCAGCACTTGCGTCCACTGCTTCTCCCAGCAGCCACCTCGGTTCCGATTCCAGTCCTCCGGAGGGAGGCGGAGGGAGGTAGTGAGTTCGAGGACAGCCAGGGCTACACAGAGAGACCTCAGAAACACAAACGAAAACCAACCAAACAAAAAAGATCAGTCACCCGGTCTCCGCATTCTTCAGCCCAAGATTATAACGGAGCTGAGGCGACACAGTGGTCCTCAGCCTTCGTTGCATCTGTCCACCAACAGGGCGAACGCAAGCATTTGATTTGTGAATGTGTTGACTCTCCCCTCAACGCTGCTAATCTCGGTTTCACTGATCGGGCCCCGCCCCCATGCTGACCTATTTCCCAAACTGTAGCCCCACAGCTGATACCTGTTTTTCATTGTGTTAATTCCCCCCCCCCCTTAAAACCAGGAGTGGTGGCACCTGCCTTTAATCCCAGCGCTTAGGTGGCAGAGGCAGGAGGATCTCTGTTAGTTCGAGGCCAGCATGATCTACATATCGAGTTCCAGAACAGCTAGAGCTACATAGTGAGATCTGTTTAAAAAAAAAAAATTAGATTTATTTTATGCAGATACGTGTTGTTCATGCATGTATGTCTGTGTACCACCTGCGTGGCTGGTGCTCTCAAAATAGGACATTGGATCCCCTAGAACTAGAGTTACAGAGGGTTGGCAACCACCGTGGGAGTGCTGAGAACTGAACCTGGGTCCTTAAAGGCAATAAATGTTGAGAACATGTGGGCCTCTCTCCAGCCTCTCATTATATATTTTGACTCACTAAGCTTTTCATTTACAACGTGTTTATTTTTGCTTGCTATTTTGTTTGTTCTTGAGACCGGACCTCACTAGCCTGGAGTATATGGCTGAGGATGACCTTGAACTCCTGATCCCTTTGTCTCTACTTCCCAAGTGTCAAATGATAGCCATGTGCCACTATGTCCAATTTGGACTCAGTTTTGAGTCCCTGACTTGATCCAGTCAGCTTGACCTCAGCAGCAAAATTCAGATTTTAAATCTCTTCCTTAGGCGGGTTCTCCTGCTCCGGAGCCACTGTGAGCAGCCTCATTCCCGCCGAACAGGGATTAGACAGCGGGGGTTAGCCCCTGTGCTCCAGTCCAAGTTACTCCAGTTTGCCCATCAGCAGGCGCCTAACTGACCTCACCTGGAAGTCCTCCCTACACGCCTTTCTGGCTGTTTCTGGCTGCCTAGCCACTGGGCTAAGCCACTGCGGTTGGTTCTGCCGCAGTCCCAGGGGGCTCCACCGGGGGGCGTGGGGGGGTGGGCTTCCTGTTTCAGATAGGCTGCTCCCATGGTAGCCTGAAGTGTTTTCAAGTCTTTGGTGTTGGAATCAGACTTGGTCCACTAGGGGTCGCTGCAGCTCCATGTTGGACACCGGCCTGGTGTGGCCGTGTCTGGGCAGGCTTTCCATTGAATTCAGTTCTTTCCATCTGCTCCTTTCTCAGAAATCAAGCCTACAGAGGCTATGGAGATGTCAAGAGCACGACTGTAGGACTAACTGTGTCCCTCTGGCTCGGGACCTACCATCGTCCCTCCCTGGCTTCCTGTTTCTTCAAATATGATCTGGACATGGTGAAAAATTGATCCTATTTTTATACTTATTACTAAATTTTATTCTTTGGCAATTTCATACATGTACACAATGCATCCTAGTTACCTGCTCAATCCTATTTTTGATTTTTAGTTTATTATTGTTGTTATTTTTAAAGATTTATTTATTTTCAGTCGGGTTTAGTGGAATATGCCTTTAATGCCAGCACTTGTTTACCTCTGCAGGCAAAACAGACCTCTGTGAATTTCCGGGTAGCCAAGGCTGTGTAGTGAGACCTTGTCTCAAGCTCCAGGACCCCTGCCCCTGAAAAAAATATTTATTTATTTTCATTTTACATGTATGAGGGTTTTGCCAGCATGTATGTAAGTGTACCGTATGTGTACGGTGGTCACAGGATCAAAAGAGTGCCAGATCCCCTAGAACTGGAGTTACAGACACTTGGGGGCTGAGAAGTGGTCCCAGGTCCTCTGGAAGAGCAGCTAGTGCTCTTAGTCACGGAGCCATCTCTCCAGCCCCTGGTGTCTGGCTTGAAATCCCTGCTGAAGGAAAGCCTGACTAGTTCTTCGGACTGTGATGTTGCTTGCCAGCCTGACAGCTGCTGATCTCTGGGGTAATAACTGCTATCTCGAAGGCTGAAAGCTGCCCTTGATCTCAAGACCAACTCACGGTTCACTGAAACAGTTGCTGGGATACAGGAATGGCTAAGGGGGACATGCCAGGCTCAGCCATTTCCATTTCTAGTTTTTTACATGGATGGATATTTTGCCTCCATGTACATGCTCACAGAGGCCAGGAGGGGGCATCAGAGCCTCTGGAATTGGAGTTACCACTACAATTTGACCCCCTTATCCAGGACAGCCAGCCTCCTTATTGAATTAAAGAGGCCTACAAAGTCACCTTCCGGGTCCGACAGACACTGTGAGACCAACTTTGTCCTGCTCTACATGCGATGCCCCTTGTCTCCAGTCTCTTCCCTCTTCTTGCTCTGGCCTTGGCAGATCTGGAAAGTATCTGGGAACTGAAGCCAAGTCATTTGGAGAGCCTCACACAGTTGAGTGCCTGTCTAGCATTAAAAAAGATATATTTATAATTTTTTAAAGATTTATTTATTGATTACATATACAGAAGAGGGTGCCAGATCTCATTACAGATGGTTGTGAGCCACCATGTGGGTGCTGGGAATTGAACGCAGGACCTCTGGAAGAGTAGTCGGTGCTCTTAACCTCTAAGCTATCTCTCCAGCCCTATTTATAATTTTTTGAAACATGGTCTCTCTATGTAGACCTGGCTGTCCTGGAATATGGTGATATATTGTGTACCCTAATAAACTTGCCTGAGGATCAGAGGACAGAGCCAGCCACTAGATTAGACACAGAGCCAGGCAGTGATGGCACACACCTTTAATCCCAGCACTTGAGATCTCACGCCTTTGTTTGGGAAGCACACACACCTTTAATCCCAGGAAGTAAGATGGCAGGGCAGAGAAAGTTATATAAGGCATGAGGAAACAGGAACTCACTCTCTTTAGGCTGAGGATTTCATGGAGGTAAGAAGTAGTGGCTGAGCTGGGTGGTGGCAACTCATGCCTTTAATCCCAGCACTTGGGAGGCAGAGGCAGGCGGATTTCTGAGAGTTTGAGGCCAGAGTGAGTTCCAGGAAGGGCGCCAACGCTGCACAGAGAAACCCTGTCTAGAAAAACAAAACAAAACAACAACAACAAAAGAACCAGTGGCTGGCTGTTCTGCTTCTCTGTTCTTTCAGCTTTCACCCTGATACTTGGCTCTGGGTTTTTATTATATTAAAGACCATCTAAGATTTGAACAGCACTGGAACTTGCTGTGTAGATGGAGGCTGGTGTTGAATTCAGGGAGATCCACCTGTCTCTGCTTTCCAAGTGCAACCTGCCTGCCTTGCGTGTTTGCAAAGGGGACTGGCCAACAGGCCACTTACCAAAAATGTAAGGAATGCCGGGCGGCAGTGGCGATACATGCTTTTAATCCCAGCACTCAAGAGGCAGAGGCAGGAGGATCTCTGTGAGTTCAAGGCTAGTCTGGTTAACAGAGTGAGTGAGTTCTAGGACAGCCAGGACTACTCCTGTCTGGAAAAACCAGAAAGAGAGAAAGAAAGAAAGAGAAAGAAAGAAAGAAAGAAAGAACTTTTCTATGATATGATCAGCTAAGAGGAAAACTTAAAGTTTTGTTTTGTTGTCCACCCTCAACCCTCCCAGAGCTGAGGACTGAATCCAGGCCTTGCACTTGTTAGGCCAATGCTCCACCACTGAGCTGAATCTCCAACCCCCAATTTGTTTTTTTTTAAATATTTTTTTTTAAAGAGCTGACTCTGTGTGGTACTGGGGATCGAACCCAGGGCTATGATCACATTATGCCAATTCTCTACCTCCCTAACCCACCACAAATACATTTTTACAAATTTAAAAAGCTTTAATTTGAAAATTTTTCTTTTTATCCTCCCTCCCTCCCCCTCTCCCTCCCTCCCTCCTTCTCCTTCTTTGTTGAGGCATGGTCACATGTAGCTCAGGTTAGCCTTAAATGTGCTATATAACCAAAGATAACCTCGGGCTCCTCACCCTCCTGCCTCCACCTCCAGAGAGCTGGATTACAGGCACGCACCACGGCCCCCAGCTCTTAATTTTTCTTCCTTCCCACAGAAGAAACCATGCCACGCTACCTTTGAGTTTGGGGAAATGAGTCACTCAGGGCTTTTTTTTTCTTTTCTTTCTTCTTCTTCCTTTTGTCAAGAAGCCTCATATGGGTAAGGGAAGAGCCGGTATGTCACAGGAAGTCATACCCTTCAAAGCACCTGTGCTACTTCAGGGATCCTGGCACTGTCTCACAGACTGTCCTCAGGACACTTTCAAAAGGGCCAGGTAAGTGGAGACGGGGCGTGTGTGGGACCTGTGGCTGTGTTGTTGCAGGTACCTGAGGCAGCACGGACAGGTAGCTGGCCACCTGCCCCAGCCCAGCATTCAGCGGCTTTTTTGTCTTTTCCTTTAGATTTGTTCTATGGGTAAGAGTGTTTTGCCTGCATATGTGTAGATGGGTGTGCCTGGTGCCTGTGGAGGTCATCAGATGAGGGCCTTGGATCTCCTGGAATTGGAGGAGATGTTACTGTGAGGCACCGTGCGGATGCTAGAAATTGACCTCAGGTCCTCTGCAAGAGCAGCTGGTGATCTTAGTCACTGAGCCGTTCCTCCAGCCCCACACTCAGGCTTCTTGATCTTGCTGGTGCTCCCTGGCCTGTTGGGAGTGTTCACACTTTTTCCCTGCTTTCATGGCTTCATCGGCCAGGCATCCATGCAGACTCAGCTCTGCCCCCAAACCGTCAACTTTCACTAGGATTGATAACTTTTCTGCTTCTTCTAACAAGTTTTTCAAGCCAAGGAATTCCACATATGTAGGAATTACAGAATTGTAAGCAGTTTATTTGCCTATTTATTAATTTTTTTTAAAGATGTATTTCTTTACATTTCCTTATGTATTGTGTGTATATGTATATATGTGTGTACATGCATGCCAGGGTGCTTGTGTGGAGGTCAGGGGATGACCTTCAGAGGTCTGTTCTCTTTTACCTTGTGGGACCAGGGGATTAAACTCAGGCTTGATGGCAGATGTCTACATTTGCTGAGCCATCGGTTCTGCCCATTTGTTTTTGAGAGTCTGATGTAGTGTAGGCTGGCCTCAAACTCATTGTGTCGCTGAGGCTGGCCCTGAACTCCTGGTCTTCCTGCCTTTGCCTCTCAAGAGCTGGCGTGTAGGCATGAGCCACTGTGCTGGGCTAACCTGTGAAGTGAGACTCTCTTCACTCCTCTGTTTGGTTTTTCCTTTAGTTCTCACTAGTAAAATGACAATGATACACTATAGTTGTTAGTCATTGACAAACTTCTTCGGAGACCCTGCTGTGCACCAAGTTATCAGCACACCTTTCCAAGAAAAACAAATGAACAAAATCTCTTTTGAGAAACATCGGGGCAGGGGCTGGGGAGATGGCTCCGTGGGCAAAGTGCCTTGCAGCTTATGCACAAGGACCTGAGTTCAGGTCTCCAGCAGGCAAGCCAAAGCCAGGTGTGGTGGCACATGTCTGTAGCCCTAGCCTTGAGGGTGGAGATGGGCACATCCTGGAGGGGGAGAGTTGGGTTCAGAGATGAGACTGTGTCTCAAAACACAAGGTGACAGAGAAAGACACCTCTGTCCCCATAAGTGCAGGTAGAGATGACAGCACATGCTCACAGGTATGTACGCATATGTTTACCCCGTCATACATACATGTTGGAACACTAGAGTGTTCAGGCATGTAGTAGATGTGAATTACTGAACAAAACGAGAAGATTTAATAGAGACTGCCAGGGTGCCACCGAGACACAGATCAGGAAGCATGGGGGTGGTCCAGAAAGCTACTCAGTCCCGCCTTGCTCAGGTGAGTATTTTGTGTGAATAACTTTAAAAAATATTTTATCCTTTGCCGGGCGGTGGTGGTGCACACCTTTAATCCCAGCACTCGGGAGGCAGAGCCAGGCGGATCTCTGTGAGTTCGAGGCCAGCCTGGGCTACCAAGTGAGTTCCAGGAGAGGCGCAAAGCTACACAGAGAAACCCTGTCTCGAAAAACAAAAAACAAAAAACAAAAAACAAAAAACAAACAAACAAAAAAATTTATCCTCTGTAGCCACCAATTCATTTAGTCATTTTAGAGCTTTATTTATTTGTTTGAAAGGGTTTCTCTGTGTAGCCCTGATTGTCCTGGGACTAGCTCTGTAGACCAGGATGACCTTAAACTCATGCCTGCCTCTGCCTCCCGAGTGCTGGGGTTAAAGGTGTGTGGCATCATCCCTAGCTATTTTTTTTAACTTACAAAAATGGTATCGTGTGTGTGTGTGTGTGTGTGTGTGTGTGTGTGTGTGTGTGTGCTACATTACCAGTGTGGAAGTCAGGTGACAACTGTGGTCGTTGGTTCCTACCTTCTATCCCATGGCTCCAAGGGATTGAACCAGGTTGACAGGCATAGTAACAAGTACCCTACCCGATGAAATATTTCATCGGCCCTGGGTTGTTTGTTTGTTTCAATTTAATTTTATGCGTATGGTTGTTTTGCCTACTTTTATGTCTGGGTACCATATTTGTGCCTGGTGCCCACAGAGGCCAGAAGAGGGCGTCAGATCCCCTGGTTGTGAGCCACCATGTAGGAGCTGGGAATCAAACTTGGGTCCTCTGAAAGAGCAGCCAGAATTCTTAACCACTAAGCCACCTCTCCAGCCTCATGTTTATTTTTTGAGACAAGGTCTATCTATGGAGCCCTGGTTGGCCTGGAACTCTCGATGTAGACAAGACTGGCCTTGAATTTACAGAGCTCTATCTCTGCCTCCTGAGTGCTGGAATTAAATGCAAGCGTCACCATGCTCAGCTTTTTTTATTCTTTTACATTTATTGTGTGTGTGTGTCGGGGGGTGCCAGAAGACAGCTTTCTTGGGAGTCAGGTCTCTCCTTCACCTATGTGGTTCTCAGGAGTCAAACTCGGGTTGTGAGGCTCAGTGGCAAGCGCCTTTACCTGCTGGGACATCCCACTGGCCACAGAGGCCATTTTAAGCTGTACCACCTAGAGGGAGGAATGCAATCCTCACCTATCGGTGAGAGAAATGAGCTTCCCAGCAGAGAGGGAGAAGTCTGGGATTTGGATGCATCTGTGGACTCCCAAGGCTGAGATGATTTTTCTGACCTTACGTCCCTTCTGGACAGGGTATGTAACAGTTTGGGGCAGCATCATGTGCAGCTATTCCTTGCATTTAGCGATCTTTCAATTTATTTCATTCTTACAGGCATCTCATTTGTTCTTTCCATTGGCTTCTGCTTGAACCCAGAGCCTGTGGAATCGACAAGATGAACCCCACGGATGTAGCAGACACCACACAGGATGAAAACGCATACAATAATTACTATGCCTACGAAAGCATGCCCAAGCCTTGCACCAAGGAAGGCATCAAGGCATTTGGGCAGCTCTTCCTGCCTCCTCTTTATTCCTTGGTCTTTCTGTTGGGTCTGTTTGGAAATTCTGTTGTGGTTCTGGTGCTGTTCAAATACAAGAGGCTCAAGTCCATGACCGATGTGTACCTGCTGAACCTTGCCATTTCAGATCTGCTCTTTGTACTTTCTCTCCCATTCTGGGCCTACTATGCCGCCAACCAGTGGGTTTTTGGACTAGGTCTGTGCAAGATTGTTTCATGGATGTACCTGGTGGGCTTTTACAGTGGCATCTTCTTCATTATGCTCATGAGCATAGATAGATACCTGGCCATAGTGCATGCAGTGTTTTCCTTGAAAGCGAGGACTCTGACCTATGGGGTCATAACCAGCTTGGTCACGTGGTCAGTGGCTGTGTTCGCCTCCCTTCCAGGCCTCTTGTTCAGCACTTGCTATACAGAGCACAACCACACATACTGCAAAACCAAGTACTCAGTCAATTCGACGACATGGAAGGTCCTCAGTTCCCTGGAGATCAATGTCCTGGGGCTGGTCATCCCCCTGGGGATCATGCTGTTTTGTTATTCCATGATCATTAGGACCCTGCAGCATTGTAAGAATGAGAAGAAGAACCGGGCGGTTAGGATGATCTTTGCTGTGGTGGTCCTCTTCCTTGGCTTCTGGACTCCGTACAATGTGGTGCTTTTCCTGGAGACCCTGGTGGAGCTTGAAGTTCTTCAGGACTGCACCTTGGAGAGGTACCTAGACTATGCCATCCAGGCCACAGAAACCCTGGCCTTCATTCACTGCTGCCTCAACCCCGTCATTTACTTCTTTCTTGGGGAGAAATTCCGGAAGTACATCGCCAAACTCTTCAGAACGTGCTGGGGTCCTCTTGTACACTGTGACTTCCTTCAGGTCTACTTGGCTGACACCCCCAGCTCCTCTTACACGCAATCCACTGTGGACCATGACCTCCGTGACGCTTTGTAACACGTGAACAGGGTAACGTGGTGTTAACAAGCTCCCCACAGCCAGCACATGCTCACCTTGTTTTCATTAAGGGTGAAAACAACAAAAATTATGGAAAGATGGCTTCTCACCCTGCAGCTGGCTCTTTCTCTTTCCATAGAGAAGTGCTGTCTGAAATGTGTTTAGCTGGACTGAGTTCATTCACACACCAGGTCTGTCTCCCAGGAGAGAGGAACCTGGGGAGCCTATGAGCAGACTCTCAGTGGGTGTCTAGATTGCACTGAAGACACCTCCTCTCTTCTCAGCCTCCCCAGGGACTCTCCAGAGAGTTTCAGAGCCCTGATGGGTGGAGGAAATCACTCCTTCACCATGGAATGAGTCTCTGGTCTTTGTGGAACTCTCTAGAAGACTTGGGCATGCTCTTGTCCTAGTGTTTTTCCAGTGGTATTCCATGAAGCCAGATGTTGAGAGAAATGAGGATCTTAGGTCTTGATTCTTTTGTTATAGAGAGCTGTTCATTGAAGCCTGGCTACAGTGTGGATGATGAGGTATTTGGACAAGCCTGTCTCCACTTGAAACAGGCATTTAGAACATGCCTGTTGAAATCCACTTGCAGCTTGGCTTGCTAACATATGTTTTAATTATAACAGGTGGTTATTCAAATTGTAGAAGAAATGATTCAGGGCAGAGAAGGGTGAAACACCCTTGTAATCCTAGCTACTCCAGGGCTGAGACCAAGGGATCTTAGATTCAAGGATTACCTAGATAATACTAAAATCAGTACCAAGCAAAACCCCAAATCTCTGAAAGGCTCTTGTGAATACCCTAAGTTCATTTAAAAAAATTTTTTTTATGTGAGCTGTTACTGGTCATGGTGGCAAGTGTCTTTAATCCCAACACTTGGGAGGCAGAGGCAGGAGGATCTCTGAGTTTGAGACCAGCCTGGTCTATGAATCTAGTTCCAGGATAGCCGGGGCTATACAGAGAAACCCAGTCTCAAAAAACAAAAACAAACCCCCAAAACCATGAGCTATATGAGCTGGGCGGTGGTGGTGCACGTCTTTAATTCCGGCACTTGGGAGGTAGAGGCAGGCAGGCAGATCTGAGTTTGAGGCCAGCCTGGTCTGCAGAGCAAGTTCCAGGACAGCCAAGATTAGAACAATTATTCTTATGACATTTTAATAATTTATCATGTTATATCATTAAGATAATTTGCTATATCTGTTTTTACTCGAGCCATTTAAATTTTTAAAAGTTACTTTCCATGTATAGGTGTTTGCCTGCATGTGTATCTGGGCATCACATGTGGGCCTGCAGAGGCCAGAAGAAGGCGTTGGATCCCCTAGAACTGGAGTTACAGATGGTCGTGAGCTGTCATGTAGATCTGGGACTTGAACCCAGGACCTCTGGAAGAGCAGCCAGTGCTCTTAACCACTGAGCCACCTCTGTAGCCCCTTGTTTTGTTTTTGAGACGGTCTCACTGGCAGCACAGACTGCCCTAGGACTCAGTGTGCAGCCAGGGTGGCCTTGGCCTTTCCCTGGGCCTCTTGCTTCAGCCTCGCCTGTGCTGGAATTGTAGGTGTGAGCCCCACATCTGGCTCCGAAGCCTTGATTGCTCAGAATTAAGCAAAACTCCAATAAAGTTTGTGAGAGCAAATCCCTCCCAGAGTGAGAACCAATCTGGAGAGGTACTGAGTTCAAATCTTCCATTAAGTCTGTACATTGTAATACTTGCTGCCTTTATAAAGAATGCGTTGCTAGAAGTTTATTTTCTGAAGAGTGGCTTTAAGAGGAAAATTTGATATTGCCTTTATAGAAAACAAAATAAAGTTGCATATTTAGCTGCACTAAGCCTTCATTCCTGATCATGTATGTGTGTGTGATCTTCTGGTGTGGGTGGGAGTCGGAGTTGCTGACCCACCCGAGGTTTAGCCACATGGTGTAAGTCCAAAGGAAGAGTGGGTGAGCTAACTGTTAAATTCTCCACATGGGGGCTGGCAAGGTGGCTCTGCTGGTGAGCTGAGTTTAATCCTGGGACCCACATGGTGGAAGGAAGGAGAGAAATGGCTCCCAAGAGTTGTTCTCTGACCTTGTCTGTGCCATTTGAGTGTGCGCATGTGTGTGCACACTCACACACATGAGAGAGAGGGAGAGAAAGAGAGAGAGGGAAATGGAAAACTAATACCCCAGTTGGGTCTCTGGGAGACCTCGGATGAGGGGACACAGAGGTGGGGGTGGCTCCTATCTTTGTGTGTATCTAGTGTGAAATATTGCTTTCTCCCTCTAGGAAAGGATATGCAACACTCAGCCTTTGCATCCTCAGATATGATTCATTACACACTGTAGTCATATATTGGATTGTCATACTCATACTGTACCCCATAAATGTGCACATGCATCCTGCACCAATCTGAACTATAACAGAAGGGTGTAGGCTCTGTCCAGGTTTTTCTTTTTTCCTTTTGGTTTTTCTAGCCAGGGTCTCTCTATGTAGCCCTGGCTGTCTTAGAACTCTCTCTGTAGACCAGGTTGGCCTCGAACTCAGAAATCTGCCTGCCTCTGTTTCCCAAGTGCTGGGATTAAAGGCGTGTGTCACCACTGTCCTGCCCTTGAAATGTATTTCTAGATGATTGAAAGAAATCAGTAAGAGGACTCCTGCCAAGCGTCCATGTTCCAAGCTTGTACAGAAGGTGTAGGATTTCTCACCAGAGGCTGCCTCCTGTTTCCTGGTGAAGCTTTGCTCATTTTAGCATAGTGACACAGAAGCTTGGTGACTGCCAAAGGGTCTGCTGTCCGTTCCCCGGCACACACAAGAGTGGAGCGGGGGTGAGTTGTGGTCCATGGCTCCCATCCTTCTGCCCAGGGGGGCGTCTCTTGTCATCTCCCCTCACTGACAAAGGAGGCAGCTGTGTGGAGTTACCCACAAGCTACCCTCCTGCAGTGGCCTCAAAGATGGGACACCTGCCTGTCCCCTCCACCCCTGCTCAGGACAGAAGCATTTACTCTAGTACTTATTAGGAGATTGGCGGCCGACAGCTCTCAGTCATTCTTCATGAATTGTCATCTCCTGGGGACAGTTTGTATCCAGTGACTGCATTATTAGTGAGACAAGCATTTTCTCCCCACCCATCTTTGGGACAACTCTGAAGGATCCTAGCAACTTGTGAGCTCCCCTAAGATGATCTGAGGCTGCTGTGGTGACCCCATCATGGTGAGCCTTTCTTTCTGCCCAAACTGGTGTCGCTCATGCCCATACAGGTGTTTCCAAGAAGGCTGCCACCCGGCTCCCTGCATGCTGCTTTCAGAATCTCAGGCTGTTTCCAGGGGAGGTGAGGGCCTAACACGACACCAGGCCAGAAGTCCTTGCACCAGGAGCATTCACCCTTCGTCAGCCCCAAACATCTGCCACACTTGGTCCTGGCTTCTGCACTCTCATGTCACAGGTGACCCGCTTAGGCCCTGGGGCTTTTTCCATACAGCACTCCTCTGCCATCAGACTCACTCTGCCACTGCTCAACAGGGTCTGCTCCCTCGGCAGCCTCCCTCAACAAAATGAGCCGACTCCCTTTTGTATTCACAGCACTTGACTTGTTTTTGAAAATGACATTTGTTATTATTTAGTGGGTGTGGCAGCATCTGCTTGCTGCAGTGTGTACATGATGATCAGAGGATGACTTGTAGGAGTCACATCTCCCTCTCTGTGGGTCCTGGGACCAAACTCAGGTTGTCTGGCTTAGCCATGTCCCCAACCCACAACAGTTTACTGCTTACAAGTTTCTGACAGTCCCAAATTCCCCGTTCAGAACACCAGAATCCACCGAGTACTTTCACAAGTTGAAACTCATTTCAGACTTTCAAAAAGGAGATATGGTCACTTTTGTGATTCCAAGAATTGAGGTTCAGGGGCCTGGGCATGTAGCTCAGTTGGCAGGGTGCTTGATAGCATGAGGGAAGCCTTGGGTTTGGCAACAGCTCTACATGAAAAGGGGCATGGGAGCATATGCCCGTGAGGCTCAGCACTGGGGAGGTGGAGGCAGGGGAATCAGTTTAAAACGACAAAACAAAACCTTTTTGTTACACTTATTTGTTGTGTGTGTGTGTGTGTCTGTGTCTGTGTCTGTGTCTTTGTGTGTGTGTGTCTGTGTTTCTGTGTGTGTCTGTGTCTCTGTGTGTGTCTGTGTCTTTGTGTGTCTCTGTGTGTATGTATCTGTGTATGTGTCTGTGTCTCTGTTTGTGTGTCTGTGTGTGTGTCTATGTCTCTGTGTGTGTGTCTGTGTGTGTGTCTCTGTGTGTGTGTGTCTGTGTGTGTGTCTGTGCATGGCGTACATGTGGAATTCAGAGGAGAATTTGCAGGAGTCTGCTCTCTGTTTCTACCATGTCCCAAGGATGGAACTCAGGTCTTTAGCTTGGCGGCACACCTTTACCAGCTGAGCCGTCTCACTGGCCCAATGGTCAGGAGTTCAAGGTCATAGACACCTACATATTGAGTTCAAGGCCAGCCTGGGCTACATGAGATGACAGAAAACAAACAAATAAATAAATTGAGGTTCAGGGAAACAATATTATAACCGTGACTTTAACTAACTCCACCAACAGTAGCCACCATGTCCAGGTGTAGTGAAACGTATAAACCAAACGGTTGCTGGTTATTTCTTACCCCGTGGATGAGCTCCCTCTGTCTGCCTAAGGCTTCTGCTCTAGTAAGGCCAGTTTCGGTTTAAGTACACAGAGTCACGGACTTATCTCCAAAATCCCCCAAGTATATTTCTAATAAAACTTTATGTGACCAGGTTCAAAGACTGACCGAATTGTTCCAGAAGCAGTAGGTGGGTTTGGGTTAAAAAAATTACTTCATCGAGACTTTTGATATGAACAGATGTGCGAGAGTTGAGTCTGTAGTTTCGCCTCTGGGAAACTGTAAAATAACATCAAGAAGAATACATTTAAAAGCCATAAATTCCCGTCTTATTTTTTGAGACAGCATCTCACTAATGGATAAGGTTAGCCTTGAACTCAAGACCCTGTTACCTCAGCCTCCCACATGCCGAGATTAGAGGTGCCATCCACCATACCTGACTAATAAGGCCCAAAGTTATTTTATTTTTTGAAGTAAGGACCTCATGTTTATAGACAAACCCTCCATCCTGAGCTGCACCTTCATGTAGCTCAAAAGACACAGAAGCAGATGGAGTGCACAGGTCTTTGTATAATCATACATCCACATGAAATTACAAAACAGGAAAAATAATCCATGGAGAAAAAACTAACGGAGCGCACTAGAATTTTGCTGTATTTCATTGCACGTGGGAGACCTGGGTATGCACATTCATCAGCATCCTTATTATATATATCACATGCTCAAAATAGGCATGCTTGAGTTAGGATGGCAGCATACACCTGTAAACCCATTAGTTGGCAGCTAGAGGCAGGAAGGTCAGGAGTTCAAGGTCATCCTCATCTATATAATTTGTTTGAGGCCAGCCTCAGCTGTATGAAAACCCATATCACTCCCCCCCCCCAACAAACAAACAAAACCAAATAAAAAAACAGGGCTGGGGAGATGGCATAGTGGGTAAAGGCACTAGCTGCCAAGCCTAATGACTTGTGTTCAAGCTCTGGTACTCACAAAATAGAAGGAGAGTTGTCCTCTGACCTCCACCTTGGCACCATGGCACACGGGTTCACACACACACACACACACACACACACACACACACACACACACTTAATAAATAAAAATGTAAAGCAAAAACAAATGTGTATGCTTTGGTGTGAATATTACTTACATTTCATTTAAAAAAAAAAAAAGCATCTTTGAGACCTAGAAAGGAGAAGCAGAGCTTCCTGAAGCAGAAAGTAGCAGACCACATCAGATGAGGAACCTTGAAGTTAGAAGCTTGGGCAGGTCCATGACCTTCTCATTGCTGAAGAACTCTGTTTGTGAGATGCTGGCTTTTTACAACAAGGAATAAACGCAAACTCACACTTAACACCAAGCCAAACCTACGAAGTCGCATGGGCTCCAGGCTGCAGGCTGCGAGGGATTTAGGGTGCGTTTCTAGAGGCAGACCCTAGCCAGGAAGTCCAGTGTTTAGGTCTGAATGGGAGATGCTTCCTGTAGACACTTGACTTGAACACTTGTTCCCTGGTGGTGCTGTTTGAGAAGCTATGTTTTTGTTTTGGTTTTGATAGGGCTTCACTAAATACCTCTGGCTATCCTGGCGCCCTCTGGGCAGACCAGGTCTTGAAATCTTAGCGATTCACCTGCCTCTCTGCCTTCTGAATGCTAAGATTAAGGACAGATGCCACTCTGTCTGTCTAAGTCTTCAAGGTGTCTGTAGGAGGTGGGGTCTTGTCTGAGAATCAGTGGAGTGGGGTTTTAACCCAGTCCTGGCTCTCTCTGCATCCTGTGTCACTAAGAGGTGAGGAGACCACAGTCAACCACTCACTGCCCTTTCTCCTGCCAAGATGGGCTCTAGACGTTCAATTCCTGAGCCAAGATGAATTCTTCCCACGTTTAGTTGCTTTCTTCCCTGCTGAATTTCCTTGCAGTTCCAGGGATCAAACCTAAGGTCTTCTGCATGCTAGACCAGCACGCCACCCCCGAGCCACATCTCCAGCTGCAAGTTGTGCCTTTCGTCACCAAGAGCAAAGTAACTACTGCACAGTCTGAGGAATTTCCAGGTTGCTCCTCAGGGGATCCCAGGAGGATGGAAAAGTTAACACAGAAGGGGGAAGATACTGAGCCAGGATCTCCTCTGTAGCTGGTTCTGGACAGCAGGGGATCCCTGACCTTTCATGTGTTCACGCCAGCAGAGCCTCCTCCCAGTCAGTGAGCCAACAGTTTTGTTTTGTTTTGAGACAGTGTCTCTGTATGTAGCTCCACTGTCCTGTCGCTATGTAGAGCAGGCAGACCTTGAACTCAGAAATCTTCCTGCCTCTGCCTCCCAAGTGCTGGGATTAAAGACATGTGTCACCTTGCCCAGGTGTTTTTTTTTTTTAATGTTCTTGATTTTTTTAAATATAAAAAATTAAAAATTACATTTATTTATTTTTTTGTGGGACACATGCATCACAGAGCATGTGTAGAGGTCAAAGGACAACTTAAGAGGGTTGGTTCTCTCCATGTGAGAACTGGGAATTGAACTCAGGTCCTCGGGCTTGGCAGCAAGCACCTTTCCCTGCTGAGCCATCTCATCAGCCCCTGGTTTTGATTTCTGAGACATGTTCTCACTGATGCAATAGCCCAGGCTGACCTTGCACTTACTCTGGTCTTGAATTGGAGGTAATCCTCCTGCCTCAGCCTCTCAGGGCCAGGCATGGCAGGCGTGAAAGGAGTAGCTGTGTAAGGAACGGAGGAACTATCTTTTTAGGCACTTGAAGAGGGTGCACCTACTCCTCAAGTTTTCTAGGTAGCACATTGTATTAGTTACTTTTCGTTTTGATGAGTCAAAATTACTGACGCAAACAAGGAAGGGTTTATATTCGCTCGCAGTGTGAGGGTACAGTCCTCCATGGCGGGGAGTCACCACAGCAGGAGCGCGCGCCAGGCAGCTGATCCTAGTGCACATGCAGTCAGGAAACAGCTGAATGCTGGGACTCCAGCCATTAGATGGTGCTGCCCACACTCAGGGTCAGGGATCTTTGTTCCTCAGATAAGCCTCCCTGAAAACACACTCAGATATACCCAGAGTTGTGTTTCCACAGTGACTCTAACTTTAGACAAATTAATGATGCAGATTCTCCATAAGAACATCCAATTCAGGGGCCACCGAGAAACTGCTGTGCAGGGGATGACAGGGTGATGGAGAAGAAGAAAGAGAAGGAAAGAGATATTGACAAATACTAGGAAATCTTGCATGCAAAAGAGGCATCCAACCCAAAGCTCACAGCCCAGGGAAGAAACATAACTATACAGCAATCGACAAGATCAGCGATTAAAATGTGAATTCATGTAAATAGAACAGTGTGGGAAACGCTTTCTGTGGGTAGGCTGACTTAAGGAAATACCCATCGAGAACAAGCAGAAGATGAGAGCATGATCCCTGACACCCAAGGTGTCAGAAGAGGTGTGCAGGTGTCCGTGGGAAACTTCCGTCTAAAGCTGAACTCAGTTTCTAGTATGTGCCTCCAGTCCTTCCGAAGGCGGGGACTTAATGGTCCTCTACAGACACTGCAATTTGGAAGAGTGACACTTGACACTTGTCACTTGTTGATGTTCCCACCTGCTGGGTTGTGGAATAGACCTTCCACAGGGCTACTTTGGGCATACGCCTGTGTGTGTGTGTGTGTGTGTGTGTGTGTGTGTGTGTGTGTGTGTATGTGTGCTCACGTCCTCATCTGGCCTCTTTGGGTACCTGCGCTCCCATGCACATATTCACACCCAGACACAGGTATGTACACATACTTTATTATTTATTTATTTACTTATTTTGGTTTTTCAAGACAGGGTTTCTCTGTGTAGTTTTGCACCTTTCCTGGAACTCACTTTGTAGACCAGGCTGGCCTCGAACTCACAGAGATCCGCTTGCCTCTGCCTCCCAAGTGCTGGGATTAAAGACATGTGCCACCACCGCCCGGCCACGTACTTGAAAATAAAAAGTTTCAAATCTTTAAAATAAATTATGTGTACACACACATGCTGTGGGATGGTCTGTATGTCAAATCTGTTGCTCTGATTGGTCAATAAATAAAACACTGATTGGCCAGTGGCCAGGCAGGAAGTATAGGTGGGACTAACAGAGAGGAGAATTAAGGAAACAGGAAGGGAAAGGGAGTCACTGCCAGCCGCCATGATGAGAAACAGCATGTGAAGATGCTGGTAAGCCATGAGCCACGTGGCAAGGTATAGATTTATAGAAATGGATTAATTTAAGCTGTAAGAACAGTTAGCAAGAAGCCTGCCACGGCCATACAGTTTGTAAGCAATATAAGTCTCTATGTTTACTTGGTTGGGTCTGAGTGGCTGCGGGACTGGCGGGTGACAGAGATTTGTCCTGACTGTGGGTCAGGCAGGAAAACTAGCTACACACACACACACACACACACACACACACGCACACGCACACGCACACGCACGCGCACACACACACGAGTGCACCACAGCACACACATGTAAAGGTCAGAGGACGACGTGCTGGAGTGGAGTCTCTCCTTCTACCATATGTGCCCCATAGAACAAACTCAGGCTGTCAGGGCCTGGTAGCAAGTGTCTTTGCTGAGTCACTGGCCCTGCCTTGTTCTTTGAGACAGGGTCTCTCGCTGGGCCAGAACTTGCTGAGCAGGCTGTTCTGTCGTCTGTCTGTCTGTCTCCCCACTGCTAGGCCTGCAGCACGTGCCATGGCACTGTGCTGGTGCTGTCTTCTGACCCTTTCTCTCTCACTTGGACCTGAGAAGCCTCCTTCCTGCCTCCCAAGGCTTCGTCCTGAGGCCTGGACCTAGAAAGCAAGCGTGTATCATTTCAGGAACACAGACGGGACAGGGTTAGTTTGAAAACGACTAGAAATGAGGAGGTAAGAGAGGGCGAAGAAGACAAAAGCATGGCCCAGCAATAGAGAGGGTGGGAGAACTTCTCAAGACTGGGGTGCCAGGCTGGGAATGTAGCTTGTTGGTAGAGTGCTTGCCTAACGTGCACGAGGCCCCGGATTCCTCCACACAAAAGAAGCATGATAGCCCACACCTACAATTCTAGGACTTTGGAGGTAGAGGCAGAACCAGAAGTTCAAGGTCATCCTTGGCTACATAGTGAGTTTAAGGCCAGCCTGTCACAAACATATACACAAACACACACTGCACAGGGAAAAGGGAACAAAATTGGCATCGCCCGCCTGTTCAGTGCTCCTGAGTTTGTGCAGTCGCAGAGCGGGTGGCCTCTCCCGCTGCAAGGCTTCTGTGTTACAGAAGGCCCAGTGTGGGGGAGGGGTTATGGAACTCAAGGCATGCTGCTCCCCATTTGAGTCATGACACGGTAGAAGAAGTGTGTAGGATGGCGCTGTCTTTCGTGAACTGAATTATTTGGAAGAAGCAGACAGATGACTGTCTAGTGAGAAGAAACAGCAGGAAAGCAAGCCTTCTCTGGGAAGGCTTAACATTTTTTCTTTTAAATGAAATCTTGGCTCTTTCGAGAGGATGGGCACTGGGGTGGCAGACACACCTGAAGGAGCAGCGGCATCCCGGGACCACTAAGCCCGCAGTGTGAATGCAGGCATGCAAGCATGGGGCACTTACCCTGCCAGAGGCACTGGCTGAGGACCTGCTATGGTAGATGTGCTCTACCAGGTACCGCGAATGTAGGAACTGAATGTCACACGAGGGATTGGGAACCCTCCACAACCCTCTTGCCTCAGCCTCCCCAGTGCTTGGGTCACAGGTGTGAACCACCCCCACACTGTTTTATGGATTCATTTCTGAGACAAGATATCATGATGTAGCCCAGGGTGGCCTTGAACTTCTATGTAGCTAAGGATGATCCTGAACTTCTGATCCTTCTGCCTTTACTTCCCAAGTGCTGGAAATTGAAGTGTGTACCCTGCGGCTGCTACTCCTTGGGGTATTTCATGGTTCCAAAGTCCACAGGAAAGGGGGCAGGGTAGACACAACAAAGCCTCCAGAGACAAAGTCTCTTTGCTTAGTAAAATTCAGAGCAAGGAGGAAGCACACAGGATAGACAGCACTGCCCGTCAGAACCCTGACGGAAAGATTTTACCAACAGATAAGAAACAAAGAAACCTAGCTTGGTGCTTCTCACACCAGTGTGCGGCTGGCGGGGCACATTCCTAGCCTGTGCTCATGGTCTCTGTCCTTATCGCTTCCCATCTGGTGAGTTCACCAGGGGCCAAGGCAAGCTGAAGGGACCCAAGGAATCCTCACTGTAAAATAGAGGCCAAGTGAACCTAGTCTGGACCAAGCCCTGTCCTTTGCCAGTGGGGTCGGACCCAAAATGAACAGGACTCAATTCTGGTCAGAGTCTTGAACGGTCAGTGAAATGAACAGACAGATACAAACATTGCAACTGAATACTGTTAACAGTTTTTCAGAATAGCCATTATTGCCGGGTGCTGTGATGCAGGCCTTTAATCCCAGCACTGGGGTTAGGGTTAGAGGCAGAGGCAGGCAGATCTCTGTGAGTTCTAGGACAGCCAACGCTATGTAGAGAGACCTTGTCTCAAAAAAAAAAAAAAAAAAAAAAAGAAAAGCAAAAAAAGAAAGAAAGAAAGAAAGAAAAGAGAAAAGGCCCCTCTTGGGCTGGCCATTTTGTCTGCTCTATGTAGCTCTACTGGTAGACAGTTTCCCTAGCATGCACACAAACCCTGGATTTGACTCCCAGAATTGCATAAAACCAAGCATGGTGGATCACACTTTTTAATTCAGGTAGAGGCAGGGGGAATCAGAAGTTCAAGGTCATCCTCAGCTACATAGTGAACTTGAGGCCAGCCTGGGCTGCACAAGACCCTGTTTCAAAAACAAGAGAACAGCTGGGCGGTGGTGGCGCACGCCTTTAATCCCAGCACTCGGGAGGCAGAGCCAGGCGGATCTCTGTGAGTTTGAGGCCAGCCTGGGCTACCAAGTGAGTTCCAGGAAAAGGCGGAAAGCTACACAGAGAAACCCTGTCTCGGGGGAAAAAAAAAAAAAAAACCAACAAGAGAACAGTAGTTGCTTTATGTCTCTTCCAGCTTCCTTCAGTGTCTTGCTACAGAGCCACAGATACCATCAAAGCAGCAGGTAATGGTGACACATGCCCAGTGAGCAGGAAGTCACTGTACTGGAGCCAGAAAGTCACCTTTGTTGCTTGAGAACAAGAGCACAGTGGTTTTAGGAACCAGAACCCTGAAGAGGGACACACTGGAGCCCTGGAGGCCAATCCCAGGCCTGGAGCCTTCTCCATAGGCTGAGTGTCCACCACGGTCCCAGGTCATGGTTCCATGGTCTCTGTGGATGCTGCCATTCCCCCGACCTCCAGTCCTTGGCTCATATCATGGCTCATCATAGTCAGGCTCCTTTCCTTAGCAGGCTCTTCCTAGCACAGTGGCTGAGCAGCGCCATGTTGCTGAACTGAACAGAGCCATGTGGAGAACCATCTCGGGTACCATTAGGCTTCCCTGCTTAGGCGGAGGACATGATGGAAAGAACCAGCGAACATGTGTGTGCTGTTGAACTTTGTCAACTAGACACAGTGTAGATTCACTTGGGAGAAGCGAGCCTTGGTGAGGAGGGGTTGACTACAGTGGCCTTTGGGTATGTCTGTGATGGACTGTCTAATTAATTGATGTGGGAAGACCCAGCCCACGGTGGGTGGCACCATTCCCTGGGCAGGGGTCTCAAACAGCACAATGTGGCAAAATTGAACTAAGCTTAAGCGAGCAGGTGCTCATGCCCCCACCTCTCTCTGCGTTTGACGGTGGGGTATGTGACTAGCTTCAAGCTCCTGCCACCTCAACTACCCTGAAGGAAGCGAATTGTGAGTTGAAACAAACCTTTTCTCTCTTCAGCTGTATTTGCCAGGGTGCTAACACAACAGAATGAAACTAGAACAACATGCTCTGTGGCAGGCAATAGCTGAGATGCTTCCAGGATTGATGCAATCCAAAAAGCCCACCAAGTGGGGACCACACTTGAGGAGACCACGGCATGTAAGGGAGCCACTTTCTTGACGCCAATTATTAAGGGGGGTGGGAGAGACTAACATGAGTTTTTCCATTACAAAGTTATCCCTAATTTTATTTTGACCTAGAACTTGCTATGTAGATATGACCTTGAACTTTGGCTCCTGCAGCCTCCACTTCTGAGTGTTAGGATTACATGGGTGCCTGACAATACCCTGTTTTTTTCAGTTATGGGGATGGAACCCAGGCCTCATGCAAAGCAACCAAGCCACATCCTTGGTCCAGTGACCTGGTTTTTAGCTTTTGGGGACATTCTGCCCCTTCAGGAGTCAGGAGGGCCTAAGTTTGTGGGACATTTCCTCACACTTGGGTAAGCCCCTCAGCCTGTGGTGGCACACGCCTTTAATCCCAGCACTCGGGAGGCAGAGGCAGATGGATCTCTGTGAGTTCCAGGCCAGCCTGGTCTATAGAGAGAGATCCAGGACAGTCAGGACTATACAGAGAAACCCTGTCTCAAAACAAAACAGTGTCTGGTGGGGATGGTATAGAATTCTCAATGCAAATTTCCAGATAGTCTGAGGGACAAGGGAAGCCAAGGGGCTGCCCAGACAGATCCTCATTGTGACTCAGAAAATGACCTTTGATTTTTCGTAGAAGGAAGAAATAAAGATCACAGGAAACGGTCTGCTGTTCTTGTCACTTGACAGAGGACACAGGGCTGGTTGGGGAAAAGTGGACCCCCAGGCTCAGATCAGTGCTAAGCAATTTCATTTAGAATAAAATGGAATTATCAAAAAATAGAGATGGGCAGACCGGCAAACAGAAAATGGCACTGGACAATGGGGAAAAGAGGCCTGGAGCTGTAGTTCTGTCAGTAGTGTCTGTCCAACATGCATGAAGCCCTGGGTTCCATGCCCAGCGTAGCCTAAAAATGGCATGGCGGTACATGTTTGTGATCAAGAAGTGAGGTCAGGAGGATCAAAAAGGTTATCTCTGGCAGCTGGGCAGTGGTGGCGCCCACCTTTAATCCCAGCACTCGGGAGGCAGAGGCAGGTGGATCTCTGTGAGTTCGAGGCCAGCCTGATCTACAGAGCAAGATCCAGGACAGCCAGAGTTGTTACACAGAGAAACCCTGTCTCTGGGGGAAACAAACAAACAAACAGGAAAAAACCAAAACCAAAACAGTTATCCTTGGCTACATGATGAACTTAAGGCTAGCTTGGGCTACATGGGACTTTGTTTAAAAAAACAAAACAAAAGAATATGGTGATATATTGTGTCCCTCAATGTATTGTGTACCCTAATAAAGCTTATCTGAGGATCAGAGGAAAAAGCCAGCCACTACAGTAAACATAGAGGTCAGGCAGTGGTAGCACATGCCTTTAATCCTGGCATTCGGGAGGCAGAGATAGATCCAGATCTCTGTGAGTTCAAAGCCACACTAGGAACAGAGCCAGGTGTGGTGGCACACACCTTGAATTCCAACACTAGTTAACCATAAAGGTCTGGAGGTCTGTACAGACAGATAGGAAGTGACATATCTGGGCAGGAAGAGGAAGTGATGTAGCTGGGCAGAGAGAGGAAGTGAGATGGCAGGGACAGAAAGGCATATAGGTGTGGGTATACAGGAAGTAGCTCTCTTTGGAGACTGAAGAGATGGTGAGGTAAGGTTGGCGGTGGCTTGTCTTATTCTTCTGATCTCTCAGATTTAACCCCAATATCTGACTCTTGGTTTTTATTAACCAGACCGTGTAGTAATTCATCTCACAAAAGGTGGTTATGGCAATGGCTCAGTGGGTAAAAGCACTTGCCAAACAAGCATGAAGACTTGAGTCTGAACCTCTGGGACCTGTGTAACAGCTGGGTGCAGTAGTGTGCAAGAGTGTGGTCCTAGTGTTCCTGTGGGGGGAGGGGAGGAGTTGGGAGAAGGCTCGAAGCTTCTACGCTAGTCCACAGTCCGCTGTGAGTGTCGAACAGGAGATCCTGTTTCAACACTCAAGATTGTCCTCTGACCTCCACATGCATGCTATAGCATGAGTGTCTGTACATGGATGTGGTTGCACACACACCCCCCATTTTAAAGTATAGGTTAGAAAAGGGACCAACTACCCAAATGTTTACCAGATATAATCATATATATTTTTTTGAGACATGGTTACTTGTACCTCAAGGCCTTGACTCCACTGTGTAGCTCAGAAAAACCTTGAACTTGGATCCTGTCTCACTTCTTGAATGCTGCTACAGGTGTGTACTAGAATGCCTGGTTTTGTGGAGTCCTAGGGACGGAACCCTATGCTTCCTGCATGGTAAATATGTTGTTTTGCCAACGTAGCTACATCCCAGCCCCACATTAGCAGGGTCTCAAACACAAGCAGTATTATATTTTCTAAATCTTACATGTGCCTAGACATTAAGGCATTCCTGAGCAATGACACCCAACATGGACCTCAGACCTACACACATATATGCATACACATGCATTTGCATGCATACATAAACACACACACACAGTACAACCCTATTCAATTGTGTAGAGGGACCGTACCACCTACTTGGAGCAACTGTTAATCATTTAGATGGTTTCTGTAGATTTCCTACCTAGTAGATAGTATAGAGATTCAGAAACAGTCAAATCAGGGTCAGAAAAGCAACCGTTCGCTAGCCCAAACCAGGATTCTCTGCTACCCACTTTGAACCTCAAGCTAGTGAAGTGGCCTCACCCAGCCCACTCAAGTCTAGTTGAGATTTCAGTCAGACCACGGAGTTTAATACCTGCCCGAGAGTAACAACACCACCATCGCCACTTGAGTACAAATTTTATTCAACGGAAAGACGACATGATTGTTTCAAATCAAACGAAGAGACATCATTCAAGTTTTGTTCCAACTCTGCACAACACTCCAGCTGTGTGTGTGTTCCTGTGATGACTACTCCCTTCAGCCTTCCTGGTGGCCACTCTTGTGGTCAGGCAATGTAAGGCTGCAGAGACACCGAAAGGACACACACACCCCATAAATTTATCTTCCACTGTAGCAAGAAAAGGATGATCCATGCAGCCAGTGCAGGGCTGTGGTCCTAGAGGTTCAGTCATCACAGGAGGTTCAGCCATGAGTCTTGATCAGACCAACCTGGAAACGTGTTGGCCAGGGACCTGCCGATGACTGGCCTGTCAACAAACTCCACTGTACACAGCTCTGTGGTCCCATCACTGCAGGGAGCCAGCTCCAGCTCCAGCACCGTGATGTTGTTTGGGGCTGAAGTCGTCAGGATATGCCTCGGCACAAACAAGGTCACCTGTGGGCCCCGTTTGGGCCAGTATCGGCCAAGGTTAAAGCCGTTGATCCACACTTGACCCTGGAGAGAGAGAGAGAGAGAAACCATCAGCCAAGGAAACACTAGTAACAGAGGGGGCAAGAGATGCCCCTCAGAGATGGCCTGAGGATCAGGTCCCCTTAGTCCAGCATCTTGCTATCTCATGTCAGGTGGAAAATGGGTGGGAAGATCGGCAGAGCCTGGCCCAAATGCCAATTTCCACTGTAAGAAAAATGCACATGGAGCCCCAGACTCCAGATGCTGCAGACCTCAGTCCTGGAGCACACCTCAGTGCATTCCTGCTCTACCCTGGCTCCCAGGTACTGCCTGTCTGTCTGTACACCAGCCCTCTCTAGTCACTGCTGCCACACGTGCTGGCAGGTGAGTCTCCCTGCTCTTTCTGCCCCACAGACGCAGGGCTTACCCATGCTATCTGATGTGCATAAAGCCCACAGTCTGAGAACTGTCCTCCAAACATCCCAAGATGAACGTAAGGGTGTGTGGGGCGGGTGCTGTAATCTCAGCACTTGAGAGACTTACGGCAGGAAGATCGGTTTGAGTTTGAAGCCAACCTGGGCAATATAGTGAACTTAAGCCACAGAAAGGAAAAAGCTGAGAATGGGCCAGGGGCCTCCTGGGCAGAGTGTCCATGTCACTGTTGTGTTCGTGATTCTCATAGCTTTCCTCCGAGGGAGGCAGAGAGAGAGCAGCGTGTCTACTTGGAGGACCAGATGAAATCCTACAAACCGTGGAGACTTTCCTGTGAGCAGGGAAGCTGCTTCACGGGCAAACATAGAGTTCAAGGGGTGGCCGAATAGATGGAACATTCGGGTTGAAAGTTGGGGATGGTGGAGGTCAGACATGCCAGAGACAAAAGGAAGTCTGGAAGAGGAAAGGAGCAGAGGGAGAAGGCAGAGGGGAGAAGAACGATAGAAGGAAGGAAAAACTTGCTGCTTGTGGTGAGCCCTCCTGCTCATTTAAAAATTTTAATTAATATTTGCATAGTCTTCCTATGTAGCAAAGGCTAGCCTGGACTCACTGTACAGTCCAGATAACCTTCCTGCCTCTACCTCCCATGTGTTGAGGTTACAAGGGTAATAAAGCTTCCCTTAGCTTTTTTCCAGTCCCCTAAACTTCTTCCCGGCTTCCCATCTCATTCCTCCCACTCGCTAGCTGTCTGACCTCAGGCAAGTCTCCACTCAAGTTCCACACCCAGGGACAATGACGGCGCAGAGTCTACGGTCTGAGAACGATGATCCCCAAAGCACCTAAGATGACAGTGTGTGCGCTGGGTGCTGTAATCTCAGCACTTGGGAGGCCCCCGCAGGACGACTGTTGTGAATTTCAGGCCAGCCTAGGGTGCAACAGCACATTTCTGGTGGTCACCCTAGCACCTGGTGCAGGGGCTGTGCTCCCGGGTGGATCTGAGCACCCCTTACAACCCTGAAACCAAAGCTCTTGGCATCCACGGCCCACAGAAGGAGGTCAGCGACTCATAACGGCCTGTCTGTTGGATTAAGTCATTTAGAAAAGGTGGCAGTTTCGAAGTTCTCAGAACTACTTTACTCTTGTTTTTACCATGGGATCTGTTGTCTTCCTCTGTCCTAAAAGGCATAAGCCCTAACAGTTTCACCCGGACTTTATCAGCTCCATCTCTACCAGAACCTTGTTTTCACAGTCAGAGACCAGCTCCTGATTTCATTTGCCATGCATTCATTTTGACTAATTTTTAGCTACATATAACTGTACATAAACAGGCTGGGAAGATGGCCCAGTGGGTGAGAGCACTTGCTGGGCAAGCATGAGGACCCAAGTTCAAATCCCCAGCTATCACATATAAGAGTCAGGTGTGGTCATCCCCCTGCCTGGAACCCAGTTCTGTTGGGGCAGAGACAAGAGGTTCACTGGGACCTGTTCTCAGTCAGCCTAGCTCCAGGCTCAGTGAGAGACCCTGTCTCAAGGGAATAAGCGGGGAGAGAGACAGAACAGGACATCTGTACTCCTCTGACCTCCACACTTGTGCAGGAGCATGCACGTGCACACATGTACCACATACACTCACACATATACAGATGCAAATAAGTGTACAAATGCATTGTCATTTTAAATAGCACATGCCATTCAATGGTATGGATATACCCATTATTTTTTGAGACTTTTTTTTTTGTAGCCCAGGCTAATCTCAAATTCATGATCCTTCTACCTGGCCTCTTGTATGCTGAGATTATGATTACAGGCATGTGCTAGCATGCCTGACTAATACATCATTCCATGCTCCCTGATTTTCCTTCAGTTCTAGGGATTAAAGCAGGGCCTGTGTATTGCTACCACCAAGCTACATTCAGAATATGCCTATGAAGCCGGGCGGTGGTGGTGCATGCCTTTAACCCAGCACTCAGAGGCAGAGCCAGGCAAATATCTGTGAGTTCGAGGCCAGCCTGGTCTACAGAGCCAGATCCAGGACAGGCACCAAAACTACACAGAGAAACCCTGTCTCAACAAAACAAAACAAAAAACCAGAATATGCCTATGTATTCCTTTGCTACTGAAAATGGGTACTTGTATGTTTCCAGCTTGTTCTGATTTTTTTTTTTTTTTTGACACATGATCAGTTTCATGCAGCCCAGAATGGCCTCAAACTCACAAAGTAGTTGAGGATGACCTTGATCCTCTGGCTCCTACCTCCAGAGTGCTAGGATTACATACATGGACCACCTGGCTTAGGAAGGAGACTGAATCCAGGGTTTTATGCAGATTAGATAAGCACTCGGCCAACTGTACATGTCTGTTCTGTACCTCGAGTTAGAGTCACACATACTCATCTTTCTTATGGGAAGACAGAGCTGCAAGGCCACAGGCTGAGCATGTGTCCAGCCTTCATGGTGTTATAGAGCAGTAGCCAGTTCAGGAGTGCAAAGGAGAATGGTTTTCAGCTTTTAAAATAAACTAATGTCTACTTTAAAATGTTTTATTACATGATGTGGGGTGTGTGTGTGTGTGTGTGTGTGTGTGTGTGTGTGTGTGTGATGTGTTTGTGTCATGACACATGTTGGGTCAGAAGACAACTTGTAGGAGTTGGTTCTTTCCTTCTACATGTGGATCCTAGGGATGGAACTGAGGTCCTCCGGCTTGGTGGCAACCAGATTACCCACTGAGCCATGTCATGGGCCCAATTTTCACTTTGAATCAAATTTAAATATAAACAGGCTCACTGAAGACAGTGGTTTCATCAGAACCCGTTCCCCCATCTCTCTCCAGCCTCATGGCCAGTCCCTACAGTGGGCCTGTGATGTTTCATCTGCATCATCAACTTGGCTGGATGTAGAATCACCGTGGACATGCATCTCTGGATGTGCCTATAAGGGAGTTTCTAGACATGTTTAACTGAGGAGGGAGAGCCACCCTCAAGTGGGCAGCACCATCCCACGGGCTGGGGTCCCGACTGGATAAAAGAAAAAGTGCTGAGCACAGCAGTCACCTCTCTCTGCTTCCTGTGGACACAGTGTGACCGGCTGCCTTGTGCTGCCTCCTCCTTCTCCACCTGATGGACTGTACTCACACTGTGAGCCAAAGAAATCCTTCCTGCTATCTATTTACTGAGACAAGGTCTCACTCTGCAGCTCTGGCTGCCCTGGGACTCACTATATAGGCCCAGTTGGCCTCTAACCAGAGATCACTTGCCACAGCCCCCTGAGTGCTGGGGTTAAAGGTGAGCACACCCTTCTTTTCGTGGATTTGTTTTATCAGGAATGTATTCAAAGCTATGAGAAAATAACTGATACAGAGCCCTGGTCAGCGCTGTCTGAGACGACTGTACCCTCCTTTCAGGCCTTGACGTCCTCTGTGAACTGCAGAGCCCGGTCTCTTCCGCTGTGCGGACACTGGCATACACGCAGGCAACCCCGGGGCTCACACCCCTGCTTTCACCCTCCCACTGTGCTCCGCCTCTCCACCTCCCCAGCGTCCTCGCTCAGTGGGCACCACACCTGTCCCCATCACACTGACACCCACACTTGCTCATCTTCCTCAGCGTCCTCAGACCCGAGCACTGTCTCCCCATGTGCAGCTCACAGTTCCTGACCTCCTCAGAGGGTAGCGTCACGACCTCTTCATCTCGGCCACTCACCAGCCCGTTAACCTCCCTCCTCCTGTAGTTATTACCAATGTTGGGTATGTCGTTTGTTGACTGGTCTGTCAACCATTTGGGGGATCTAGCACAGACTCACTATAAAAAAGATGAAAAACATACATACTCACATGAACACACACACACACACACACACACACACACACACTATTGTATAAATTACATATATGTTCAGCATCTACTCAGCCATCTCATTAGGTCATATTTGTTGACAATTCTTCCTGAGACAAGACACGGTGAAGTGGGGCTGCAAGGGACCTCGGTTGTTCCCAGCACCCACATGGTAGCTCACAGCCACCAGTAACTTCAGTTCCAGGGGATCCTATTCTCGCCTCTTCTGACCTCCATGGGAACCAGGCACACGTGTGGTGCACATACATGAAGGCAAAACACTCATACAGATAGAATAAAAAATTAAAAATCTAAAAATAAAACAAATGAAAAGATATGTGAAGAGGTGACTCCGAGCCCCACTGAACAGGTTATTTCATGGTCCTCTACTCTCAATTCAGAGTTGGTTTTTTAAAGATTTATTTACTTGTTGGGGGGGGGGCAATATACATGCCAGAGTCATGTGTATGGACATCAGAGGAAACCTGTGGAAGTCGGTTCTCTTCCTTCAATACAGTCCAGTAGAAGGACTCTTGCTAGCCTAGGCTAAGTGTGAAACCCTGTCACCAAAGACCAAGAAGAAAGAAATACGCTAAAGTTATTCTTGATAAACCCAAAGGTTTATGTTAATGAGGTGACTTCAGGGGGTTGGGGACAAGCACTAATAACAGAAGAGTCAGTGGCTGGGGGGTGCCCCATGGCAGCCCCAGCTTCTGGGGTCCATGAAAAAGGCTATCTCTGACCATCTTGACCCCGGCACACACTTCTGCCCTCTGCCATTAACTCTAAGGTAACAGCAATGCTGAAGTTCTTGGAAGTGCCTGACCTACTTCTCAGTTGATCACATAGATCTGTACGCACACACACACACACACACACACACACACACACACACACACGACTAAAAATTATAGCAAACACACCTACCTGGAGTTAGCATGCTTTCTGGGAGAACCTGATTATCCAGTTTCCAGGTTCACAGGATTTGTGAGTAGAACCCACGAGTTAGATTTAAAGAACGACCTTGTAGGCTTAGCACAACTGCAAACCAGGAGGCAAAGGGAACAAGGTTCAAAAGCACATCCTGTTTTGGAATGATTGATGGAGGGACAGACGGAGGGTCTGGATGCATACTGACACACAAACGGCCTCAGCTCTGGGCAACTTCCTCCACCTGGAGCTGGTCTACCGCTGCTTCCTTTGACCCCCGCCAGGCACCCTACAAATGGCTTGTAGGGTGAGACACCAATGGCCTTCGTAGCTGTCACAGCTTATATCCAGCTGAGACTCAGATGTGCCCAGATGAGACCAGTAGCAGAACCACAGTCTGCCAGTAGTCAACACTGTGGCTTTCCACCTTGCTCTTTGAGACAGGGCTGCTCACTGGTACCCAGGGCTTGCCAGTTAGGACAGGCTAGCAAACCGGCCAGGGACCTGCCTCTCTTCACTCCCCCAGCTAAGATTACAAGCGAGCACCACCACCAATGCAGCTTCTTACACATGAGCTGGGGCTTGAACCTATGTCCTCCTGCTTGTCTAGCAAGCACTTTTTCCAAAGAGCTAGCTCTCTAACCTTATTAATTCATTTAAAAATACTTGGCTAGGTGTGGTGGCACATGCCTTTAATCCCAGCACAGACTCGGAAGATCTTATTGAGTTCCTAGTCAGTCAAGGCTACATAATAAGACCCAGCCTCACAAAAGTAAAATTCAATCAATAAAAACAAAAAAGATTTATTTATGTGTGTGTGTTTATATATGCCATGTACATGCAGGAATCCAGGGAGGCCAGAAAAGGGTGTCAAATTCCCTGGCACTGGAGTTACAGACAGCTGTGAGCCATCAGGTGGGTGCCAGGAATCGAACCTAGGTCCTCTGCAAGAGCAGTAAGTGCTCTTAACTTCTGACTCATTTTTCTGGCCCCACATTCTTTTACGATATTTGTTCCTTTTTTAAAATTTTGAGTCAGGATCTCATGTATTCTGGGCTGGCCTTGAACCTGATATGTACCTGGAGGATGACCTTGAACTTCTAATACATCTTCCTCCACTTTGCTGTGGAACCATCTTTGTACACTGTGAATATGTGTGACTCTCACTGGTTAATAAAGAGCTCACTGGCCTATAGCTGGACACTGGGAAGAATGGCAGAGTCTGAGGAGTTGCCAGGCAGCTGCAGAGGAAGCAGGACGTGCACAAAATGTGGTAACATGCAATGAGCCATGTGGCAGCAAGTAAAGGAATAGAAATGGGTTAATTTAAAGTGTACGAGCTAGTTAGTAACAAGACTAAGCTAATGGCTGAGCATTTATAATTAATAATAAATCTCTGTGTGGTTATTTGGGAACTGTCTGGTGGGACAGAAAAGTCTGCCTACACTACTTTTTTTGTTTTGTTTTTGTTTTTTTGAGACAGGGTTTCTCTGTATAGCTCTGGCTGTCCTGGAGCTTGATTTATAGACAAGGCTGGCCTTGACCTCACAGAGATCCACCTGCCTCTGTCTCCCAAGTGCTGGGATTAAAAGTGTGCACCACCACCACCACCACCAGGCTTCCTCTTAAGTGCTGGGATTATAAGTATATGCCAGTATGCTCGGTTTATGTGGTGCACCCCAGCCACTCCCCCTTAAACATCTTAAGTATAAGATTACTTTCTTTTAAAAAGAAATATTTGAGGCTGGTGTGACAGCTCAGTGAGTCAGCACTTGCCACAAATTGGTGACTGGAGTTTGGTCCCTGAGACCCACATGGTGGGGGGAGAGAAATGCCTCCTGCAAGTTGTCCTCTGACCTCCTTGTGTATGCTGGGACACTCTTGTGCCCGCCCCCTCCTCAAAACAAATGAATTAAAATGTAGGGCTGGGCTAGGCAGAGGTGGCGCACACCTTTGATCCCAGTGCTCAGGAGGCAGAGACTGGTAGATCTCTGTGAATTTGAGGCCAGCCTGGTCAGCAAAGCAAGAAGGCAAGTTCCAGAATAGCCAGGGCTACAAAGTGAAACCCTTTCTCCAAAAACAAAAAAACAAAAAAAAAAAGGCTTGGTAGAGTACCTTCCTAACATGCAGGGAGTCCTGCGTTCAATGACCGGCAAACTGCCCCACCCCCTGCCCAAATGAAAAGTGTTTCATTTACACTCTTAGCTCTTCAAAGCATAGCTTTAGTGGCCAGAGCGGGCCTTTCTTGCCCTGTCCATCATGTTTTCTCACACACCTGGTATAAAAGCATAGAAATGGGAGAAGACTGAATAATGTTTTTATTTTTCTTTTCTTTTTTTTATGGTGCAGGGAATTGAACCCAAGACCTTATGCATACTAGGCAAGTGCTCTACCACTGAGCTATTTTTACCCAAGACATTTTTTTTTCTTTTTTTTTTTTTTTTCCGGTTTTTCGAGGCAGGGTTTCTCTGTGTAGTTTTGCGCCTTTCCTGGAACTCACTTGGTAGCCCAGGCTGGCCTCGAACTCACAGAGATCCGCCTGGCTCTGCCTCCCGAGTGCTGGGATTAAAGGTGTGCACCACCACCGCCCGGCCATTTTTTTTTTCTTTTGAGACAGATTCTCACTATGTAGCCTTGACTGGTCTGGAGTTCATTATGCAGCTTCTGAGAGCTGACATCAAAAGAGTGCATTACCATATCTGGTTCATGACATAGCTATGTTATTGTTGTTGTTTGAGACACAGTCTCTCTAAATAGCCCTGGGTATCCTAGAACTCACTATGTAGACCAGGCTGGCTTTGAACTCCAGAGATCTGCCTGCCTCTGCCTCCCATTTGCAGGGATTATAACTGTGCATGGCTTGCCATAATATTTTAATGTTCATCCAAGGAGATGAGCAGGATAAATGCCATTGCCTCAGCACAACAAGACACGTCATGCATGACTCACACACTCTGACCCATCACCGAAGCCCTGGAGAACATGACTCTTAAAGGGAGTCTAACAGTCAGCTGGGACACGGTGCAGACAGGGTGCTGACCTGTGTGGATGGAGCAGGCACGCCTGACCCCTTACCACTGGAATTCGCTGAGCACGCTCGCTTAACCAGAAAGCCACATCAGACCCAAGAAAAACCCACAAACAGTATGGGTGACTCCTGCATCCACACATACACATCACCCAGATGTTGACAATAATAATAAACAGTAAAATAACATCAAACAAGCAAAACAAAACAAAATCAAGGTGGAACCAGAGGTCAAACCAAGGTCCCATGTAGCCCAGGCTGGCCTTGAACTTGCTATGTGGCTGAAATGACCCTGAATTTAGTATCCTCCTCTCCACCATCTCAGTCCTGGGACTGCACCACTTTGCTTAGTTTTACCTGGTGCTGAGGACTGAGCCCACATACACAAAACAAGCCTCTATCAACCAAGCTATACCCCCACCCTCTGTTGTCTCTTTAATTGTCAGCCCTGAATAGCCAAGGCTGGTGGGCTGGGCTGCCAAAGCTGGGTATTTTGTGCTAAAACTCAAGTAATAAGAGAACATTCTGCAGCATGACAGCTGGGAGAGTGTTGTCAAAGTGCTACGCACAAAACCTGCAGGGCTCAGCAGCCTCCCGCCTCAGCAGCCTCCCGCCTCAGCAGCCTCCGCCTCAGCAGCCTCCGCCTCAGCGGCCTCCGCCTCAGCGGCCTCCCGCCTCAGCGGCCTCCCGCCTCAGCAGCCTCCGCCTCAGCAGCCTCCGGCTCAGCAGCCTCCGGCTCAGCAGCCTCCGCCTCAGCAGCCTCCCGCCTCAGCAGCCTCCCGCCTCAGCAGCCTCCGGCTCAGCAGCCTCCCGCCTCAGCAGCCTCCCGCCTCAGCAGCCTCCCGCCTCAGCAGCCTCCGGCTCAGCAGCCTCCGGCTCAGCAGCCTCCGGCTCAGCAGCCTCCGCCTCAGCAGCCTCCGGCTCAGCAGCCTCCGGCTCAGCAGCCTCCGGCTCAGCAGCCTCCCGCCTCAGCAGCCTCCGGCTCAGCAGCCTCCGGCTCAGCAGCCTCCGGCTCAGCAGCCTCCCGCCTCAGCAGCCTCCGGCTCAGCAGCCTCCGGCTCAGCAGCCTCCGGCTCAGCAGCCTCCCGCCTCAGCAGCCTCCCGCCTCAGCAGCCTCCGGCTCAGCAGCCTCCGGCTCAGCAGCCTCCCGCCTCAGCAGCCTCCGGCTCAGCAGCCTCCGCCTCAGCAGCCTCCGCCTCAGCAGCCTCCGGCTCAGCAGCCTCCGCCTCAGCAGCCTCCCGCCTCAGCAGCCTCCCGCCTCAGCAGCCTCCGGCTCAGCAGCCTCCGGCTCAGCAGCCTCCCGCCTCAGCAGCCTCCCGCCTCAGCAGCCTCCGGCTCAGCAGCCTCCGGCTCAGCAGCCTCCGGCTCAGCAGCCTCCGGCTCAGCAGCCTCCCGCCTCAGCAGCCTCCGGCTCAGCAGCCTCCGGCTCAGCGGCCTGCACACCTCACCAAAGCGCCCTTCACCCTTCCATTCCTCGCTGTAGGTTCTACTTGGAGGGAGAGAAGCCAAAGGTGGCTTGGGAGGCAGAGTCCCTGCCAGCTGCGGGGGGAGAGCCAGGGCTGCACGTCCTGTTCTCGGGTCCTAGAGCCCCAGATGTTGTGTCTTTGCTGCAAAAAGGGAGCGGACGGCAGAGAGGAGACGGCTGATGAGCCGCAGGCAGAGAAAGTGTGACAACAGGGGTTTGGTGCCCAGGGAGGAGGAAGAAGTGAGCCTGCCTTCTAGAGAGCACTGGGCAGGGAGTCACAGGAGTCCAGGGAACAGGAGTCCCACCTGGTGGCAGTCAGAACGGAGGGGTCCCCAGGGACAGGCTAGAGAAGGGCCAAGCTTACTGGGCAGGCAGAGCTTAGACTGAGGAGACCGTGGTGAGGACCAACACACAGCAGAAGCCTGGCTACACTTGGCACAGACGAATCAGCCGAGAGGACAATGGCGGCTCACTCCCAGGGGGCGGGGATGGGAGGGGGAGGGGAGGGCAACTCAAATGGGCCAATGGCTCTTGTTTTGTTTTGAGAGTTTCTCCTGCAGCCCAGACTGGCCTCGAACTTGATACTGTAAGAAATACATTGCTACGGTCCATTTTTAGTGAGGTGCACTTGGAGTTCATCAGTGACAAACAGCAGGAAGCACCGGCCCCTCCCCCGTAGCTGGCAGTTAGCACTGGCTATCTCAGAACCCTGAGCCCAATTCCAAGAAGGGGGCGTCCTGAGCCCCAAAGTATTCATTAGATAAGGCTTGGTGTGCTAAACCAACAGGCGGGGAAGACGTCCTGGCCCAAGGGAAGAGAGGGCAGGAATTTCTCATGGTCCTGGACTTCATAAACCAGTCATGAGCCAGTCCGCCCCCAGCCATCTGCCTTTTCTCTGTGCCTGAGTCTCTTCCTGCACAATTGTTTTTAAATTGTTATTAATTGTTATTCTTTTTATTGTTAGTTAATTGTTATTAATCACTGCTTTGTTTTCTCTAGTCTCCCAGTTTGTTGTTATCTCATTTCCAACACTATGTTGCACCACAGGATAACTCTGAATTTCTGATTCTCCTGCCTCCAACCTCTCAAGGACTGCTTGTACCAGTATGTGTCACCACACTTGGCTTTTTATTATACGTTTTAATCTGCATTTTTCCAATCATTAATTAATCTGTCACTAAGAATCTTTCCCCACCCCCGCCCCTCAGCACTAAGAATTTTTTTCTTTTCTTTTTTGTCTTCTAAGACAGGGTTTCTCTGTGTAGTCCTGGCTTTCCTGGAATTCTCTCTGTAGACCAGGCTGGCCTCAAACTCAGAGATCCAACTGCCTCTGCCTCCCTGAGTGCTGGAATGAAAGGCGTGCGCCACTTCCTGGCATCACTAAGATATTTTAATGTATTTATCACCAGTTTGATTACTTTCTTTGTGCAATAGCCAATTTCTTTATATAATTTTCACAAGACTTATGGTATCGTATGTGTCTGTGCAAGCTGCACCCATGGAGGACAGAAGAGGGCATCGGATCCCCTGGAACTGGAGTTACAGACAGTGAAGAGGCACCATGTGGGTGCTGGGAACAAACTTTGGTCCTCTGTAAGGGCAGTGCACACTCTTAGATGCTGGGCCATCTCTCCAGCCTCCTCATTTTTTTTTTTTTTTTTTTTTTTTGGGTGGCTTTTTTTTCACAGGGTTTCTCTGCACAGCCCTGACTGTCCGGGAACTCACTTTGTAGACCAGGCTGACCTTGAACTCAGAGATCTACCTGCTTCTGCCCTCCCAAGTGCTGGGACTAAAGTTGTGCGCCATTACTGCCTAGCTGAAAAGCAAATATTTTAAAGCCAGGTAAGATGGTGTGCACCTGAGGTAGAGACAGGACCATCAGAAGTTCAAAGACATTCTTGGCTACATAGCAAATCTAAGGCTAACCTAGGCTATTTGAGAACCTATGTAGACAAAAAAACTGTTCCCTTCATAAGCAGCATCTAAAGAGGCCCTGGGGATGGTGTGATGACTCCATGGCTGAGGGTGTTGCTAACAAGTCTAATGACCCGAGTTCAGTCCCCAGGACCCACATGGTGGAAGGAGAAAGCTGACTCCCATGGGCTGTGATCTGCCCTCCACATGTGTGCCTTGGCAGGTGCATATGAACAACACATGCAAATGCACACCATAAATAAATGAAATTAAAACAAACAAACAAATAAATAAATAGGCCTTAGTTCTTCCTGGAGGAAGCAAGTGAGCTACTGTTCACTGAAACAAGTTGTCAGTCAAACAAAAACAAAAACAAAACAAACCCCAAAAACAGGGCAGAGAAGGACACCTCTACGCTGGACACTGGTCCCTTTCGATCTGACATAGTCCTGATCCTTGAGTGTGACCTAGCAGAAAAGCCTCCCAATGGCACACAGCATCCTACTAACAGTCTTCCGATTCCTCCTCAGACACTAAGAACCAAGTGCTTGAGGCTTGATTCAAACTCTTTCCAAGAAGACACATACCTTGGTCCATCCAGGAAACTGAATGAAGGTGTCCTGTGGTAGGTCTGGGATGCCCGAGGGAATGGAGAAGCTGCCCACATAAAACGTGGGGAGTGTGAAGTTTGAAGAGCTGAAAGTCACATGTCCATCATGGCGGCCATCATCATGGGCCTCCCAGCCCCCAAGATGGCTGCGTACTGCAGCCTCAGTGTCCAGTGGATAGATTGTCCAGTTGGTGAGGATACTGGAGTTGAGGGTCATGTTAGAAACCAAACCCTGTAAAGGGGAAAACACAGAACCATGGACGGGAAGGAAGAGACTCGTGGCTGTCACTGAATCCCTGGGAGAAGGAGTAGGAAATGAGGCTCAGCTGTGTGTACAGCCAGGTGACCCTGGTCAGGCTGGAGGCTCAGTCACAACCTACTGTCCTGGCAGGAATGAAGACAGCCTTTAAAAAAAATTTTTCGAGACAGAGTTTCTCTGTGTAGTCCTGGCTGACCTGGAACCCGCTCTGTAGATTAGGCTGGTCTCGAACTCAGAGATCCGCCTGCCTCTGAAGGGGAATGCTGGGATTAAAGGTGTGTGCCACTACCGCCCAGCTCTAAAAAGATTTATTTCTACTGGTGGCCTGTGTTTGGGCTGTGTGTGTGTGTGCATGTGTGTGGGTACCCAAGGAGGCCAAAAGAGAGCACCTTCTGGCATTGCATCCCCTGGAGCTGGAGTGACAGGCAGCTGTGAGCGGCCCCTGAGCCACCTGCAGCCCAGAATGCAGACATCCTCAAGAGACACTGTGCTCCTCCCCTTGGCCGTCACACAATTCAGACAACGGAACCCTAGGAATTGGAATTTCCCAATCTGTTAGGAGAAAGAAAGCCGAAGCCTGGCATCAGCAGGAGTCTATCTCCCAGGAACAGAGGTCACCAGGGGCTGACTGGTATCCGAGCGCCCCGCTGGAGCTGGGTCAGTGATGGGCAGGGCCATCTTTAGCAGAACGGTTTAGAGCATCCCTTGCCTTCTAGTCTTCTATTAACCCTAACTCCCATATTAGGGTTCCGAGGATGGACTGGGGTTGGGGTGGTGTGGGAGTGGGGATGTCACCTCTGTATTCCTCTGTCCAACCCATTCTCCACTTTTTACAAGAGGAGTTTTTTTTTTCACTCTAGCAGAATCTTTGAAGGGTTCCATATGATATTCAGTCTTGGCTGTCAGTTTAGAGATTCAGTCAGTGAACAGGTGACTGTGGGGCTGTGTGCTGGGACCAGAGACCACACAGCAGGGTCCTAATCACTCTGAGTCAGGCCAAAGGTCGGGGATTACAGCCTGAACGTGAGGATGGTAAGAGACATTGATGCGGAGGCAAGTGTGAGCAGTGTGTCACGATGGCTCCTCCCCTGCCCACAAGAGGGTCCTGAAGGGAGCGGGGTGGGGGGTGGGGGGGGTGGGGGGTGGGGGGGGGTGGGGGGGTGGGGGGTGGGGGGGGTGGGGGGTGTGTGTGGCTCAGTGGGTGAAGGGCTGCTCGCTGTGCGAGAGTGAGCCCTGGAGCTCGGTCCCAGCACCACACAAATGCTGGCTGGGAATGACAGCCGGCCTGTCATCCCAGCACACAGGAGGAGACAGAGAAACCCCAGGGTAAGCTGGCCAGCTAGATGAGGCGAATATGTGAGCTCTGGGCTCATTGAGAGGCCCTGCCTCAGTACAGGGTGGAGGTCGATTGAGGACGAAGTCCAGTGTCAATCCTGGCTCCTTATACTAACGGCACACATGTGCATGTGTGCTCGCACACACATCTATGCCCATACATACATAAATACACATATACTTGCATGTGAGCACACACGCATACACGTCAATAAGATAAAATAAAATAAAACAGGGTCAGGAAGGAGCCTATATCCCTGTCCTGTCTGAAGCTTGGCAGTGCCTGGAGCCTTCTCTCCAGGAAAGAGTAGCCTGTACCCCATTTTTGTGCTCCTGAAAGCACCTTGGGGACACTACAGAACTGTAACAAATGATTCTTGACCTGAGTGTGGTGGTCGAACCTGTAATCTCAGAATCTGGACTGCTGTGAGTTCCAGACCATCCTTGGCTATCCACCCCACCCCCCACCCCTCACCCCTGCCAAAAAAAAAGTTTCCTGGGCTGGGGGATTGATTGGTAGAGGACTCGCTTGTCCTGAGTTTACTTCCCAACCCCACATTAGAAGGTAGAGGCAGGAGGCTCAGGAGGTCGAGGTCATCCTCGCCTACACAATGAGTTCCAGCCCAGCCTGGGCTTAAAGACTTTTCCCGAAACGAGCTAGTTAAACAAAACAAAAACCCAAGTTAAACAACAAGTTTCTTAATGATCTAGGAAGATTGGTTAGAACACCACACTGTGCCTGGACAGAGAAGAACCAGCAGGCCAATGGCAGAGCAGCAGCGAAGGGACTTTGTAGAGCACGGGTTTGCCTGCACACCAGTCCGAGCCTGCACACCTGAGCCCACCAAACACCATGCTGGCTCGGTTGAGTCCGGAGCACCTCTGATGAGCTGGGTGGGTTTTCAAAGCAGAGGAAGAGCATGGTGGAGCAGCTTCCGTTTTCTCTCCACAAGATTACTGAGCTCAAGCACAAGGGGAGTGTTCTGCTTGCGAAGCTCAGGGTTCTCATGGTCTGCACAGGAACAGAGCCCTTCAAAGAAATCTGTCTACCTGGCTACAAGACCAATCAGAGCGCTTCACTGCTCAGGTTCAGCAAAGTGTGTGGGCTCTGAAAGGGAGCTGCCGTGACGTGCAACAGAGGTGTGCGGTGATCATTCAGAACACACACACACACACACACACACTTCTCTCTCTCTCTTAAAATGTTAACGGCTGGGAAATGTAGCTCAGCTGGTAGAGTGCTTGCCTGACGTGCAGGAGGCCCTGGATTCAATCCCCAGAATTTCATTAACAGGATGGTGGCACACAGCTGTGATCCCAGCACTTGGGAGGTGGAGGCAAGAGGATCAAAAATTCAAAGTCAACAGGCATGGTGGTGCACACTTTTAATCCCAGCACTCAGGAGGCAGAGGCAGGCGGATCTCTGAGTTGGAGGCCAGCCTGGTCTACAGAGTGAGTTCCAGGACAGCCAAAAAGCTATACAGAGAAAAAGAAAAGAAAAGAAAAAGTATTTAAATTTGTTTCTATATAAATGGAAGAGGGGAACAAAGATGTATGTGTGAGTATTGTGTGCACGAACAAACAAAACTCCTTCCAACCACTCAGGCATAGGTCTATCCCTCACATGAGTGTCCTACCTTGAAATCATTGATGTGTTTGCCATAGTTCACACGCCCCATGTTCTCCACCAGAATGTCCAGAACGGCTCCAGCTTTTCCCTGTATGTCCAGGACCAGCACATAGTTTCGCTCAAGGACTCCTTGGGGGACCTGAGGGTTGAAGCCAAAGGCTGAATGGAGGGTAAGGTCAGAGAAACAGAGCAGTGTGCACAGCTAATCTGTCACTTTTCCTGTCCTAAAGTGTCATCAGATTTACAGGGAGAGTTCAGATATGTTCAGGCCGAGCCCCTGGCCAGCAAGCTAAGTTCCCACACTCACTGTCTTCCCAAAGGGGAGGTTGGCTACACACAGCTCAGGGTACACTCCCCTGCCTGGGAATGTGCTATGGTAAGTGAGATTCCTTTCTAATAGGAACAAGGTCTTACAACGTACCCCAGGCTGGCCTTGAACTTGAGACCTTCCTGACTCCACCTCACAAATGCCTTACAGGTGTGAACCACCATGCTTGGCTCAGGCATCCTTTTGCTTTGCGTGTATGTATATATACATATTTTACATTTATTTGTGTGGGGGTGTGTATGCACATGCATAGGTGTGTAGACACACGTCTACCATGCTGTATGTGGAGGTCAGAGGACAACTTGAAGTCAGTTCTCTCCTTCCACCACGTGGGTCCCAGGGATTGAACTCAGCCTCCCTGGAACTAACTTCTGGTTCTCCTGCCCCCACATCTCACATGCCAAGCTTTGTTCCTGCACTTCTATTTTTAAAGAGGTAAAACACACAAGACATTCCAGGAGTGTGTTCTTGTGAGAAGGGATTACTGAAGGACCACATGGCCCAAGTAAGGTGTAAAGAAAGAGCCTTTAAACACACAGAGAACAGACAGCATCAGGCCACAGATAAAATCAGAGTGAGGTGGAGCTGGCTCCCTCACTTGGTAGGATGCATTAACCGCAGAGATTATGTAACAGAACAAGGGAAAACAACAGGTATTTTCTCAACGACACATCCCTAACTTTTTATTTGAATCGATATTAGTTAATTAATTTTCCAGAGCTGAGGACTGAACCCAGGGCAAGCGCTCTCTCACTGAGCTAAATCCCCAACCCCACCCCTAACTTAAGAGGTTATTTTTTAGACTGGTTACACTGACCATAAGTCACTAAAACACAACTCTTAATGAAGGCCGGGACATGACAAGCACAGTGCCACGTCTCAGGGCTTGTCCCCGCTGAAATTAATCTGTTGATTATTACCACCCCCACTGTGTGTGTTCACATGAAAGTACACGTGTACACGTGTGTAGAGGACAGAGGGACAACGTTAGGTGTCATTCCTCAGAAACTTCCTTTTTGAGATAAGGTCTCCCGCTCACCTGGAACTTGCCAAGGAGACTAGGCTGGCTGGCCAGGCTCCCACGGGACCCTCCTGTCCCTACCTCCCTGGAACTGAGGTCACAGCTGCATGCCACTACTCCTGGTTTTCTTCTTCATCTTCTTTTTCCTTTATTTATGTGTCTGAGTGTTTTGCCTGCATATATGGCTGAACTCAGGTCCTTACACGCTTGCAAGGCAAGCTATGGTCCCAGCCGAGAATGGAAATATTTTACTTTAAACCACTCTGAATGTGCACAGCTGTAATCACTGGCACTTGGGAGGAAAAGGAAGGAAGATCAGGAGTTCAAGGTTGATCCTGGACACAAAGCAAGTCTGAGGCCAGCCTGGGCTGCACAAGACCCTGTTTGAAAAACCCAAACCCAAAACCCTTCCAAACTATAATACTTTCCTGAAAAAAATCCCTTGCTGAGGAAAATCTTCCCATGAGCTTTTCCCATACCTTTCAATGAGGGGTAATGCTATAGGGAGCTTTTTTTATTATTACATTTATTATTACATTTATTCATTTACTGTGTGTGCACACCCAAGTGCTGAGGCACACAGGCAGACATCAGGACAGCTTGCAGGAGTCTCTGCTCTATACCACGTCAGTCCCAGCGGACCAAACTCCCATCCTCAGGCTCAGTGGCAAGTGCCTGCACCTGCTGAGCTGTCTTGTCTCACTGGCTCTAGCTCTGGCTCTTTTATCTTTGTTCTGGTTTATGATTTTTAGACCCTGGGTTTCATCCTGTGGGGGTAGGCTGGCCTGGTTTTTTGTAATTCTCCTGCCTCAACCTCCTGACAGCTGGGATTGCAGGCACGTGCTATCAAACTAGATGTTGGAAAAGGTGTTTAAAAACGTATCTGCATTCTGCTGTGAAATCAAGTCCTCGGGGCATTCTAGTTAGAACTGTCACCAACAACCCACTAAACTCTAACGCCTCACTTAGGAGGAGACACCCTGTTTAACACACTTTGTATGGTGACAGGTACCAAGCTGACATGGATGTTGTCCCTAAAAAGCAGCCTGGGTGACATGCTGAGTTCAGTCAGGGAAGAGATGACCCTGGGCTCAAGAGACCCCGCTTTTCCTAGAGTGTGAGTGTTAGAAAACAGCCCTGAGTCTGCAGCAAGTGAGCTGTATCAGCAAGCAGGGGACACTGCCAGGGGACACCGGCTAAAACTGGAGATGTGACCAGAGCCTCAAATGCCACGTTAGTAAGTGTAGATGCCTCCCCCCCCCCATCCCCTCAAGGCTTAGATGTATAGTTCAAAGATAATGCTTACCCCGTCCACAGCGACGTAAGCCCGATCATGGACACCATTGATGGATGAAGAGAAAATGGGCACCGAGTCATTGCAGTCCCGAGGAAGTGTTGTTCGGTACAGCACATACCCAAAATACTAGAAAAGGATATAAGAAATATGCTTCATTCTCAAGTTCAGCTACTAAGAACTCGGTTGCCCTTGATCTGGATGAGAGCAACTTTCTGAAAACCGTAGGGAATGAAAAGCTTCCCCCACCCACAGCCACATTCAAGCTGACTTTTTTGATCTTGGTGGAACTATTTGAATAGCCAGGGACTCTCTTCTCTGCCACACGGGGAACCAAAAGTCAAGCCATTGCCGAGAGTGGTCTAGGGAAGTCACGCCCTATATGTCAGAGGTCACTAGTATTAACTCAAAAACCAGTCAAGAGCTGGTGGGATGGCTCAGTGGGTAAGGGTGCCTGCCACAAAGCCTGAGGACCTGAGTTCGATCCCCAGGACCCACATGGTGGAAGGTGCTGTGGCCCACATACATATACACGCCAACAGAGTAAGTAAATAAATGTTGTCTGGAGAGACGGCTCAGCAATTAAGAGCACTTGCTGCTCTTGCAGAGGCCCTGGTTCCCAACAATCTGTAACTCCAGCTCCAGGGGATCTGAAAGTCTCTTTCGGCTTCTGCAGGAACCAGGCATGTAGGTAGTGCACATACAAGCAGGCAAAGCACTCGTTCGTGTACACATTTTTTTTTTTTTTTAAGCTAGGAAAAACCCCAAACACAGGACACATATTGAATTCTGCTCAGTAAAACATTCTCCAGGATCCTGGGCTAAATCTACTTTAGGGTACAAAATAAGACTCAATCTGAAACCATTTGAAGCAAAGAGAAAAGAGAATTGTGGGCTGGGTGTTGCTACCAAACCAGGAGTAATATTTATTGATTTTTGAGACACAGACTGGTAGTCTAGGCTGTCCTCAAATTTACTAGGCAACCAAGGGCAATCTTGAACTTCAAGTGCATGTGTACCACCACGTCTGGTTACACGTGGTAATGGTGCCATGCTCGGCACATGTGTGTGTGCACATGTACAGGTATGTGTCATGAGTGCAGGCCAGAGGCTTTGAATCCCTTCGCGCTGGAGTTATGGGCAGTTGTGAGCTGATATGTGGGTGCTGGGAACTGAACCCAGGTCCTCTTAACTATTGAACCATCTCTCCAGGCCCTTAAATTCTTTTTTTAAAGTCTGGTCTCTAATGCATGATCTCATTGGAATTTTGGTTATTGTATTGTATTTTCTCATTTTTGTTTTTGTTTTGAGATAAGGTTGCACTGTTTCTCAGGCCAGGCTGGACCTCACTGTGGAGGCCAGGCTGGACCTCACTGTAGGTGTTGGTTTTATGCGGTGGTGCTGTGTTATTCATTAAGTGGCACTGTTTACGGTGCGAGGCACAACAAAACCCACTATGAGAGTTTATTAGGAGAAGGGGGCGGGGAGAAGGACAGACAGGAGAGGGTGTGCTCAGGCCTGTTTGAAAGACATGTGTGTGCCGGGCGGTGGTGGTGGTGGTGGTGGTGGCACACGCCCTCAACCCCAGCACTTGGGAGGCAGAGTCAGTCGGATCTCTGTGAGTTCGAGGTCAGCCTGGTCTACAGAGCAAGATCTGGGACAGGCACCAAAACTACACAGAGAAACCCTGTCTCGAAAAACCAAAAAAAAAAAAAAAAAAAAAAAAAAAAAAAGAAAAAAAGACATGCAGAGAGAGGAAGGAGAAGGGGGAGTCTGTGACCCGCTTATGGATTCCCTTGCACATGCGCATCTGGGCTTAGCTACAGGCCGCGCATTTGCATAGATTGCGTGATCACGCTATGCACGGATTAGTAGGACTTTAGGCCATGGGATGACTAATCATTTTGCCAGCCCACGTGTGGTCATGTACCTTGGGGGGGTGGGGGTGGCCAGTGGCCACGAATTCCAACAGCTGGACCTTACTATGGAGGCCTCCAGCTCGCCATGTTAGGATTCTGTACATGCGCAGTTTGGGTCTAACATCTTACATCATCGGGGGACTATGGCTGTGGTCACGCAATCTCCGCCTCAAAAAGCCGCAATGGACCCCCACCCTCTCTCCCTGCACCTTTCTTCCTGTGTTTCCTCTCTGTCAGGCCTGCCTCCCGCATCTCCACCCTACCCCCGCCCCGCCTCTCCCTCCATTAAAGCTCTGAAAACTGATATTGGGTTCTGCCATGGCTCCGCCGACCCACCAGTGCCGGTTCATCCTTTCCTATCTTTTTGCCTCTGCCTCTCTCATGTGCAGTTACCTATGTGGCCACCTCAGCTAGACTGATATCAATAGTTTTTGAAGAGTTCAGACTGATCCTAGACCATTCCTCCCTTCGTGGAGTCATTAAAATGCCTTTTATATGGACACAGAAGAGAAGACATGTCTTGGGGTGGGGGGGCACGTGTGGTGCAGGGGTGATGTCATCGGGATGCCATGGGCCCCTTGTCACATTTGGGCCACTTGGTTGGGATCTCAACCCTATTTCTGAAGTGTCAGGTCACTGGAGTCTTCCTTCCTGGCTTTCGGTGGAGGTCACCCTCCTGGAGTCTGGAGGTGGAGACACTACAGCACATCTAATCTTAGCTTGGCATTTGCTTCCAGTTGCTATTTTTATACTCATTTTGCTTCAACAGCTGTCTCACAGTTGGGTCCAGGAGAGCTGAGTCTTTTTAGTACGTTGTACAGGGGCCACTCTGCAGTCCCGCGGCGGCCACTCTGCAGTCCAGCGGCGGCCACTCTGCAGTCCCGCGGCGGCCACTCTGCAGTCCCGCGGCGGCCACTCTGCAGTCCCGTGGCGCGGCAGCCACTCTGCAGTCCCGCGGCGGCCACTCTGCAGTCCCGCGGTGCGGCGGCCACTCTGCAGTCCCGCGGTGCGGCGGCCACTCTGCAGTCCCGCGGCGGCCGCTCTGCAGTCCAGTGGCGCGGCAGCCACTCTGCAGTCCCGCGGCAGCCACTCTGCAATCCAGTGGCGGCCACTGTGCAGTCCAGCGGCGGCCACTCTGCAGTCCCGTGGTGCAGCGGCCACTGTGCAGTCCCCTGGCGCGGCCACTCTGCAGTCCCGTGGCGGCCACTCTGCAGTCCCGCGGCGGCCACTCTGCAGTCCCGTGGTGGCCACTCTGCAGTCCCGCGGCGGCCACTCTGCAGTCCCACGGCGGCCACTCTGCAGTCCCGTGGCGGCCACAGGTCTTAGCTGTACTTTCAGACCCCAGCCGGCAGTGTCCTGCTCTGGAACAGGGCAGGGTGCCTGAGCTTCCATGTTTCCAGTCTAGGACGGGCCCACACAATGCTTCTTTCCAGTTTAACTGCAAAAGCGAGGCCCGCTCGCTCACAGGGTGCCTGCAAGGGCGGCCTGAGCCAAGTCTGCAGAGAACACTTAGCTTTCCTCCCCTCCTGGAAGCCCAGGTTGGTGCTGTCCACAGCCTCTGAGGAATCGGTCACCACAGACAGACAGACAGATGCTTAAAGGGAAAAAGCAGTCCACTACATACTGCTACTAACTGAAGAATCAGATGAAAAGTGGACTACAATAAATAAAAAGTTGACAGACACTTCTGGAGACAAGGGAGTGCCAGGAAATGGAGCACACATAAGCAAGAGCACACATGGTTGTCTTTCCAAAGCAGGAAAAGGAACTTCTAAGAAGGAAAAATTAAATTGATTTTTTTTTTTTGAGACAGGATCACATGTAGCCCAGGCTGGCCTTGAATATTATGTAGCTGAGAAAGACCTAGAACTTTGGATCCTCCTACCTCCACCTCCCAAGGGCTGGAATGATAGGCATGCCACTATACCCGGTTTATGCGGTGCTGGGGATCGAACCCAGGGCCTTGCTCATGCCAGGCAAGCACCTTACAAAGAATCCCTGTCCTCAGCTCTAAACTGCCATTTCTCAGTATTAAAATATCGATGCCTAGGAAGTGATGAGGAGAAGACCGACAACGTGTTCCCTGTCTGTGGGGACCTACCTGTTTCACCTGGATGAACGTCAAGGGATAACGGCTTTTCACAGGTCCATTGGGACACAGGATGTCCAGAGCTTCAGTCACCGTCTTGAACTGAAGAGAAGCAAACACAGACTCAGCGTGGTGTCCCCAGTGAGCAGGGTGGGGTAGGGTTGAGAGCGCTGGGGGTTACGTTACTCTGAATTATCAAAGACACTGACCTAAGCCTCAACTGTGCAAGTCCATTTGCTTCACAATCACCTTTGATTTCATGCCACTCCTCCTCTTCCCTCATTCTTTCCCTCTCCCCCTACCCCCTTCTTTCTGAGATAGTCTCATGTGTCCCAGGCAGGGCTCAAGTTTGCTATGTGACCAAGGATGACCCTGAACCTCCAAATGCTGGGGTTATGTAAACGTGCTACACACACATCTTATTTCAGAATGCTGGGGTTCAAACTCAGGGCTTTCTGAATGCCAAGCAGGCCCTCCACTAACTGAGCTAATGCAGAGCCTTTATTTCTTACTATTTTTATCTTTTGCAGTGCTGGGGACTGAACCCAGGGTTTCCCACAAGGTGGACAGGCAAGATTTCTACCACTGAGCTGCAGCCCCAGGCCCCGCTCTTAACATTATTTATTTATTTATTTTGAGACAGGATCTTACCATGTAGCCCTAGCTGTTCTGGAACTTGTTATGTAGATCAGGCTAGCTTCGAACTCAGAGATCCACCAGCCTCTGCCTCACTAGTGCCCTAACTGCTTCCAGCTCTTTCCTGACTTCGTGTGTGTGTGTGTGTGTGTGTGTGTGTGTGTGTGTGTGTGTGTGTGTGTTTTGCCTGCATGTGTGTCTGTGCACTGTGTGTGTGCAGTGCCCGAGGAGGCCAGAAGAGGGCGTTGAATCCTGGAACTGGAGTCACAGATGGTTGTGAGCTGCCATGTAGGTGCTGGGAATGGAACCTGGTTCCTCTGGAACAGAAGTCAGATCTGGGCATGGTGGCACACACTTTTAATTACAGAACTTGGGAGGCAGGCAAATGTGACTTTGAGGCCAGCTTGATTTAGATATTGAGACCCAAGACACCCAAGACAGCATAGACAAAACCTATCTCAGACAAAGCAAAACTAAACTTAAAAAAAAAAGAGCAGTCAGTGTTCTTAACTGCTGAGCCATCTCTTTAGGCCCTGCTCCTAACTCTTGATGAAAATGTAAATGATGGTAGGCTTAAAAAGAGTTTTGGGGCTGGAGAGATGGCTCAGCAGTTAGGAGCACTGGCTGTTCTTCCAGAGGACGCGAGTTCAATTCCTAGCACCCACATGGCAGCTTACAACTGTCTGTAACTCCAGTTCCAAAGGATCTGATACCTTCACATCATTTCACATAAAATAAAGTTAAATAAATTATTTTTAAAAAAAAAGTTTAAAGTGCACCCATTCAGAAATACAGCTCAGAACTATCTATCTAAGAAAGGCTCAAAATGAATGACAGCCAAGATTCTGAGGCTGCCGCCTCTGCAAAGCATTACAACAGGTTTTCAAGGGAGGAAGAACTCTGAAGCAAAGATAGTAGCTAGAGGCAAATAACTCTAAGATTAGATCTGCCACGACCATGTCACATGCTTCGTTCACAGTCGCTTCACTGTCTTCCAAGCTTATGTGGCATGTGTTCTGAGCCTCCTAAAAGTTGTCCTCAGACCTCCACAAGTGTGTATGAGGGTGAACAAACGGCCCCCCCCGTGCATGTGCAAACACACACACACACACACACACAATCTTAAATAAATGAAAAACTTTAATACTATGTTTTGTATAAACTGAATACAGTTGCATGCTGATTTCTCCTCCTTCCCTCCCTCCCTCCCTCCCTCCCTTTTTGTATTTTGTTTTGAGTTTTTTAGACAGTGAGTGTCTCCTGTAGCCCAGGCTGGAACTCTCTACGTAGCCAAAATGATGACCCTGAACATCTGGCCCTCCTACCTCCCACTCCCAAGCATGTGCCAACACATCTGCTCCCCCTCATCTTTTTGTTTGGAAACAGAATCTTTCTCTATAGCCCAGGCTAGCCTCAAACTCAACTATATAGCACAGGCTGGTCTTGAACATAACAGCAATCCTCCTGCCTTAGCCTCCAAAGTGCTAGGATTACAGGCATGAACTATCACGCCCAGTGTGCTGATTTCCTTCATGGCACTAAGCTGTATTTTTAAGAAAATGTTTTTCAGCTTATTATTGCTGTTGTTTTAAACATTTGAGATTATTTTATATCACATAAAAGAACTTTTTACTGTTTTAAAACCAAGCAACTATTTTGTCTTAGGTAGCTACAGAGAAGAATAAGCTTCCCTGTCCAAGCGTGATTCAAGAATGATTAATCTAAGAAGAGATTCCTATCAGAGACCACATTCTTTGTAGTATGTGGCACAGGATTCCACACTAGGTGGTGGAAACTAGTACAGAAGCACCGCCAGCCAACCAGAAGCCAGAGGACTTCGAATGGAAAAACTACACTATGGTGTTTGGCGTTTGGCTTAAAGATAAAAACATATGTTGCTATTTTAGAATTTCAAGATTCTTAAGAAATAAGTGACTGTTCATGTTTTCTTCTTTTTCTTGTGAACGAATACATGTAGGAGTAAGGGATGGGTCGAGGGGAAAACCTGAAGACCCAGAGAGTCAAAACAAACCAATTTTGGTATATCCCTCCTCCCAACCATTAAGTAACTCTCTCTTGTTTTCCCAGAATAAAATGACCTCACTTCTTATTAATGATTAATTTCTATATTTTTCCTGTGATGTTCCAGTATCCAATAAGCCACTAGGATACGATTTTTGGATCTAACTTAAGGGCAGAGATATCAAAAATCCTGGGGCTCATTAAAAAGGGGGTGGATGGGGCTGGCAAGATGGTTCAGCAGGTAAGGGCTCTCGTCACCGTGTCTGATGACCTGGGTTCGAGTCAGTAGAGTCCCACAGCAGAAAGAGCTAACAGACTCCTTCATGTTCTCCACTGGCCTCCATTTGAGCATCAGGGTATGCATGTCTCCCAACCCCAAAAATAAACGTAATAAAGGAAAAAAATCAAAGAGGTAAACGATGGGAGAAAGCCTCACTGGACAGAGTAACAAAGTAGGATGTCATTTCCACAGCAGCCCACAGCACTGCCTTGGAAAGCCAAGACTTGGACCAAAACGACTCGAGTGCCCAAGGACACCTCTTACTCTTCTGTGGTGTGTCTTTGCATGATGTCAGTTTACATCCCTATCTTCTTATCTTCCACCTCTTCATTCCCTGAGAACATCAATCACCACCAGCTCTCAGAAAACAAATTCAGAGAAAAGCAGCAAACCCCCGGCCTGAGACACTTTCACTCACTGTGCCTCCCCATCTGATTCTCAGTGAAGATTTGACATAGTCCAGGCTGGCCTCTAACTCACTATGTAGCCAAGGATGATCTTGAACTCCTGATCCTCCTGTCTCTACCTCTTGCATGCTGGGGTGACAGGTGTGTGCCAGCACACCTGGTTTATGAGGTACTGGGCATGGGACCCAGGGCTCCACGCATGCCAGGCAAGCGCTCTACCCACTGAGCCACACTCCCGACCCTGTGCCATCTTACCTTTCTCAGAGCAACTTTTCCATATGCGAACTTGGGTGTAGACGGAGGGATAGGACCTTTTGGGACTTCTTTAAACTACAAAGGGGAGTGGGGAAGAGAAGAGAAAAAACTGTTAACCCTTTCAACACATATCTGTAAAATTCTTTTTTCTTTTTTTTTTCTTCTTTTTCAAGACAGGATTTCTCTGTGTAGCCCTGTCTGTTTTGAAACTCACTCTGTAGACCAGGCTGACCTTGAACTCAAGAGATTCATCTGCTGCTGCCTCCTGAGTGCTGGGATTAAAATCGTGTCCCACCATGTCTCAGCTCTGTTTAATTATAATACTAGTTTATTACTTAGCAAAATCATAACCTCCTATCCAGGTAATTAATGTTTCAGAAAACAAGCAAATACACACAAATGCTGTATCTTTTATCCTTTATTTCTCCATTATCATCATCATCTGTGCTCGAAACAGGGCTTTCAGACTGGCCATCAATACGGCCTGTCAGAGCGTTTAGCATTTAGCGTTAGCATAATGTTAGAGCATTACTCAGCAGAGAGCAGCTCTGCTTTCCCACCCAGGGAATCAAGCAGATTCCACAGAAACTGGCTTGTCATGCTCCAGTCTCCTGTTTTCACTCACCCTCCAACAGATTCTATTTAGCATTGTGTGTGGCGACGCTTGGTAGCTGTAGCTATAAACAGTCCTTGTCCAGTGTGCGGAACACCGCAGAGGCTGTGTGAACCTCATACTAAGTCATGTGTTAAAGATTCCCATATTATTACACAGCCAGAAATCGGCATGAGCGACTCTGCTCGGAGACGAGGCAGAGGCCAATGGCTGGGCTGGGGAGGTGGCTGAGTGGGTGGAATACCTGCCCACCATGGAAGCATGAGGACCTGGGTTCAGATCCTCAGGACTCACAGGAAAGCCAGGTGTGGTGGCACACATCTGTAACCCAGCACCAGGGGATACAGAGGTAGGGGGGATCCCCAGGCTTGCTAGGCAGTCAGTCTAGCTGATACATCAAGCTCAGAGTCCAGTGAGGGACCTTATGTCAACAATAGACCAGAGAGAGACAGGGAAAGATACAGGAAGTTGGCCTTTGTCCTTTACACATGTATGCACAGACAAGCTCACAGGAGTGCACACACATACACACACACACATTATAGAATTATTAAAACACGTTACCATTTTATTCAAGAGCTCATAAAAATAGAGCCACCACTGCCTAATCAGGACAGGACAGGGAGGAACTACAGTTTTATGGTCAAAGTGTTAACCATGTCTGGTTCAGCTTTACCCACACCAAAGACAATACCTTAGAAAAATGCAAATGTCATAAGTTTGTCAAGCCTTGATGCCTTGAAGAGTCACGTGACATTTATCAGTGAGTACAGGCTTATGCAGCCTGCTGGGAAGCCATTCTCTCCAGAGTCCAAGGCGGAGGGAGACATGTCTATCTCCATTTGGGTACCCTTAACATTGATTCACAGGGAGAGACTTTCCGCTCCTCCCTACGTCTTTGGAGAAGAGAGGGGCCAGGCAGAGTCTACATGGGGCACTTGTCATTAGATATTTCCCTTTCTCATGCCAGCGAACAGTCCAAATACTTTAAGAAATCTGTTACCTACACATCTGCAAATCCCATGAGAAAGACCGCTAAGGGCCAGCAGCATTACTTGGTGGTAGACCGCTGGCCTGGCAGGGGCACAGCCCTGGGTGTGACCACCAGCACTAGGGGACAAACAGAAGGCTCCACTGTGCCTTTTAAAAGAAGCCATGCCAGAGCCAGGCCTTTAATTCCAGCACTTGGTGGGTGGGGAGAGGCAGACTAATCTCTGAGTTCGAGACCAGCCTGGTCTACAGAGTGAACTCTAGAACAGCTAGTGCTACACAGAGAAACCCTGTCTCGAAAAACCAATCAATCAATAAATGAGTGAATGAATGAAAAAAAATATAAGGCATTTCTATCCTCTAGTCCTGATGATGATGATGATGATGATGGTGATGGTAATATAAAGCAAGTCATCTGCCCTCTAGACCTGAAATATCACAAAAGAAAGAAGAAACAAGAGAAAAAGAGGTGAGGAGGTGAGAGAGCAGAGAGGAAAGAGGGAATGAGAGGGCCACATGTTAAACTGGAATCTATCACATTCGGGTTTTTAAAAAAAATTTATTACATTAAAAAATTATTATGTGGGTGTGCAGTCGTGGAGGTCAGAGGACCACTGTGGGAGTCAATTCTCTCCTACCACGTGGGGCCTGGAAGGTGAACTCAGTGCCTTCACCTGCCCGGGCCGCCTTGCTGCTCTGTCACATTCACTGTGAAGATGGTTCCCCTCTCAGGTCTGTCCTACTTGGCCTGACGGCTAGATCCATGTGATCTCCTGTGTGGGTCTTTTGCACGGTCCTCTGTCTGCTCCCCCTCATACTCCACATGCAATCTCAGCCACTGTGTGGACTGAGGACACCCTCTGCTGATGACTGTCATGGAGATGTCTGTGATATTCACACGAGTACCATAGCGTGCGCGTACACGAGCACACGAGCGCACACACACACACACACACACACACACACACACACACACACGTGCGCGCGTGCGCATGATCTCCAACACAAAAGTGACAACTCCAGTGAGAAACATTTGATTCTGATTATTACAGGGTTTATGTTGTTGATTGTTTTTTTTTTTTTTTGGTTTTGTTTTTTTGTTTGTTGGGTTTTTTTGTTTTTTTAAGACAAGGTTTCTCTGTGTGTTTCCCTGGCTGTCCTGGAACTTGCTTTGTAGACCAGGCTGGCCTCAAACTCAAAGATCCACCTGCCTCTGCCTCTTAAGTGCTGGCCACCACTACTTGGCATGTTGTTGGGTTTTTATATCTAAAATTTTATTATTATTAGTGTGTGTGTGTGTGTGTGTGTGTGTGTGTGTGTACACTGCCACAGCTTGCATGTGGAGATCAGTGGACAACGTTTAGGGGTCAGTTTTCTCTCTGTGGATCCTGGGACTTGAACTCAGGTCCTCAGCCTTGGTGGGAAGCACTTTACTCATGAACCATCACACTGTGGCTAGCTGAGGCTAGTCTAGAGTTCACTATGCAGCTCAGATTGATCTCAAACTCACAGCAACCCTCCTATCTCAGTTTCCCAAGGGCTGAGGTTATAGGTCTGAGCCACAGCATGTGCGGCTTTCCACTTTCATACTGTGGTTTGAGTCTGACTGATGGTGTGTGTATGCACACTCCACAATCACCAACAGACCCTAACTTGTGCCCTCCTCCTGGTCAATTCCTGCAGCCTGCATGGCCCTTCGGCAGTTACGTTCAACTCTCCCACTCATCCTCCTTCTCTGAGGAACCATCTCAGTCTGGCCTAGGAGATGCAGGCAACAGTTCTGTACTTTTCCCTGGCTTCACCCCACACTTCACTGGCTCGGCTCCTTCCAATGCACTCTAGAAGCAGGGTGCTTTCCTCTCACTGCCTGAGTTCTGACAATGTTCCAGCCCTGGCCACCAACACGCTGCTCTGTCACCTCTGCCTGGAAGTCTTGGTTCAGATTTTACTTTCTGCAGGAGGCCTGTATGTACCAAGAAGCTAAAACCAGCTAGCACAAATCAGTACGTGACACATACCTGTTTAACCATCTGTGAAGGAATGAGACATGGATAAAATCATTAACTGGCACTAGGTTAAGTAATTAGTTAAAACACGATTCCAAGCGGCAAATTCTCAAGGTAGCTGAGGATGACCTTAAACTCCTGATCCTCCTGCCTCCACCTCCCAAGTGGGATTCCATGCATTTGCCATCATGTCCAGCCTAGGTTTTGTGGGGACTGGGTCCTGAACTCAGGTCCACCGGAAGTGCCTGTACCTGCTGAGCCATCTCACCAGCTCCTTATTATACTTTTTCTTTTCTTCCTTCCTTTTTTTTTTCTTTTTTGTTTTTTTTAAGACAGAGTTTCTCTGTGTAGTTTTGAGTTTGGTGACTGTCCTGGATCTCGTTCTATAGACCAGGCTGGCCTTGAACTCACAGAGATCCGCCTGGCTCTGCCTCCTGAGTGCTGGGATTAAAGGTGTGTGCCACCGCCACCCGGCTCCTTATTATATTTTAAAATTATTTTTTCAGGTAGGGTCTCGTGTAGTCCAGGATGGCCTCAGATTTACTGTGTAGCCAAGGATGACTTTGAATCTCTGGATCCTCCTGCTTCCGGCTTCCGAATGTTGGGATCACAGGCGTCACCACCACACCCTTTAACAGTGCTAGGAATCAAAGCCAGGGCTCCTTGCATGCCAGCCAAGCACTCTATCAACCGACTTCTTTGCTACTACAAACCGTAACTGAGCGTGGAGCTTCCTGATAGCAGACATGGAGGTGTGCGTGTTGTATGAATCCGCTTATATCAAGGTCAAAACAAGTACAATTAACGAGTGGCAACGGAAGTTGGGGCAGTGGTCAGCTCAGAGCAGGTGGGTGGGTGCTGAGGACGAGGAAGGGGCACCAGGGAGGCTCCCACTGGGCGTTGGTCGCTGCATTCTGTTCACTTTGCATATACAGTAGCCTTGGGAACCCGGTTCTTCTCGGGGCACAGATAACACACTTGAATGGGTAAGAAAACAAAAATACAGCAGAAAAAACCTTCCCAACCAGAAGAAGGGGAAACAAGAACACAAAAACATCCTCAAACAAGGCAAAGAGAAAGTAATAAGGAGAAGAAACACAAGAAAAGGGAGAGCGTGAAGAAATTATACACACACACAAATCAGCTGAACTTGATCTCTGTGCGGCTGCAGAGGCGGCTCTGACGCTAACTGAAGCCCTTGCCACACAGCAGGAGCGGTGGAGTTCAACCCCCAGCCCCACAGAAAGCTGGGCAGGGTGCCTGCGCCTGTGATCCCAGAGATGGGGGTGGCGATGGGAGGATTCCTGGGGCTTGCTCGCCAGCCAGCCAGCCCAACTCAATCAGTGAGAGACCCTGCCTCAATAACAAGGTGAAGGAGCAAGGAAGACACACACGGATATGTACAAACACAGACATGCACACGTACAAAACAGAACCGGTCAGTGCGCAGCGAGAGTTACGGTGCAGCGGGGTCGTGCTCCAGCGGCTAAGGTACCTGCTGCTCTTTCAGTGCAGTTCACAGTACCAACCCACACCGGGGAGCTTACAACTAACTGTAACTCCAGCTCCAGGGGTTCAGTGCCCTTTTCTGGCATCCTTAGGTACCCACACACACGTATACCTCCCCCTTAAAAAAAATAAAACTTTTTAAAGGTAAAAGGAATTTTAGGTGAGAATATATTTTTCCTTTCTCTCTCTCTCTCTCTCTCTCTCTCTCTCTCTCTCTCTCTCTCTCTCTCTCTCTCTCTCTCTGTGTGTGTGTCTCTCTCTCTCTCTGTGTCTCTGTCTCTCTCTCTTTTTGGCGGGGTGGGTGGGGCAGCGGCAGGGTCTTATGTAGCCTAGGTTGGCCTTGAACTATATAACTGAGAATGATTTAACTCCTGATCCTCTTCCTCCACCTCCAGATTACAGGTGTGTACTACACCTGGTTTATAGCATGCTTTTTCCATAACATGCCAGCTATGGTGGTGCCCACCTTTAATCCCAGCTCTCAAGAGGCAGAGGCAGGCCGATCTCTGTGAGCTCAAAGTACCAACCTCATCTATATAGAGAGACCCTGTCTCAAAACACAAACAAAAGAAATCCCTCCAAAAAACAAAAGAAAGTATTTCCTAACACAAATCTTAACACATGCTTAAAATTGACATTACACGATACTTAATTCCTACCACTTATAGACAGAAAACCTATGTTTTTTTAAACTTCAAAACTCAGGTGACTGAGCAGAAAAACTGTGGGTTTTTTTTTTTAACTCACCGCAGAGACAGGAAACCCCACCTGAGAACCTGAAGTGCTTCAAAGGCTGGCTGCTGGCAGGGCCAAGAGGTTCCAGGGCCAGCTAGAGGAAACAGCAGTCACTTGTGCCAGATAGAGCAGCATCTCTCTCAGCACAGTGCACAGCAGCCCTGCACACTGGTGTCGTCTGTCACTTACCCTCCCGACATGCTTGAGCTTCTGGCTTCTACTTGCTGGACATACTATGTCAGAGACCATCGTGGATGGCGTATCCATGTCCTTTGCTCTCCCTACAGCATGACTAGGTACCCTAACCCCACTCTTACACATGAGAGGCACAGAACCTATAGCATCCCTGATAAACTCATGGAGTCTTCATCGGGTGCGGCTGCACCCCAAACCCATGCATCTCTTCATCCACTCTGTCAATAAGGTTCCAGGCAGGAAGTCAGCTACAGAGCCACAAGGAGTTCATGGCAGGCTCCCCACCAGTCCAGCTTGCCAAGGGTTCAAAGGACCCACCTTCTGGATGACATTTCGAAGAGCAAAGTACTTCTCAGTGAGGTCCCCAGCCTCACTCAGTGGGGCATCGTAGTCATAGCTGGTGGGCTGAGCTGCATAGGGTGTGTTGGCACCTAGAGGACAAGAAATATGTCACTGGTCACTAACGACGGTTTTGCTCAGGGTCTCAGGTTAGGGTGAGGAAAATCGAAGACACATTTAAGGAGCCAGGCGGTGGTGGTGCAAACCTTTAATCCCAGCACTTGGGAGGCAGAGGCAGGTAGATCTCTGAATTCAAGGCCAGCCTGGTCTACAGAACAAGTTCCAGGACAGCCAGGGCTACACTGAGAAACCCTGTCATGAAAAACAAAAAACAAACAATAAACAAACAAACAGAGACATAAACACCCAAATCATCAGAGCTGGGATACAGCTGGTCAAGCGCTTCCCCAGCACAGCACACTGGATGTGGTGGCATACCACCTGTAACTGAGTACTTGGGAAGTAGGGCAGGAAGATTGTAAGTTCAAGGTCATCTCTTTTCTCATTGTAATTTTATGTGTATATGTGTTTTTCCAGCATATATGCCATGTTTGATCCAAAGAGGCCAGAAGGGGGTGTCAGATGTCCTGGGACTGGAGTGACAGATGGTGGAGATGACAGACGTGAGAAACTATGTGGATTCTGGGAATCAAACCCAGGTTTTCTGGAAGACCTGCTTTTCCTCAGTTCACATCCCTCCAGGGAAAGACCTTATCTACCAACCAATCAGGCTGGGGACATACAAACCACCTTCCTTGCTCCAGAGTTCCTCAGGACAGACTGAAGCCACTCACAGAGTTACATCAACCCCGCCTTCTACACCCAGTCATTTCTCTGTGTGACAGGTGTTGCTCCTGAGAACACACCCAGGGATCGGCTTGTCTGGCTCTCTTGGGGCCTGCTCCCATGAGGGCTGATATTACTGACTCTAGGGGACTTAGAATCATCTAGAAGACAAACCCCTGCGGTGTCTGTGAGGGAGTTTCTAGACTCGGTTAACCGAGGTGAGGGGATCCGCCCTAAATATGGAAGCCGCTCCCATTGTATAGGCTAGTGTCCTATACTAAGGACCAAGCCAGCTGAGCCCCAGAATTCATCTCTCACTGCTTCCTGACTTCGGGTGTGATGTGGCCACCTGAAGCTCCTGCCCAATTCCGCAAGTTTGCTTTGGGTGTCTGTCACAGCGATGGGAAATATAATCAATACAACTTCCCTGGAGCTCAACCTGTGACGAAGACCAATGACGAGAGCTGGGGCTGGGGACACAAAATGACCAGAAAAATTACTGTCCAAGGCGCAGAGTCTAGACCAGAATCTCCCAAGCTTGTCAAAGATGATGCGCACAGGTCTAGGCTCCCTGTCATACTGGCCAGTCTTCTGAAAATTTACCCATGCATAAAAGACATATGGGGAGTCTGTAGAAACAGTGTTTGAGCCCTGCAAATGGAGAGCCTAGTTCCTTTGGGGGTGGGGCAGAGACTGTCTGTCTTCCCTTTTCTTTCTTTTTGACAAGGTCCAGGTTAGCTTCAAACTACTATGTAGGCAAGGATGACCCTGAACTTCTGATCTCCTACCTCTTACCTCTCAAAGGCTGGGATCACAGGTGTGAATCACCAAGGCCCCCTGCAGGCTGGGCTGGCACTCTACCAAGCAAGTGACATCTGCAGCCCTTGAGACTGCGTTTCTAACAGGCAATGCCGCTGCAGCCTGCCGTGAACCAGCAAGGCCCATGCCTGCTAGCGCAGATGAGACGCCACGCAGGTGTGTCAGAACGAACGAAGTGATTTCACAATGGCTCTTTTTAAGAGCTTGATTTGTAAGTAAATGAGGCACAAAATATGACAGTTTGCTAATCCTTAGTGATAAGTTCACAAATGATGGGCCTGAGGACCCATTGTTGGAGGGGATCAGGTTAGCCTTCGCTTTCTCCACACAGAATCTCACTTTGGAAGACCTGGACCACCCAGTCAACAGATTGGTGGATTGACTTCCTCTACTTCCTACTTCTCAGAGACAGCTCTCCATCAGGTCTGCCTGCCCCAGGGGCAGCACAGGTTCAGAGACATCCCTCCCCATGAGACACAGAGATTATAAACCACATCCTCAGCTAGGGAGTTCACCTTCTGTGTGGCTCCTCTTCCGAGGGGGGGTTCTTATTTGACTCCATCTGCACTAAACTTCATACACCTTACAGGCAGACCAGGCCATGCTGACCCTCGAGTCCTCAGCCTGAGCCTGGCATGGGGGTGGGGAGATCAGTGTGTAGTGTGTAGTGTGTAGCTGAATGCAACAAGTGTAACTTCCAGACACAAATCCAACAGCCTGAGTGAAATGAACAGGGGACTAATGGGTCAACTGGAGACTTTTTCCTAGTTCTTTATGTGTGTGTGTGTGTGTGTGCATGCATGTGCACACGGGCCCATATGCACACAGGTGCATTGTATGTGCAGGTGGGCATACATGTGTGGGCATGCACGGGTAGGCACACATGTGTGGGCATGCACGGGTGGGCATACATGTGTGGGCATACACGGGTGGGCATACATGTGTGGGCATGCACGGGTGGGCATATGCATATACAAGCTAGGAGCTACCCATCTTGTCTTAAATGGATGAAAAAACTAAGTTAAAATTAATTTTGTTTGTATATGTACCACGGCATTTATGTGGAGGTCAGTTTCTGGGGTCACTTTTCTTTTTTTTTTTCCCTTCCACCACGTAGGTCCTGAAGATCAAATTCAGGTTGTTAGGCTTGGCAGTAGCCACTGCACCATCTCCCTGGCCCTTAATCTGGTTTGGGAGGCAGGGTATCTCATCAGCCTGGAGCTCCCAATTCAGTTACATTGGCTGGCTAGCAAGCCCAGGAATCTGCCTGCCTCCCCTCCCTAGCACTAAGATTACAGAAGTTCACCTCACCATGCCTGGCTTTTCTTTTTCTTTCATTTTGTTTTGGAGACAAGGTTTTCTCTGTATAGCCCTAGCTGTCCTGAGACTTGTTCTATAGGCCAGGCTAGTCTCAACATGCTCTGCCTCCGGAGTGCTGGGATTAAAGGGACGCACTACCACTCCTGGCTTGCCCGGCTTTTCTGAATGTGGGCTCGAACTCAATCAAGTCAAGTCCCTGTCTTGCATGGCAAGTTATTAGCACCACAGGGGAGCAGTGCATGTTTAAGGCACATGTATGTGGGGATTCGAAGCAAGAAAATGACAGAAAAATTGGAGAGAAATATCAGGGGAGGCAGAGCCATGGAGACAGGAGGATCCCTCGGCTCAGGCGCTGGTTTAGTCTACTTGGTAAGTTCCAGATCAGTGAGAGACCTCGTTTAAAAAAAAAAAAAGCTAGTGCCTGAGGATGGACACCTGAGGTTGTTCCCTGGCCTCCATACATGGATACCCACAAATACACCTGCACAACATATAAACACACCCCCCCCCAAAGCAGAACATGTAAACAAACACACACAGCCACACTAGACTGCCAGAGAGACCTGGCTGAAAATAAGACCTTTAACGATCAAATTATGTCCCCTCAAGTTTTTTTTTACACACTAAAATGATTCTTATGTGTTAGAAAATTTAGAAGACAAATGGAAACAGAAAATGGAAACTGGCCACAGGTACCGTCTCCCAAACCACGCATCAGAAACAGAATAAGCTTTTACTAATGGATGTTAAGTGAATCTTACCATTCCAATAGGCAAAATTGGTCCCACCTATAAACATGTACCTACAGAGAAATAAGAGAATACATGGACTTCACTGTGAGCCACAGCTAAAGGACTCCCTCTCCCCGCACTGGATACTCACAAGTTCACACTGGCCCCCCGGGCAAGCAGGTCATAGAGGGAGGCAGCCACTATTTCAGTATTCACTGTGGAATGGGGTTCACCCCAGTGGTCTAGCCAGCCAGTGTAGAACTCAGAATTGATCTGAAGAGGGAAAAGGGGGCGGCACTTAAGAGATGCTTTGACCTTCAAATAATGCTGAGGTGTTCCTGTAATGCCCTGTTCACTTCTCCAAGGAACAGGTGGTAAGGGAGATTGATATGCATGCTTAACCTAGAGCTGGGGCGGGGTGTGTGTGTGTGTGTGTGTGTGTGTGTGTGTGTGTGTGTGTTAAACACCCTGTCCCATGAGTGTCAGCCAACTGTGACATCTCATCTTACTCAATACAAGTTCTACATTGTAGAGCCAACCCACTGCCAGTCAGAAATATTTGGGAATATAGCTGCATTGGTAGAATGATTGTGCAGCATGAATGAAGCCCTAGGTTCCATCCCTAGTATTGCAATAAACTGGGTATGGTGATAACCCACCTGTAATCCCAGTACTCAGGTGGTAGAGGCAGGAGGATTACAAGTTCAAGGCAATCTTTAGCTATACGGTGAGTCAGAGGCCAGCCTGGGCTACATGAGACTTTATATTAAAAAAAAAATGTGTTTTTTTTTTTGTACAAAAAATTTGTATCACTACTGAGCATGTGCAGACTCTTCCCCTTCCCATCATTGTTACCTAAATAATAAAGTAAAATATCCACACAGCATCTGTGCTACATCAGGTTTAAGCAACCTTGAAAGGATTTAAGCCTAGGATAGGATATACAATATAAGCCTACAAGAACTGCACCATTTTATGGAAGGGATCTGAGCAGCCACTGATTCCAGTATCTGAGGGTTCAGAATCTTACATCCAATATCCAATCCCCCATGAATATTTTGGGACAACTGATTATTTTTTCTTTCTTTCTTTTTTTTTTTTTTTTGAGACAGGGTTTCTCTGTGTAGTTTTGGTGCCTGTCCTGGATCTCACTCTGTAGACAAGGCTGGCCTCAAACTCACAGAGATCCACTTGGCTCTGCCTCCCAAATCCTGGGATTAAAGGCATGCGCTACCACCGCCCAGCTGATTCTTTTTTTCTTTTCTTTCTCTCTTTCTTTTTTTTGAGACAGGGTTTCTCTGGATAGCCTCAGCTTCCCTGGAACTTACTCTGTAAACCAGGTTGACCTTGAACTCAATAGCAATCCACCTGCCTTTGCCTCCCTGGGCACTGGGATTCCTGGAATTAAATGTGTGTGCCACCACTACCTGGCTTAAAAATCAACAGAGCCGGGGCTGGAGACATGGGTCAGTAGTTAAGGGCACTGTGCTTTTTCAGAGGACGTGGGTTTAATTCCCAGCACCCACATGGCAGCTCATACCTGTCTGTAACTCCATTTCCAGGGCTTCTGACACCTTCACACAGATATACATGCAGGCAAAACACCAATGAACATAAAATAAAAATAAATTATAAAATAAAAAATCAACTGAGTCATCCTGTGGGTGCTGGGAATTGAACCCAGGTCCACTGGAAAAGCAGTCAGTGCTCTTAACTACTGAGCATCTCTCCAGGCCGGGGACAACTGATCCTTTTTTTACTTACATCAGTTTTGTTAGTTGCTCCCATGTTCCATGCTCCCTTCTCCCAACTCCAAAATATTTAGTCCAACACGATATTTTCATAAATAATTAATACAGTCAGGTATGGTGGTGCATAAATATAACCCAAGCATTTGGTGAGCTGAGGCAGGATGATTATGAGTTCAAAATCAGCCTGGGTTACATAGTTAATCAATCTGAAACCAACTGCAGACCACCTAGCAAGACTATTGGAAATGAAAACACAAAAACCCAAGGGCTAGGGATCTATCTTGTCAGTAGAGAAATTGCTTACATGTATAAGCCCTGCATTCAATCCCTGTGTGACAGGGCAAAACAGTGTAGAGGTTCCTCCATCTTGTACTTTTGCTGAGGTCATTTCAAGATTACCTAGAACTTGAGCTCCTTGACGGACAATCCAGTGGAAAATTATCCAGCTCTGCTCTAGGCCCTGAGGCCAAGATGCCCCAGCTAACTTATCTTGGCTTCTGTTAAACTGCCTGCTTGTATAGAGAGCCCCTAAGATAATTGCTTATCTTGGCTTCTGTTAAACTGCTTGCTTGAGCAAATATCCCCCTGCAGCTAACAGCTTATCATAGTTTCTGCTAAACTTCATGCTTGAGCAAATCTCCCTCCTGCTGCTCTTGAGCTAGATAAGAGGTATGGTTTTTGCCTTTAAAAGCCCCTTGGTTCAAATGGTCGGGGCCACACCAAGGTCCTCAGTGCTTGAGCGTAGCCCCAAAGACTTTCAACTGGCTATAAGCTGTGTCTGAGCGGTCATCTCTGGTGGGCTCCCCATAACACCTTAATTAAAAACAAAAAAATAGCTCCAAATTCAGCCTTTACACACAATTCACTCTTTTTGTCTGACTATTGATCTTGAGACTCACTAGCTAACATGAGGACGATCTGTCCACAAGCAACTTAACATCAGCTCAAACATCAGAAATGAAAAAGGAAACCTGGAGAGGTTCCAGGAAATAGCTCCACCCCAAGAGCTCCAGCAGAGCTCTTTTGCAAACAAAGCTTGTTGTGCTCGGTGTACAGCCAACACCAGCTGCTGCAACAGCCAGGAGGGAAGAGCGGAGAGTGTGGGGCTGATGGCGGCCCAGCCCCCGCCTCACAACTCCCAGCAGCCCCAGAACTGCTCAGCAAAACTACATCCTTGGTGCTTCCTCAGACCATTGGGTCCACCCAGGCCCAGCAGAACGAATTCTGCATTTCGACCAGATCCTCAAGTGAGGTGGAGAAGCTCAAAGAGTTAAGACACAAGTCTCTCAGCTAGAGACGGCTTGGAGGTTAAGAGCAACCGTGGTTCCTCCAGAGAACCGGAGTTCAGTTCCCGGGACCCCACATCAGGCAGCTCCAGGGGGATTCTACACAGACATAAAATAAATCTTAAAAAAATACACGTGTGAACCAGATCCTGGCCCAGGCACTCCTAGGCCCCTCAAATCAGAGCCACTGACGTGTTCCCTGTGGATGTTCGTAGAACGCCATCCTTTGTATGCAGGAAGCCCTGGGTCTGATTCACCACATAAAGCTGGGCATGGCGGTGCACGATTATCCCAGTGTCTGGAAGGAGGAAGCAGGAGGCTCAGGAGTTTACAGCCAGCCTTGGTTACACGCTGAGTTTATAACTGAGGTGACCCCTCACCCCAGACCCAGTCTATCTGCCCCAGCTATCACTCACGAGTCCAGAAGGGCCATATCCCCTACCCCCAAGACCCATCAGCTGCTCATCCCAGAGCCATAAATAAAAAATAACACCAAAGATATACATGTTCTCTTCTGCAGCTGTCACCTCCTCTGGGAGCAGCTGTAATGAGCTGGTACAAGCCCACAGTCCACACCACACACCCAGTTCTTACCAAAGGTCCTTTGGGTTCAAACTTCCTCTGGATTAGGAAAGCTGCTGTGACATTATTGGCTGGAAATTTCAAGAGGGAGAAGAAAAGTCAGTCATAGGCATCAGAAGTTAAGCCAGCCTGCTATGGTCACTGGTATAGAATTCACAAGTTGGACTCTAATCCCATATAAAATGTATAGGAAGTGGAGGGCCAGCAAGAGGGCTCAGAGGAAAAAGGTTCTTGCCACCAAGGCTGATGACCCGAGTTCAATCCCCAGGACCCACACAATACAAAGAGAGAAATGAGTCCCACAGTTATCCCAACCTCTACACATGCTCCATAGCTCTTGAACATCCCCTCAATAAAAATAAATACATGAAAAATGTTTGTCTTATAGATGTGGAGTTTCCAGGAAGTGACTTAGCCAGTCCCTCCCCTCCCCATTATGAATAAATGACATTTAATGTTTTATAATTGAGGTGACCCCTCACCCCTTTCTACCATGTAAGGATTCAACAAGAAACTGATATGTGAAGCAGAAGGAGAGGTCCTCACTCAGCATGGTACCCCTGGGAGCCCTGATCTTGGAACTTGCAGTGCCCAGAACTGTGAACAATACAGTAATTTTTTTTTTTTTATCTTTTAATTTTTCTTGAGACAGGGTCTCACTGTGAAGCTCAGTCTGGCATGGAATTCACCATGTGACACAGACTGATCTTCAACTCAATGATCCCCCTGCCTCAGTCTTCAGAGAGAGAACAGGAGTGTACCATTACACCTGGCTCATTAATTTGTTGCAATAATCAAACTGGGCTGGAGTGTAGCTCAATTGGTAGGGTGCTTACCCAGCATGCGCGAGGCTGGGCTTGGGCTCCATTATACATAAACTGGGGGAGTGATGCGTGCCTATGTGCGTGACCCCAGCACTAGGGAGGGGGCAGGAAGCATGCCAGAGGTCAAGGTAAACCTCCTGAACCGAGTGAGACAGTCCCCTGCCTTCCCCACACCTCTTCTGTTCCTTTTTGTAATTTCCAGACATGAACATCATAGACATTCTCCTAATCCACAGGAGGTTCAAGGCCGAAAGACCCATGGAATATCTGCAAATTGGCTCTAGAAGAGCCCAGGCCACCCATGTGAGGGGTGTGTGGGGACCATACAACACAGCTGTCTCCCTCAGCAGGCCTCCATGGCTTTGTCTGAACACATGCCCACAGGTCTGCCTTTAAAACTGCACCCCCCTTTCCCCACGCATGCCTGCCTTTGCCAACCACTGACCTAGCTGCTCCCCTCCAGGATGGGCCTGCTCTAGACACCTTCCTTGTGACTCCATAGCTCTGTCCACACAAGAGAACCACAGGTATATGAATGACGACTATTCTGAGTATCAATCTGTACACCTCAGCCATTCAAACTACCTATTTCCTGCCTTCCCCTCCACTTCCCTGTCCTCCCCCTTTCCCTCCCCCTCCCTTCTCTGCTTCTCATTTTACGTGTGTATCTTCTTTATAAAAAGGATTTATTTATTTATTTATTTTTATTTTATGTGAGTTGGCATTTTGCCTGCACGTACGTATGTGTAAGGATGTCAGATTTTGGAGTTATAGACAGTTGTTAGCTGCCATGTGGGTGCTGGGAATCGAACCCGAGTCTCTGGAAGAGCAGTAGGTGCTCTTAACCACTGAACCATCTCTTCAGCCCCTTATTTATTATTTTATGTGTACATGCGTGTGCTTGAGAGTGTGATTGAGTAGTGCCCGCCAAGGCTAGAAGAGGGTGTCGGATCCCCTGGGACTATGGTTGTGAGCCTGTAGGTGCTGGGAACTGAACTCATGTCCTCTGTAAGAACAGCAAATACTCTTAACCTCTGAGCCAGTTCCCTTGTGTGTGGATCTTTTAAAATAGGGTCTTAATATGTAGTCTTCCTAGCCTAGAATTTATTATGTTGTGTATTGTAGTCCAGGCTGGCCTCTAAGTCAAAGCAATCCTCCTGCCTCCTGCCCCATGTCCAGAGTACCAGAATTACAGTTATGCACACTATGCCCTGAAAAGTTTTTTGTTGTTGTTGTTGTATTGTTTTGTTTTGTTTTGTTTTTTTTAAAGTCAGGGTCTCATATAGCCTAGACTAGCCTTAAACTTGCTAAATAGTCAAGATTAGCCTTTAACTCACATTTAAAAAAAATATTTTTATGTATGTGTTTGTGTACTTGTATGTAGGTGCCCATGGAGTTCAGAAGGCACTGTATCACTCCTGAACTGGAGTCATAGATGATTGTGAGCCTCCATGTAGGTGCTGGAAATCAAACCTGGGTCCTCTGGAAGAGAAGCCAACGCTCTTATTTACTGAGACATACCTCCAGCTTGTTTTATAGTTTCTATTATAAAAAGTGTTTTGTCTGTTTGTATGTATGAGCTGTCATGTGGGTGCTGAGAATCAAACCCTGGTTCTTTGAAAGAGCAACAAGAACTCTTAACTGCTGTACCATCTTGTGGAATATTCTTTTACACTGTATGAATATGTGTCACTGTGATTGAGTTTAAAAAAGAAGCTGACTGGCCAATAGCTGGACAGATAGAGGTTAGGCAGGACTTGCAGACAAAAAGAGAGCATGAGGAAGAAGGGGAGGAGTATCAGAATCTTGAGATGTGGAGAGAAGAAGATAAACTTGATGTAACAAGAAAAGGTACTAAGCCACGTGTCAGAGTGTAGATAAGAAATATGGGTTAATTTAAAATGTAAGAGTTAGCTAGTAACAAGCCTGAGCAATTGGCTGAGCATTTATAATTAATAATTCTTTGTGGTTATCTGGGAACTGGCGGCAGGAAAGAAAAGTCCGACTACACTGTCTCTCCAGCCCTCTTTTAAAACCTTTAATCTCCATTTGAATCTGTTTCTTCATCACATTTTTATTTAGTTGCATTGTGTGTGTGTCTGTGTATACACGCATGAGCACATACAAGTCATGGAATGCTTGGTGGTCAGAGGATAACCTGTAGGTGTTAGTTCTCTCCTTCCACCATGTGGGTCCTAGGAATCAATCTCAGGTCATCTCACTTGACAGCAATCCCCCTTAACCGCTGAGCCATCTTGCTGGCCCATCACTTGAGTCTTGTACGGAGGTGGATGAACAGTAGGAAAAGGCTGAGGGCAGGGGTGGCACATATCTAGAACCCCAGTTCCTGGGAGAGGGAAGGAAGGGGGTCAGACGCTCAAGGCTATCCTTGGCTAGACCATGAGTGAGAAGCCAGCCTAGCTACGAGAAACCCTGTCTCAAGAGGAGGGCTTAGGTTTTAGGTCACTGGGGACATGTTCCTGAAAGACTGTGGCAGTCTCTTCTCTGGCTCTTGAGATTTCAGGTCCTGAGGTGAACAGTCTCCTTTATCACATGCTCCCAGAAGGACTCTCTCTTGTTACAGACTGTGCAAGACAGACAGACTATGGATTGAACTTTCCCTCTTTATACGTTGGTTACTTCAGGCATTTTGCCACAGTCACGCAAAGCCGACTAGCTCACTTGGTAAAGGAAATGCGAGGCACCTCATTCTATCTGCTCAAGCACTCAAGCAACAGCTGTGCCGACAGTCGGTGAGTGAAAACCAACTTTAAGCAGCGTTTTCTAGTTGCCACAAATACTAACCTGCTCCAAAATCCACTGTGGCATACAGGCCCTGCAGGGTCCCACATCGCAAGTATTTTTCATTCGCCCCATCGGTGGTGAAGAGAAGGACGTCATTACCCAGATGGTAACGGAAGCGGTGTGCCAGGAAACGCAGGTAGTCATAATCACAGGTGAAGTAGGAGCCGTATTCATTCTCAACCTGGGTATTTAGAAAGAAGAATGAGAAATCACCAGATGCCAATGCAGCCTTAGCAATCCCTGGAAACTCTAGTTCACATCATACATCCAAAACACACTCCATATCTGGGAAGGGAGGCAGGGGCAGATCCAGCCTGAACTGGTTTGGAGTACATGTGCAATGAAGCAAGCCATGTCCTCTGTGTGAGCTTTTTAGGAAGAACCCCCTATTTGCAATCTTATACCTATGTCTAATTAGATGTACATATGCATTGTACATACCAGGTGCATTGTGGGAAAAGACATACAGTAGAGAAAAGCTTGCATATCCCAAGCCTGTCAATCAAAACAGGTGGGAAGACGGCTTGGTGGGCAAAGGAGCTAGCTTGCACAAGCCCAACAACCCAAGGTCGATACCAGAACACACGGAAAAAGCTGGGCATGGTGCCTGGCGAGCCCCTATAATCTGGCAGGATGGGGCTAGGGGGATAGGGTGGGGGTGGGCAGAGACAAGGGACTCATCCAGAGGCTCCTGAACCAACTAACCTGGAGTATGCAATGAAGCCAATCCTGGACCTTGCCCTCTGACCTGCACATGTATGCAGTGGCACACCCACCCACATCCACAGTAAACCCCTTAGTAGCCAGCTCTTCCTCTAGGACCCCCCCAGAAGGAGGCTGTGCTGGCTAGAGTCATCTGAGGAGGGAGCCTCAATTGAGAAAATGCCTCCGTAAGATCAGGCTCCAAACCAGCCTGTAAGGCATTTTCTTAATTAGTGATTGACGGGGGAGGGCCCAGCCCATTGTGGGTGGTGCCATCCCTGGGCTGGTGGTCCTGGGTTCTATAAGAAAGCAGACTGAGCAAGCCATGAGGGACAAGCCAGTCAGCAGCACCCCTCCACGGCCTCTGCATCGGCTCCTGCCCCCAGGTTCCTGCCCTGACTTTCTCCAATGATGAACAGTAATGTGAAAGCACAAACTGAACAAACCCTTTCCTCCCCAATTTTTTTTGGTCATGGTGTTTCATCACAGCAACAGTAACCCCAACTGAGACAGAGGCCCCAGACACTAGTGAGTTTTACTCTAACTCAGTGGTTCTCAACCTTCCTGATGCTGCGACCCTTTAATACAACAGTTCATGTTGTGCTGACCCCAACCATAAAATTATTTTCATTGCTACTTCATAGCTGTAATTTTACTGTTAGGAATTGTGATGTAAATATCTGACAGGCAGGATATCTGCTTTGCGACCCTTGTGAAAGGGTCACTTGACCCCCAGGTTGAGAACCACTGTTCTAACTTCAGGAGCCAACCGCTCCGTGCGACGGCTCTGATTCTGTGTTGGCCTTGAGGTCACTCTGCTGTCTGTCACTGTGTGGTTCTTAGGTTTCTGAAAAAGACACAAGGAACCTGGGAGCCCTCCGTCCAGAAAGTGACCCCCCAGAAACAAATGGGTACTGCCAAATTCATTTGTTGTTATTGTTTTGAGACAGTGTTTCACACAGGGCTCAGCACAGGACTCACTATGTAGCCCAGGCTGGCCTTGAATGCACAGCAGTCCTTCTCTATCAGCCTTCTGGGTCCCGGGATTATAGGCATGAACCAGCACACCTTACTTTAGCTGCACTCATTTTTAGGTAAAAACTAAGATTAACATTCCATGTGAAACCCATGCTAGGTGGCCCCGGCCTGGCTTACCTCTCCTGAAAATAAACATTCACATGGGGCAAATTTGGTGTCCTGAATCTGGAAGGCTGAGGGTGGAAAAGCCTGCGTGTCCTTGGGCCGAGGATGGAGGCTTCTGCATGGCCCACTTCACCCTGGTTACACCTGCAGTGCCCCTCAACCTCCCTGGGCTCCCCTGGGAAGCACCAATGTCACGTCCTGGGTAAAGCCTTCACTATCTCTTGACTTGGAGGAGTCAAAACAACTGTCACAGCTGGGTGGAGTGGTGCGTGCCTGAGACCCCAGCCAGCCCCTGAGGGGCAGAGGCAGGGGGGCCACTGATAAGTCCAAGGCTAGCTCAGTCTACATACAAAACCCTTTGTCACAGCACAGTAACAGGGGATGGGGACAAGCCTTAGTGAGGACCTGAATGAGTCTCCTCCTCTTGGTTAAGATTAAATGTGTGAAGACCCAAGTTGGGATCCCCAGAATCATAGTGGCACCTGTCTGTAACCACAGTGCTGCCATGAGGAGACAGGTAGACTCCAGGCCTCACTGGGCAGCCAGCCTAGTCACTCTGCAAGCTCTGGGATCAGTGAGAGCCTATCTTTTTTTAAAAAAAGTTTATTTATTTTTATTTTATGTGCATTGGTGCTTTGCCTGCATGTATGTCTGAGAATACTGACCCCTGGAACTGGAATTACAGACTGTTGTGAGCTGCCATGCGGGTGCTGGGAATTGAACCCAGGTCCTCTGGGAAGAGCAATCAGTGCTCTTAACTGCTGAGCCATCTCTCCAGCCCCAGTGAGAGCCTATCTTTAAAAAGCAAATGAGAGCCAGGTGGTGGTGGTACCTTTAATCCCAGCACTCGGGAGGCAGAGGCAGGCAGATCTCTGTAAATTTGAGACCAGCCTGGTCTACAAAATTAGTTCCAGGCCAGCCAGGGCTACTCAGAGAAACCCTGTCTTGAAAAACAAAACAAAACAAAAAGTAAATGGGATGGGACTTGGATGTAGCTCAGCTGGTAGAGTGCTTTTGTAGGTACAAGAGCCTGGTGGGGATTCTCAACCTTGCAGAGACTAGGCCAGGCGTGCACCTGAAATCTCAACATTTGGAGGCAGACGGGGGATCAGGAGTTCGAGATCAGTCTCAGCTACACTGAGTTAGAGGCTGGTAGGACCGGGCATGGGGAACCACACTCATAATCCTAGTGCCAAGGAGGTTGAGGCAGGAGGATCATTGGGTCTGAGGCCAGTCTGGGCTACACAGGGTAACTATGCCTCAAACAAAACAAAACAAAACACCCAAAAGACAAGCAGGGAAACACCCAATTATGTGCAAAGAACTGCAGATGTGTGAAAGAGGCCTTTGACATGTGAACGAAGTGAAAAGGCCACACAGGAAACGGGTCACATCATATAAACTGCAGAAAGGAAGAGAAAAGGGGGACGAAATATCTTCCAGAAAACACCCGAAATGTGACGAACTTTGCTCCTGGCTCCTGAGGGCTGAGTGACAGACAACACGTTTTTTTCCTTGTGAGGATGAACAAGTGGAACTGTAGCATGCAGAGACATAATTGGAGAGAAGGGGAATGAAGAGGGGGACCAGGAAAGGGCAGAGTGGCCAGGTAGGAGCAGTGGCCAAGATGGGCAAGGGAAACGTCCCCAAAATGGGTGGCTTTGCTCTCTACTGCAGTTAAAACAGATGGGCGGTTTACTTCTTGGCTTTAAAAAATTAATTTATTCTGTGTGTGTGTGTGTGTGTGTGTGTGTGTGTGTGTGTGTGTGTGTGCACGTGTGCGCACGCATCCATGCTGGGAATCGACAGTACTGTGGGATGCCTGTGGAGGTCAGAGGCCAACTCTGCAGTCAGCTCTCTCTTTCACCTTTGCATGGTCTCTGGGATGGAACTCAGGCGGCCAGACCCATGTGGGAAGCACCTTTACCTCTACGCTCTCTCTCTGCATTCTCCCTTCTTTTTTGTGCAGCAAGGCCCTGGCACTATGTAGCCCTGGAACACCCTAGGTAGACTAGGCTGGTTCACACACCTTGCAGCAATCCTTCTGCTCTGCTTAAAACAATAGCTGCATTCTTAATGATTGCCTGATAAAAGCCTGTGGCTTGACTTTTGAGACAGGGTCTTAAGTAGCACAGGCTGGCCAAGAACTCAACAGGTAGCTGAGGCTGGCCTCAAACTCCTGATCTTCCTGTTTTGGCCTCCCAAGTGCTGGGATTTTAAGCGTGTGTCATCATGTCCTGCATTTGACCATAGTTCTGATCGTAGATCTCTAACCAAAAGATGCTGGAAAGTTGTGAGCAGAAATTGAAAGTGACTCAAGATGCCATCAGGAGTGAAACGAAGTGGCCGAGAAGGGATCTCACCCAAGACCGGGTCAAAGGAAGAGCCAAGGGTAGCAGTGCTTACTGTCTAAGCCTGAGGACCCGAGTTCAAATCCTCAGGACCCACATGAAGAGCCAGGCAGGTCGACATGCACATGTGACCTCAGTGCTGGGGGAGGGCAGTGACAGCAGGGTCCCTGGAGCTTTCTGGCTGTAACCCAGCTCCAGGTTCAGTGAGAACCCTGGCTCAAAGGAATCAGGTAAAGAGTAATGGAGCGGGACATCTAATATCCTCCTCTGGCCTCCACAGACAAGCCTGTACACACACACACACATACATACACACACACACACACACACACACACACACACACACACACACACACACGATCCAGTTGCACAGAGCAAAGACATGCCCAAGTTTCAGACTCACTGTCTCCGCACAGGAAGCTGTGGCCTCTTGGTGCCGACTCCTACTTGAGTAAGAGACGGGGGGGCACTCAAGGTTCACGAACTACGTCTCTCCAGAGCAGCCACCCAGCCTCTCACAGTGGACGTCCGACCCACTCAGCCCTCCCATCACCTCAGGCCACAACACCTGATGGTCATGCTCCCTCTCCATCAGGACTCATCCACAGAGCAGGCCATGAGCAGGAATATGAACCACACTCCTCAGGGAGGGTCACACCTCATCCCCTTGGCATCCCAGGAGCCAGGCAATTCCACACGACTTTGCTCATTTCAATAAAAACAGGCTTGGCCAGTGGTCACCAAACCAGGCTTGATGCTTCACCTGAGCAAAACTACAAACACTTGTTGAAAGTCAAGTGTCAATGTGCCCAGGATGTACCCACAGCCATGTGTCTTTGCAGGGCCTAGAGCAGCTGGAAAGAGACTGCAACAGGTGCTGTGGGGTCGGCAGACAAAGCGCGCTGTGGCAATTCCGATGCCGGGCAGCTAGGCAACCTTGGCAAGTCACTTCACCTTTTGGAACTTTATTATTATTATTTTATGTGTATGGGTGCTTTGCCTGCCTGCATGTATGTGTACTATGTGCGTGCAGTGCCCACAGAAACCAGAAGAGGGCATCAGATCCCCTGGAACCGAAGTTATAGATGGCTATGAGACACCATGTGGGTGCTGAGACTCAAACCAGGTCCTCTTAAAGAGCAGCCAGTGCTCCTGACTGCTGAACATCTCTCCAGCTCTCTTTTTGAACTTGTACATTTAAAAGGAGATGTCTGGAAGAACTGAACAGCATTGGCAGGACACTCAGGACAGAAGTAGATACTCATGGGCATTAACAAAGTAGTAACATGAGCCAGGAATGGTGGCATATGCCTTTGATCACAGCACTTGGGAGGCAGAGGCAGGAAGACCTCTGTGAGCTTGAGGCCAGCCAGGTCTATCTATATGGTGAATTCTAGGACAGACAGGGCTATGTAGAGAAACCACATTTGAGAAGAAAAAAACAAAGGTAGCCTGAGGAGCCAGAGAGTCGGCTCAGCGGTCAAGAGCGAAAGGTTTTTGCACCCCATAGGCCTCTGCTGACGCAGCAATCCAAATCAGACTGAATTAGAAAAAGCCTTGGTTTAATGGGGAAAGCATTCCTGGGTGATTCTCTGGCCCCCGAGAGAGGAGACGGGGACGAGACCGGAAAACCATGTGTCTGTTTTCTGGGATGCAGCTTATATACCTTGTGAGAATGGTCTTGAGCCTCTCTGGGGGAGGCGCTGTGCTTGGTGGGCTTTGAAGGGGCGGGTTTAGGGAAAGAGATGGAGGAGGGGAGTTGAGGTGGATCTTCTACCAGAACATTCCAGACTCTTTGGGTATAGGGATGCCAGGGTGCCAGGGGTTGAGGTGGAGCTCCCACCTAAACAAAGAACACTGGCTGCCCTTGCCAGAGGACCTCGGTTTGATTCCCAGCACCCATGTGGGGCAGCTCACAACTATCTATAACTTGTTTCAGGGGATCTGACACCTTCTTCTGGACTCTGTAGATTCCCAAAGGCATGTGGTATACATAAACTCATATCAGTACACACACATACACATAAAGTTTAAAAAAAAATTGATGGCTAGAGAGATGTCTCAGTAGTTCAGAGCACTTGTTGCTCTTGAAGAGGACCCAGGTTCAGTTCCCGGCACCCACAATGGCAACTGACAACCATTCATCAACAGTTCCAGGGGATCCAGTGTTGTGGAATAATCCTGTACACTATGAATATGTATTACTCTCATAGGCTAATAAAGAGCTCACTGGCCTATGGCTGGGCAGGAGGAGGTTAGGCAGGAAAACCAGACTAAGAGGATGCTAGGAGGAAGAAGGGCAGAGTCACTGGAGTCAGAGGAGTCGCTGGCAGACGCAGAGAGAGCAAGATGGGCATGCCGTACTGAGAAAAGTATCAAGCCATGTGGCAAAGCATAGATAAGAAATATGGATTAATTTAAGTGTAAGAGTCAGCTAGTAACAAGCCTGAGCTATCAGCTGAGCATTTATAATTTATATTAAGTTTCCAAGTCAGTTATTTGGGAAGCAGCTGTGGGTTATTTGGAAGCAGGAGCTCAGGACAGGAAAACTCCGCCTACAATCCAGTGCCAACTTCTGACCTCCACAGGCACTGGGTGCACAGGTAGTATGCATACATACTGCAGGAAAAACATTCATACATGTAACAGGAAAATGATAATCTAAAAATTTAAAATAAAACAATCAAATAAAAAACTTAAAAGTTGATTGTTTTTCTAGTTCTAATTCTGTCATGGAATTTTTTTTATTTTGGTGGTGGCTTAAGTACATAAAAATGTACTTGATACTGTAAGGTAGATCCTGGGCTGTGGTTGTAGCTCAGCTGGTAGAATGCTTGCCTGCTCAAGGTCTTGGGTTTGATCCCTAGCAGCACATAAAATGGTGTGGTGGTGCATGCCTGTATTGTTAGCACTCTAGAGGTGAGGCATAAGGACCAGAAGTTCAAGGTCATCTTCAGGTACACAGTTTGAAATCAGTCTGAGATACACGAGATCCTGTCTGAGAAACACACACACACATACACACACACATACACACACACATACACACACACATACACACACACACACACACACACACACACACACACACACACACAGAGGGAAGAGACGAGAGAGAAGAAACAGGCAGGTCAATACTTGCCCCAAGTTCAATTTCAGTAAAAGTGTCGTTTTTAGCATTGCATCCTGGTGTCACTAGCATCATTGACATAATGTTGATGGACAGTTGCTCCCCCCTTCCCCCTTCTCCCCTGTCCAGGCTCATCCCCAGGTACCTGCACGGTTATAATTGGCCCTCCGTTCTGGTAGAGCAGAGGCTTCATCTTGGGCAGAAGGACTGCCAGCCACTTATCCACAGCTGCAAGGTAATCTACAAAACAAGATGGTATGGCCAGTGTTACACACCTTTGTCAACTCGTTTATTCTAGTGTTTGTGTGTGTGTGTGTGTGTGAGTGTGCATGCGTGCAAGTCTCAGAGACGGCTTCGTGGGTCAGGTCAGCTAAGCTATCTTGGCTGACCTGTAAAGCCAGGAGACAGCAGTGCATCCTGCGCCTTCAACAACTGTCCTGGAAAATGAGGCAGCCACAGTCAGCTGGACATGGTCCTGCACGCTAGTAGTCCTGTTATCCAAGTTCCCTGGCAACTCACCCTGCTGTAGGGCTCAAAGCCAGAAGCCAGGCCTACCAGGCAAGGTACGAGAGGCATAGAGGTGCCAAAGACCAAGTTCTCTCAGTCACAGTGGGGTAGAGGATGTGGCTCAGTTGGTAGAGTGCCTGCCTAGCATGCACCAGGCCCTGGCTTCTGACCCCCAACACTGCATATACCAGGCATGGAAGCACACACCTGTAATCCCAACACTTTGGAGGCAGGAGGATGAGAACTTCAGGATCATCCACAACTATACAGAGAGTGTAAGGTTGAACCCCCAGCACCCACATGTTGCCTGTCTTTAACTCCAGTTCCAGAGCATCCAACACCCTCTTATGACATGGCATAAACATATATGCAACCATATACATTTAAAAAAAAAAGGCATGGTGATATATGTTCCCAGCACTTGGGAAGCAGAGGCAGGAGGATCTCTGAGTTCAAGGCCAGCCTGGTCTACAGAGTGAGTTCCAGAACAGCCAGGGCTACACAGAGAAACCCTGTCTCAAAAACAAAACCAAACAAATAAATAACTTAGAGGTTTTTTTGTTTTTGAGACAAGGTCTCATATAGCTCAGGCTAGACTAAAACCTGATATGTAGCTGAGGATGATCTTGAAATCCTGATTCTCCTACCTCCACTTTCCAAGTGTTAAGATTACACTTGTGTGTGCCTCTACATCCAGACAAAATTAACATCTAATAAACCATATATTTACAAACCCAAGAGACAGACAAAAGCACATGCTTCATAAAGGTGTCATGGGGACTCATGTGAGAACAAGAATAATATGGCGAGTATAAAAGAGAAGCTCATATGGTATGAGGGAAACACACACACACATACACACACACACACACACACACACACACACGCGCGTGCGCACACACACACATGCACACACACACACACACACACACACACACACGCAACTGAATGACTGTTTAGGGTTTTACATCTGAAACAATCTCTCGTGGTTTAAAAAGATAAGACAAAAAGCTGTCATTTACAAATCATTCCAAAAATGCCAACACACAGAAGACACGCGGCTCCAGGAAACCGAGTGACGTCACTGCAGAACCAGGCCTGCCTTTCTGACTAGCTGGCTGTGTCACTGACTAAGTGTGTAGGAAGAGAAAACAAGTCTTGCGCCCGCTTGGCTAACCAGGTTTTGAATGCAGAGTGACCCATTTATCAGAGAGATCCGTTCAAGCCCACAAGAGGCAGCATCCCCTGCATGCTCACTGTCCGGTGAGGGGTGACTGACACCCCACTGACCAGTATTTACACACAGGAGCCCTACCTTTAAATTATATAAACCGCCCAATCTGCTAGAATCCTTTAAAGGTGTCAGTAACTCACCTGGGTCAGAAGATCGAAGAACAATAGATTCTTTCTCTAGTAGCCAAGCGGGTAAGCCTCCCTAAGAGACAGAAAACAGCAGCTGTTACACTGTCCACTTCATGAAAACAGATGAGAGAGTCTTGTCAGCAGGGAGGGAAAGAGAGGGGAAAATGACCTCGGCTTCTGGAAGACTGGCAGACAGGAAAATTAAGATCACTCTATCGGTAGTGTTCTGAGAATCAACACCCCCTCTCCTTTAGTTTTGAGACAACCTCACTATGTAGCTAAGCCTAAGGCTGCAACCCCTATATGGCACAGGCTGGCATCGAGAGTTTTGATCTTCCTGCCTTCACCTCTTAAGGGCTTGGATTACAGGCATGACCACCACACCCAGCAAAATTCCCCCTTCTCTTCCTCTTTAAAAATGTATTTATTTATTTACTTTTTTATGTGTATGGATGTTTTGCCTGTATGTATGTCTGTGCACAATGTGCATGCAGTGCCCTCAGAGGCCAGAAGAGGACGTTGTATCCCCTGGAATGAGAATCACAGACGGTTGAGTCACCATGTGGGTGCTGGGAATCGAACCCAGGTCCTCTGGAAGAGTAGATAGTGCTCTTAACTGCTGAGCCATCTCTCCAGCCTCTTTTTCTTTCTTTTTCCCCCCTCCCTTTCTTTCCTTCTACTTTAGTATTCTTGCTGTGGTTTGGTTTTGTGCACTGGGTTTGACTGTGTGGCTCCCGTATGTGAATGGCCAAGAGGAAGCCCCGGTGCTCTGGCTCAAGCCTGCTCCTCTCTGCCTGGCCCCTCACTAAAGGAACAGACACCCGTGGAGGCACAGCACCACATGCTCTAGACTTTGAGTCGTAGGTCACTTTAAGCTGCTTTGCCAGACACCACACGGATCGCCGTCCACCACTCCTGCCTCAACTCACACCCACCAGGCAGGCAGAGGCCTGTGTTAACACACTCACCATGTCCCACTCTGCACAGATGTAGGGCCCAGGCCTCAGGATCACCAGGAGCCCCAGCTCGTGAGCCAGGCGAATGAAATACTCCACATCATGGTCCCCAGAAAACACATACTGTCCTGGCTGGGGTTCATGAAAGTTCCAGGGCACGTACCTATGAAGACACACACAGCCAAGATCCTCACAGATGTAGGTAGTTGAGTCGGAGGGAAGAGAAGGGAGCTCAGGCTCTAAGACCACTTGAAAACACAGGCCAAGGGTGGAACACGGCCAGTGCAAAGGCTCACGGGTAAAGGCGTTGCCGCCAAGCCTGACTCCAGGAGTTCAACCCTGGAACCTGCATGATGTAAGGAGAGTGCCAGCTTCTACACTTTATCCTGTCTTCCATATGCATGCTGCAGCACACACTTGCACAGGTATGCACACACACACACACACACAAAGTAAATAAGGTGTAATAAAAAGATCTTTTTAACAGAGGAGTGGGAGTGTTGTTGAGAACTAATACCCAGTGTGTGGCAATAACACACTAATCTTGGAAGCTAAGCAGAGCCAAGCCAGGTTAGTCCTTGGATGGGAGACACATAGCTTGACTCGAAGGAGGCAGGTGCATGCCCTCTACACAGCGCTGGAGATGGTCCGGCCGGGCCACTTCTGACTCTTCTATTCTCTTTTGCTTACTGACTGGTGATCAGGGAAGATCATGAAAATAGAGATTAATTTGTAGATTTTTGTTGGTTGGTGATTTGGTAGGGTTACAAATGATGATCTTCACACAGAGACAACCGCTCCGTCAGACATGAATGCCCAGACAGATTTATTTCGGGTGGCTTTCTTGGCCAGCTCTGTACACCTCTCTTCATCAGATTCTCCCTTGAATTCACTTTATACCTGGCTAGTTAGTTTATCACCCTGAGGACTGAACACAACCCTCAAGCATTCCAGGCACACGCTCTAACATGGAGCCCCAACCCAGCCCTCAAGAACAATCTGTAGAGAAACTATGACAGAAAGATCTTCCAGCACACTGAAAAATTCAACAAGAAAAAAAAATACATGAACCCTAATTATCATGCTAAAGTAATATGAGATATATTTATTTAAAACATAAAGGTTAAGGCCGGGTGGCATACACCTTTAATCCCAGCACTCAGGAGGCAGAGGCAGGCAAATCTCTGTGAGCTCGAAGCCAGCCTGGTCTACAGAGTGAGATCCAGGACAGGCTCCAAAACTTCACAGAGAAACCCTGTCTCGAAAAACCTAAATAAATAAATAAATAAATAAATAAATAATAATAACAAAAATATATATAAAATAAATAAATGAATGAATAAACAAACAAACAAATAAATAAATGTTGAGTGGAGCACAGTGGACTTGAGAAGTGGAGGCAAAAGAAGAAGGGGATAAAGGCCAGCCTGGAGTACACAATAAATTTGAGGGTATCCTGGGCTACATGAGACTCTACTTGAAAAACAAAGAAATAGCACTATCCTTTAATCCCAGGACCCAGGAGGCACGGGCAGGTGAATTCAAGGCTAGCCATCATAGAAAGTTCCAGGACAGCCAGGACTACATAAAGAGACCCTGTCTCAAAACAAACAAACAAACAAACAAAAACACTTTAATAAAAGTAAAAATAAGTCAGGCTTGATGGGTAGTACTTACCTGTTGTAATCTTAGTACTCAGGAAGTTGAGGCAGATTTTGAGTTCTAGATTATCCTGATCTACATAGAGAGATCCTATCTTTAAAAGTGTGTGTGTGTGTGTTGGTGGTGAGATGGCTCAATGGTTAAGAGCATTCCCTTCTCTTTCAGAGGATCTAGGCTTGGTTCCCACCCACATGGCCTCCCACAACCATCTGTAACTACAGTTCCAGGGGAATCCGATGCCCTCTTCTGGCCTCTGTGGGCACTGCATGCACAGGTACATAGCTATACATGCACACAAAACATCCATACCAAGCAAACAAACAACACAAGAAAACCACCCTGTCTAGAGACCTACGTAGCCCAGTGGTAAAGTGCTCAGCATGTGCAAAGCCTGAATTCGGCTCTCAGCACTGAAAACCGAACCACAGGAAACTCTCCAATCACTTCAGGACTAAGGATTTTTGTCAGGTATACCGGGCCAGGAAATAAGATGAACCAAACTTAACTAGCTCCCTCAATTCTGGTAGAGACACACATTTGCACGTGAGCCATTCATTCTCAGCACACAACCATTGTTGGTGAGTCCGCCTGCACACCTGTAGTCCCATGGTTCTAGAATTTCACCCCTATATTTGGTTTTTGTTTTTGTTTTTGTTTTTTGAGACAGGGTTTCTCTGTGTAGCTTTGCGCCTTTCCTGGAACTCACTTTGTAGCCCAGGCTGGCCTCGAACTCACAGAGATCCGCCTGGCTCTGCCTCCCAAGTGCTGGGATTAAAGGCATGTGCCACCACCGCCTGGCTCACCCCTATATTTGGCTCTGTGTTTTTATTTAATAAGACCACATAGAAATTTGGCTACAGAACTCAGTGTATCTACCACTGTCAGTGAACCTGGATTCACTCTGCCAGGGGCCATAGAAACAGAATAAGAAGTGGGACATCCCCCTAGCTATCTACTAAAGCAATTAAAGCTTTCTCACCCTTTATCTTTTAAGACACTATCAGTAATCCACATCAGCTCTATAAAAACCAGAGTGGTCAGCTGCCTCAGCTTCCCTCCCAGTTAGTCAGCTCACAGTATCAGAGGGGGTGGGGACTTGCCCGTGGGTGGGAACCTACTGCCTGGGCTCAAAGTTGACCCAGTAAGGCAAGCTGGGTTCCAAAAACCTAAGCACAAGGCTCCCCTACCAGAGCAGCTACATAAGGCCCCTCCACCCGACCGCCCCCAAGCAGCTACTGCTGCCTCCAAACTCCCTCACCTTTGGCTCCTCGCTGGACCAACAACCAATGACCTTGGCAGAAATTTAAGTTTCATGAGCTATAAACAGGAACATGATATCTATCTCAGACAGGCAGAACCACTCTGTCCAAAGTGCCCTGTACGTTCCAAGAGTTCACTATATCCTGCCTTCTTTTATTGGTGTGTGTGCGTGTGCGTGTGCGTGTGTACACGTGTAGATCAGACAACGCCCTGCAGAAGTCTGTTCTTCTCTTCCACCATGTAGGTCCCCAGGATGGAACTCAGCTGTCAAGTCTGGCAGCAGCAAACCGAGTCATTCACCGGCCCCTACTGTTGCCTTTCCATCAAGTTGATTTCTATTTTATGACTTCTGATGACAAAGTTCAAGTGAGAAGTGGTTCATTACCTGAAGAAAGGCCCGTCAAGCTTGTGACAAGCCCCTCTGAAATCCACACAGGGCCCTCTCCTACTTCTAAGGAATGGAATAGCTGATATTGGAGCAATAAAACCAGATGTGAGTATGGGGAGGGGGTCTCAGCCAGGTGCCCTTCCTTACATCTGGATGGCGTTCAGCCCAGCCATCTTCATCTTCAGCAGCCGGTCCTCCCAGTAGAAGCGGGGTATCCGGAAATAGTGAATGCTTCCTGAGATGTATCGGAACGGCAGCCCATCCTTGAGGAAGCGGTCCTGGCTGTAGTCTAGCTCAAATGTCCTCCGGGAGACATTCTGGAAGGAGAGGGAGGGACCCTGTGAGAATGTGGACCTTTTAGTTCAGAAGTGAAGCTGTGGGTAGGGGCTGGTGATTTTCTGTTTAAGTCACATAATATATCAGTAGACTTTATCAGTCTCTGGAGTATCAAACAAGTTACTGCTCAGCCCAGCACACAGGGTGACTTGTCTAACAGAATCATTGAGGAGGCCATCTACTACTTTGGCTCTGCTCCCAAAATCTGGAGCCCATAGATGCTTAGGAACTGTGACTATATATCCACTGTGCTGTTTGTGAGGCATGGAGACATATCTGTGGTGATATATTGTGTCCCCCAATATATTGTGCATCCTAATAAACTTATCTGGGGTCAGAGGACAGAACAGCCACTAGATAGACATAGAGGCCAGAAAATGGTGGCATACACGCCTTTAATCCTATCACTTGGGAGGCAGAGATCCATCTGGATCTCTGTGAGTTTAAAGCCACACTGGAAACAGCCAGGCATGGTGACTCACGCTTTTAATCCCAGGAAGTAATGGCAGAAAGCAGAAAGGTATATAAGGCGTGAGGACCAGGAACTAGAGCTGGTTAAGCTTTTAGCCTGGTTAAGCTTTTAGGCTTTTAGCAGCAGTTCAGCTGAGATCCATTTGGATAAGGACTCAGAGGCTTCCAATCTCAGGAAACAGGATCAGCTGAGGAACTGGCATGGCAAGGTGGCTGTGGCTTGTCTGCTTCTCTGATCTTCCAGCATTCACCCCAACACCTGGCTCTGGGTTTGTTTTTATTAATAAGACTCTTTAAGATTCATGCTACACACATCAGCTAAACAGCCATATCGCTGGGATCACCAAGACCCATTCAGAAAAGTCTAAGAATAAAGTACAGGGCAGGGCTGGAGAGATGGTTCAGTGGTTAAGAGCACTGGCTGCTCTTCCAGAGGTCCTGAGTTCAATTCCCAGCAACCACATGGTGGCTCACAACCACCTGTAATGAGATCTGGCACGCAGGCAGAACAATGTATATATAATAAATAAATAAATCTTTAAAAAACAATGAATCAGGTGCTGGAGATGTAGTGGCAGAGAAGTGTTGCCAAGAGGAGTCAAAGTGATTCTTGGCTACATCCAGAATTTGAGGCCAGCCTGGGCTACATGAGACCCTGTCTCAATCAAAGCAACAGATCCATGAAGGCCCCTCCTAGCTGCCACTCTGAGTCTCAGAGTGGCCTGGGCAAGTGTCCGCTCCAACTCTACATCTTAGCCATAACTACCAGGGTATCAGAGGAAGGGAACTTTAAATCAACATTTTTAAAGCTGTAGGGCCCAATCCAGTTGATGAGTTGAAGTGAATGGGGGGTGGGTGTGGGTGGAGTCAATCAGCGCCTTTTCACAAGAACAGAAAACAGGGCACGGCATACAGTATCCACTGCACTCCCTCTGAAATGCCTGTTATACCGTGTGGAGTCACACACATACACCTTCACTGGCTGTAATGTCAAATAAGGCGTCAACGTTTCAGGGAAACCAGTTTGGGGTTCACTTCAGGAGCTGTTAGGCAAAGTGCAACACTGCACCCTGGTGGACGAAGACGGTAGCGAGAGGCGACCGGAACGGACCCCCCCCCGCCCCGCCCCCAACTCCCACCCCCACCCCCGCCTGCAGCCAGGGCTACCAGAAGCCAGCAGCCTACTATCCCCGAGTACTGAGAAGCTGCCACAAGCACCTTTCAGCTTTCAAAGGGCAAAATGCCAGGATTCACTAGCATCATAGCCTACGGCAGCTTTGGAAGCCACGTGGAAACATCTGGAAGCAAATGTGAGAACATAGAGTCCTGGATCACCTATGGCCTGTTATCTGCCTAGGGAGTCCAGGGCTCCATTGTTTTGTCAGTTGGATTGCTGGACTCTAAATGTCCCCACCAATGACAACTTAGGACCACTTTCTCGGTGGGACCGTGCACTTCATGTTGAATCATAGTATGAGACGTAGCTAGACGCAGCCACGAGTGCTTTACCGCTACTGAGGCTGAAATTGAGCAGAGGGCCACTTGTTCTGGAAAAGCTCATCCCTGGTGTATAGGACCTAGTCACAAGCGCCATGAGGCTGAAGAAAAAGGCGGATGGACCCAGGACTGCAGAGTTAACTGAGGACTTACAGAAGCGTGGTCCTAAGCAGCAGATGGGTTGGCTGACCTCCATAATTTGGGCTAGAAAATGAGGTGTGTATTCACAGGGCTTCCTTTCTTCTCCTGCCCCTCATTCCTGTGCTCGTGTCTGGATTCTCAAGCTACCTGCCCCCAAACCCTTGTTTCAGGTTCAGTTTTCAGAGGAACCCAGATTAAGGCAAGTGGTACCAGGAATCACCTCATGAGAAGGGTAACCCTGACTGTTGGCTTAATGGAATTTAGAATCACCAAGAGAGACCTCCAGGGTAAATGTGGTATTTTGGATAAGAATGGTCCTCGGCCAGCCTGGGCTACCAAGTGAGTTCCAGGAAAGGCGCAAAGCTACACAGAGAAACCCTGTCTCGAAAAACCAAAAAAAAAAAAAAAAAAAAAAAAAAAAAAAAAAAAAAGAATGGTCCTCATGGCCTCATATATTTGAGTGCTTAGTCCCCGAATGGTAGAATTGTTTTTTTCTTTTTTGGTTTTTCTAGACAAGGTTTCTCCGTGTAAGCCCTAGCTGTCCTGGAACTCACTTTGTAGACCAGGCTGGCCTCTAATGCACTGAGATCTGCCTGCCTCTGCCTCCCAAGTGCTGGGATCAAAGGTGTGTACCGCCACCGTCCTCCGGGTAGAATTGTTTAGAAAGGATTGTGAGGTGTGGTCTTGTTTAGAGGAGGTGTGCCACTAGGAAAAGGTGTGGCCTTGTTGAAGGAGATGTGTCCGTAGCAGTAGTTTTTGAGGCTTCTAAAGCCGAGCCTTCCTAGTTAGCTCTGTTTGTGTCAGCTCTCAGCTACTGCTCTAGCACCATGTCTGCCTACCTGTTGCCACGCTCCTGCCATGATCATGAACTTTAACCCTCTGGAACTCTAAGCAAGCCCCCAATTAAATGCTTTCTTTTATGAGTTGCCTTAGTCATGGTGTCTCTTCACAGTATGTCTATGAGAGAGTTTCCAGGAAGTTTTAACTGGGTATGGGAGACCCACTCAGATTGTGGGAGGCACTATGCCATGGGCTGGGGTCCCTGGCTGAAGAAAAAAGAGAAATTGAGCTGAGCACCAAAATTCATTTCTTGTTTTCCACTGTGGACACAATGTGCCTAGCCGCTTCACACTCCTGCCATCATGCCTTCCCCATCATGGTGGACTGCACCCTCACACCGTGAGCAAAAATAAACCCTTAAGTTTCTTCTGTTAGAGCAATGAGAGCTGTAACAAACATCTAAACATGCGTTGTGGGTCAGCATCTGGAGTTTTGGGAGGTGTCAACTAGCAACCAGACCTTACAGCTAGTGTTTAGTGGGTGAGCAAGGATACCCCAAAATGAACGCCATGCTCCTCACCTATGCTGGACAGAAGAGGTTAAAGGGGGCAGGATTTGGCATGTGACTTTGTGTGTGTGTGTGTGTGTGTGTGTGTGTGTGTGTGTGTGTGTGAGAGAGAGAGAGAGAGAGAGAGAGAGAGAGAGAGAGAAAGAACATGTAGCATGTGTGTTGTTGTGCATGTGCCAAAGCACACACGAGACGATCAGACAACTGTGGAGTCAGTTCCCTCTCTTTTCTGCAGGTTGTGGGATTGAACCCAGATCATCAGGCTTGCACAGCAAGCGCTCTACCCACTGAAGAATCTCCTCATGCGGGAGTTGGCATGTGACTTAGCTCGTTTGGTTTACCAGGAGCTGGACAGACTGCAAGGCTGGCTGGCTTGGTTAGCAGGTTTGGAAGCTCTGAAAAGAGACTGACGAGTTCGGGCAGTCTTTGAGTGGTACACGCTTCTGTGATGGTGTCTGCAGAGACCCTCATCTCCTACCAGGAGAGCAAGGTGGAGGGTCTAACCATGGTGGAACAGTGGAATGAATCTAGAGGGGCAAAGCACAGTGTCCTGGGAGAAGACACTGGAGTGGGGTGTCTGCCATGACCCATGAGTATCACCTTGGTGCTGGCTCTGATCCCTAAACTCATGGAATGGTTTCTTGGACACAAACATGACAGCAGCCTGAGGAAGAGACGATGCCAGGAGTTGCCTACGACCCTGAGGAAGCAATGGTTCAGGGAGGGGGCAAGGTAAAGACGGACACGAGAGAACCTAATGTCTGACTATATAAACCACAGGCCTCAGGAGGCCCAGAGATGGACCTTCAGTGAGGACATCAGTGAGGAGGGCTTTGGTAACCTTAGCCTCTCCATGGCAGTGTCCTCGGGAGAGGAGTCATGACCAAAGGTGATGACACTGGCCCCTCTATCGCTGGGGATGACGAGATCCCAGCATTATCAAGGGGACCACTGTAAACATCAAAAGCTGAGGGACCCAATTTCCAGTAGTGATCCCAGGCAGTGTCTTGGAAATCACAGTATGTGGTGGTATTATGTTCCCCAAAATATTGTGCACCCTAATAAACTTATCTGGGGTCAGAGACAGAACAGCCACTAGATACAAAGGCTAGAAAATGGTGGCACTCACACCTTTAATCCTAGCATTCCAGAGGTAGAAATCCCTCTGGATCTCTGTGAGTTCAAGGCCACATTGGAAACAGCCAGGCATGGTGACATATACCTTTAATCCCAGAAAGCGAGCCTTTAATCCCAGGGAGTGATGGCAAAAACAGAAAGATATATAAGGCATGAAGACCAGAAACTAGAAGCATTTGGCTGGTTAAGATTTTAGGCTCTGAGCAACAGTTCAGCTGAGATTCATTCTGGATAAGTCCTGAGGAAACAGGATCAGCTGAGGAACTGGCAAGGTGAGGTGGCTGTGTCTTGTTCTGCTTCTCTGATCTTCCAGCATTCACCCCAATACCTGGCCTCAGGTTTGATTTTATTAATAGGACTCTTTAAGATTCATGCTACAACAGAATTCCCGTGTGGTGAGATAGGCAACGTCTTGGAAATCACAGTATCCCCGTGTGGTGAGATAGATAGGCAATGGCTGTCTTCCACTAGAAAACTGAGATGCCTGTTTCCAGTTCTCAGCTTTGAGTCAGTTTCCCGACACAGTGGTTAAAGGGAGAGGTGAATGGATCCCCTGAAGGAAGGACCCTACAGTGTGACCGCTAGCACAAGCAATATTCTCAAGCCCTCAACAATGGGACTTAGGGTACCTACCTGTGTCCTCAGGCCTTAGGAACACTGTCAGCACAGTTTAAACCAACATTTATACTAGGAAATGTGACACACCATCATTCTCTCTTGTCACTCCCAGTGGACCCCAGGAGGAAAGAGAGCATCCTCCTGTTATTTCTCTTGTTGGAATACAAACTGGGACCAAACTGGAATGGTTTTTCTTATCAACACCCAGCGAGCCCTCGCCATGTACAAGGGCTTTTATGGATCCAGTGAAACTTCTAGAACTTTTTACTCTTCCTTAAGATAAACCTGGAACAGCTACATGGTCCTCGACCAAGGTTTAAAGGCCCTCTCCATGGAATTCCACCTGACCCACCTGTGGGGCCCAGCTAACAGCAGAAGCATCACGGGGGACAGCAGTGGACTACTTATACCTAAGCATGGCTCCGAGAGCGGGTATCCCAGGTGTGGGGTATGGTAGAACAGAGAACAGGCCTCCAGCACTTGGCATGCTGCCCCCGTGGGGATCTTTTCAAACCCTGTCCCTCAAGAGGCAGAAAAGCAGCCTGTGTGAGCAGACTGGAAGTAGTGTTCACCCTCTCCTGCCACAGGCTAGTCACTGCCCAGCTCTGTGTCACCTGAGAGCATGACTGTTAGGACACCTGTTGCGATTTGAATGTAAAATGTCACCCATGGGCACAGAGTCCAAACCAAACATCTGGTCTCCAGATGATCCTGTTTTAGAAGGTTGTGGAACATTTAGACCCTTGCTGGAGAAAGCCCGCCACTGAGGGCAGGTCTTGAGGTTTTGTAGGTCAACTCCACTTCCTGATTGCTTACACAGCATGACCATACCTCACCATGCCTCCCCCACCAGGATGGACTGCATCTCCTTCAACCGTTAGCCAGGACAGCACCAGGGAGATGGCACAGAGGGTGGACACTTGCCACCAGGCCTGACAACCTGAGCTTGATCCCCAGGACTCACAGGGTGGAAAGAACTCCCAAAAGTTGTCCTGTGATCTCCACATGTGTGTAGCATGTGCACACGCACATACATGCATACACATACAAAAAACTGTAGTAATTTTAAAGAAGTGAGGATAAACCCTTCATCACATAAACTGACTTGTCGGGCATTTTGTCATAGCCAGGCTTGGTATCGCCTGCCTTTTTAATCTCAGTGCTCCAGAGACAGAGGCAGGCAGATCTGAGAGTTCAAGGCCCGCCTGGTCTACACAGTGGGTTCCAGGACAGCCAGGGCTACACAGAGAGACCATGTCTCGAAAACCAAAAAGAAAAAGAAAAGTAACTCCCCCGACATCCACAGACGGCCCTGCTCGTCCAATACATGAACATCATCATGTTATTCGGACCCGGGGAAGGGGGCCAAGAAGGGGTCTCAAAGGAGCAGTAATGCCAATAGCAGAGGTGGGAATCCAAAGGACAGTCATTTCTTTCTTTTCTTTTCCTTTTTTTTTTTTTTTTTTTTTTTGTGCTGGGATCAGAGGCATGCGCCACCACTGGCCAGCCTCCAGACAGTCATTTTTAACCTTCACTGTCACGGAAAAGAAAACCCACTTGTGGTTCCAAAGCAATCCCCCTCAGCAGCCAGCTCCCTCTGGACTTCCTGGGCTATGGTACCACTGACACCCATGAGGTTTCCAGAAAATCGTAGGAGGGCTGGGGAGGTGGTTCTGGGGTAAAGAGGACACTTCCACCCATCCAGAGGCCCCAGTTCAGTCCCCAGCACCCAACCTTAACTCCAGCTCTAGAGGAGCCAACACCTTCTTCTGGCCTCCTGCACACAAGGTGCACATGAACTCACACGGGCACACACATGCAAATAAATAAATAATAAAATCTTTCTTAAAAGAGGAGGCAGAAGGGGGAGGGGAGGAAGGAGGAAGGGGAGGAGAGAGGAAGGGGAGGAAGGAGGAGGAGGAGGAGGAGGAGGAGGAGGAGGAGGAAGAAAGCAAAAGAGGAAAAGGAAAGACAGGGAGCTAGCTTCTGGTGATTAACCAACCCCTCAGACTTGTCCAGTGTACAGTTCAAGCCCTTCTGAATGACTGGACACTGAAATGGCATCATGATCGATACATTTTTATTTCACACTTGCAGGGTGTGGTGGCAACAGTGTTTACAAAGTATACAGCCATAGGAACAGAAAACATTAATTCTGAGCAGCCGTACTGGATGTTCAGGGCCCCTCAAGTCCCCACCCCCACTATACACACAATGCATATAATATTGGAGGTTTAAAAAAAAAAAGGCAGCACAAAATACCCTTTGACCAAGTACTTCTCAAGAGTCTAATGCTGACCAGTGTGATTTTTTTCAGCTCTAAGAATCTTAAAAAAATAAAACATTAACTATAACAGTACAGGCGTCAATGGGTAACTTGAACATCTCCCCCAAGAGTTCTAGTCCTCAGTGCTAAAAATAAATATATCTGCATCCCTTATGCACATTCCTGGACTTGAACAAAGAGTAAAAGCAGCATGGTGATGTCACAGGTTAAGGGTCGTTATGAACTTTTGGAGAAAGCTGGGAAATTCCTATCCAATGGGTCTCCACAAGCCCTGTCAGTTCCCCCCAGCCCCAGGGTGGAAAAACCCAGCTGTCCACTAGCAACCCAGGGCACTGGAAAGAGGGTGAGGAGGCTGGGAGGGCTCTGCACAGCTATGGCCTCTACAGTCCCTTACGGTCACATATCACAGAGAAAGCCAAGGGCGATTCCTGATGACCTGAAACCCAGAGGCTGCTGTGGCCAGTACAGCCTGGACAGGCTGAAGAAACACAGCAACTGAGGTCATGGTGACAGTTAATACCCCGAGGGACAAATTTACGGATACTTGCTCTGCCCCACATCCCTGCTTATTAATTTTGTTTATTCATAGATGTCTTGTGTTAAAAACTTTTTTTTTTTCCCCATTTCAAAGGTCTGGCTAAAAAGAGGGCAGTGCCATGGGACAGGCAGAGGTGAGCAGAGGACACGGAGAGCAGTGAGCACTTTGTGTCTGGATCCTCAGCCTCCTGCACTCCTGACCAGTAATCAGCTTAATTCTGTCCCTTTATCTCAAGGAAAAATAAAAAGACAAACATACAGTTTAAAAAAAAAAAAAAAAAGCTGGGCGGTTATGGTGACGCCTTTAATCCCAGCACTGGGGAGGCAGAGGCAGGTGGATCTCTGTGAGTTCGAGGCCAGCCTGGTCTATAGAGTGAGTTCCAGAACAGCCAGGGCTACACAGAGAAACCCTGTCTCAATAAACCCAAAATCAAATAAAACAAATAAAACCAGGAAGCTGGAGAGACGGCTCAGTGGTTCAGAGGACCCAAGTCAGGCAACTCACAACCATCTCTAACTCCAGCTCCAGGCCTTTGGCTTCCTGAGGCACCTGCACGCATGTGCACACAACACACCCACATGTAAGACACAAAGAGCTACACATGATTAAAAATAAAAATAAATCTAAAAAAAAAAAAAAAAAAAGCTGAGTAAAGGCACTTGGCACCAAGCTGTACAATGTGAGTTCGATCCCGGAGACCCACATGGTAGGAGAGAACTAGCGCCTGCAAGCTGACCTCTGACCTCTACATTAGCAACACACACACACACACACACACACACACACACACACACACGTTAAAATACACATTAACTAAAGATGTACTTAATTATTTTCACTTACTTCTTTGTGCATGCGTGTGTACGGGGAATGTCACACACTTAGACACAGCACGCATGACATATGGAACTTTTTCAGACTTGGATTCAAACCAAAGAAAACTGTAAAAAGACAGCTTCTTGAGAAATTAGAGAAGGAACTGGGCATGCACACATTTGATCCCAGCACTCAGGAGGCAGAGGCAGAAGGCTCTCCTTGAGTTCCAGGACAGCCTGGTCTATGTAGTGAGTTCCAGGCCAGCCAGGGATACATATTGAGACCCTGTCTCCAAAACAAACAAACAAAAAACAACAATCACAACAACGAAACCAAAACAAAAGAACAGAGATCAATGAAATAGGAGCCAGAAAAAAACCGCACAAAGAATAAGCAAAATAGATATTTGGCAACGGCACAATCAACTGACCCTTAGCTACACTCCAACAACCGAACTCAGAAAGGAAGGAGCGAGCACTACAATTGGTACCACAGAAATAAAGACGACTGTAAGGGGATGGACATGGAGGCACATGTCTGCAATCCCGAGTCAGGGGGCTGAGGCAGGAAGAGTATGACTTCCGGAGCAGCTGGCTCCTTAGTGAGACCCAGGCAGGGAAGAAAGGAGAAGGGAATTCCATGAACACCTCCATGCCAACAGGCTGGATAACCCAGAGGCATGAAGGAGCAAACGCTCTACTAAGACCGAAGTAGGAGGAGAGAGAGAGAGCCGAGAACAGAACAGCCGTTTCCCTTCTATACACGATTTCAGAAGAGCAGGCAGTCTCGTCTCTTCAGAGACTCTATTCGTATGATCGCGCGTGTGCTATGTGATCTGTGTGTGAGTGTGGGCACACACTTGGTGCCGCATACACGGGGAGGTCCGAGGACAGCTCTGTGGAGTCAGGTTTGGTGGGGATGTCATCCCGAGCCACCTCACTGGCTCTGATCACCGTTTTTCCTTTCTGTCACGGTCCTGAGACTGAGCCTAGGGCCTCACACTTGCAAGGCAAGCTCCCCACCACTGAGTTGTAACCCAACCCACACCGGTTCATAGAAAAGTATTTGGTAAAACAGTTCAGAGGGGATGAAGGGGCCAGGTGTGGTGACACACGCCTGGCATGCGGCACTTGGGAGGCAGAGGCAGGAGGATGACTGTAAGCTGAAGACCAACTGGTACACACAGCAAGACCCGTCTCAAAAATAAAAACAACAGAATGAATGCCATGCACACGGATGACAATATGACAGTATCAAACACGAGAGACCCAGGACGCCAAAGCCAACTTCATCAAGCCCAGGGCCCTGAAGAGACAGATCCAGAGGTCAAGGAACCAGTAAACATAACCGGAGAGGCAGGAGTCCGGAGTCCAAGGGCTCCCCGTGGCATCAGGAGTGAAAAGATGTCAACTCCGTCTGGGGAGACCCAAAGCAAAGCAGAACAGGAAGGCCGAAAGGGGTTGAGAAACCAGAAATGGGCAACACTGGAGAAAGTGACCTTCCTGAGGCCAGAGGGTGGCAGGTGGGAGAGGTGTCCAGGAGGGTGTGGGAGAGCTAGGGGCTGAGTAGTGGTCTCTCCCAGAATCCCATCAATACATCGTGGTTTCTACAAAGTCTCTCCCAGTTCACTGAAATCCTGTACAAGGTAAGAGGGGACGAGACTGCCAGTTTCCAGACAAAGCTATTTCTCTCTCTCTTTTTTTCAAGACAGGGTCTCATGTAGCCCAAGATGGCCTCACACTCACTAACTCACCAGTAGCTTTGAACTCGGAATGTCCTGTCTCCACCCGCTGAGTGCTGGGGATGACAGGCATGCATTTTTTTTTTTTAAACTGTATGGCCCTCTGCCAATACCTTATCTACTGGGAAACAAGAGTGTGTGAGTAGTCTCCTGCACCCCCCAGACCCCATCACACCAGAAGGACAAGAAGATGAAGAACCCCCATCTACAAAGCAGAGTGCGCATAGGAAACTCAGGCACACAACAGGAAGGAGGCTCTCAGCAGGTATCACATGGACATCCGGTCTCTGCTGAAGGGCATCACGCCACTCACTGACAATTCCCATGCCTGGCTGCTCCAGAGACTCTCCAGGCACACTCCTTAGCAGGTCTCTGATTAGCACTGATGTGAACCTAACACTAAGGGCCGACTATGGGCACAGTCACATTTTCCCAGCCAAAGCAGCCTTGAGGTATATTCAAGAATTACACCCATTTCGGGGCTGATGGAAGCCAGGGATCTAAGGAGGACATGTCACTGCCAGACATCAGCCCTCCCTCATAAGCAGCAGGAAGCCCCTCTCCAGGCAGAGGGTACCTGGGCCTCCCTCCACAGAACTCCAGGCCCTGAATCTAAGCTTCTCAGATGTTCCTCAACACATCTCAATGAGGCCTTTTCCTAAGAGAAGCTTTCTGATATAAAAAGGGCAAAGTCTCTCTCGCCTCTGGCAAAGGCTAGACCAACAATCTGCAGACATTGCACAAGATAGCTCCTTTTGCTTTTCTTTCTTTCTTTAAGATTTATTTATTATGTATAGTGTTCTGCCTGCAGGCCAGAAGAGGACTCCAGACCTCACTATAGATGGTTGTGGACCACCATGTGGGTGCTGGGAATTGAACTCGGGTCCTCTGGAAGAGCAGCCAGTGCTCTTAACCCCTGAGCCATCATCTCTCCAGCTCCCCTTTGTTTTTCTTGTGGGTTTAGAAGCCCTAGGGATGACCCTATGCCTCTGTTGCCAGAGGCCAAGGTAGACGGATTAGAGTCCACCCGTGTGCATCGTCTTCCCCCCACCCCCCTAGCCAGGTGGCCAGTCCTGTCATTCCAGAGCCAGGGCCTGGGGGAACGTGCAGGGGCAGAGGTAGACCACAGTCATATCAACTTCAGCTTTCCTATGGGTAGACAAGAAACCTCAGCCTCTCACCAGAAGCTCAGGTGCAAACCTGGGGTGATGGGGAGGGGGCTCTAATCTCCTGAGTCATCCAACTGTGACAGATGGCCTCCTGCCACTAGCAACTCTCAGAGGCCTCACTCCATCCAGCTATGAGTGAACTGAAGCCGGCCTCTAACAAGCAAACCACTCTGAGGGAGCATGGGCTTCTAAGGCCTTGTTTATCTGTACTAAGATCCTGCACTCACCATGACCAATAAAGCTACTTAACCATCAGGCCATAAAATGACCTTTCAGAAGGACTTAGCATCCCTTCACATGTAAGTGTACACACACACACACACACTCTCTCTCTCTACCTTACAAGTTTTGTTTTGTGATGCTGGGTTGGAACTCAAAGTCGGGCACCTCCTAGGCAAGTGCTCTGTCTCTGCACCACACTCTCAGCCTTGAGACATACCTCATCACGTCAGTGTTGTTTCCTCACCCCTGAACACAGAAAACATCCAAAGACGACACAGAACCAGGATTCAGAGCCGCCTAGATATGAAGAGACTAGAGCCGTCACCTACCACGATTCCCATGACTTCTTCTACAGCCACCAAGCCCAGCAATCAGCACCCCTCAAGGTCAAGACAGGAAGGGCCCCATGCTCTCATGGGTTCTACTGATGTCCTCAATAAAGGTGACCTTGACTGAACCAAGGGGGAAAGGGATACAGCCCTCCAGCAAGCAGAGGGATGGCACCCATCTCAACTGACCTCTCAACATGGTCCATGCCCAGACCAACTGTCTCTAGATCAAGAAATTTCAGAACCCACCCAAGTCCTAACCAGGGTTAAACCCACAGGAGACAAGTGTTCCTGCCTCTCCCTGAGTTTGAACTCAGAGGTGTCCTTTCCAACCACCCAACCCTCTACAAAAGAGCCTCTCCCCTACAGCAGGCTGGAAAACAAACGTGTGTTCGCATTTATGTGGCCGAGTGGACTCACAGGTGTACTACCAAAAAGCAACTGATTATCTGAAGAGTTTAATCAGCCTGAACTTGTTAGGCAGCCGGTTCCCTTGCAAATCGCTGTTCCCAGCAGGCTGTGGCCAAAGGGGTGCTGGCAGGACTAGGCCGGAGCAGGAGACGGACAAAGGTGTTGGGTAAGGACAAGGCGGGAAGGGCCACTGGGGCAGGCTTAGGGAGCCCGCCACAGGATGAGTTCTGTGATTTCCGCCCTGCTCCCCAACCTCATGGGTATCCCATAGTAGGCTGTGCCTGGACTGACATACACAAATGTAGTCTGGCCTACTTGGTAGAGTCCAGCAAAGAAAGGGTTCAGGAGATAGGCTGCGACATTCCAGGGGAAGATCTGCCCTGCATGAGTGTGCCCAGAAAGAATTAAGTTGATATCTGGCCGAGCCTGGAGGGCTCTCTTGGCAGCCAGAGGCTGGTGAGCCAGCAAGATGGTGGCGCTGTCTGGGCTGCAGCCCTCCAGAGCTTTGTCAAGGTCCATGCCGTGGCCGGCGTAGTGAAGGACGTCTGCTTCTATGTCGTCTACGCCCGCCAAGCAGACCCACTCTTTATCAGCCCCACCACCGTCCTGGTCCCTGGGGGCAGAAATCTTCACGTTCTCATTATGCAGAGGTCGGACATGCAAGGATTCTAGCAGTGCGAACCAGTTGCTGACATCCGACGTGTAGTATTCGTGATTACCCGTGACGAAGTAGGTGCCAAGACGGGCACGGAGCTGGCCCAAAGGAGCAACTGCCGTCTGCAGGGTGGAGGCTTCCGAATCGGAGAGGTCACCCACGATCACGGTGATGTCCGGCTCTAGCCTGTTCACCATCCTCACAAACATCTCCATCTTGGTTCTGCCCACTGTGGGCCCCAAGTGAATGTCCGAAAGGAGCACAATCTTGAGGTTATTCATAGAGGGGGGTAGCTGATGGATGGGTACCTCCACGGTTTTCACCACTGGGGGCTGGGCAGCATTCAGAAGGCCAATGGTACTGAGTACGGCCGTCACCGCCACTGCCAGGGCAGGCCTGAGCACCAGGTACCTTGTCTTGTCAAGGCTGCCCACCACCCTACCAGTGCGCCAGGCTAAGAACTGGTAGGCCTGCTCCATGGCGTTCAAGATACAGAGGAAGAAAACCATAATAATGTAAGCACCCAGGCAGGAGTAGGCTGCTAAAGAAAACACATAGGGTTCCTCGGCCACCAAGAAGAGCATGGTGAAGAAACTGGAATGTGCCAGGGCCAGAAACGCCACGACAACCAGCTTCCAAAGCTGGAAACAGGTGGATCCCACGGCAGGGGAATGGCTGAGGTTGCTCACTGTGCTCCGCCAGATGTACAAGGAACCAATGAGCATGAGGGAGTTGACAAACAGGACCATCTGCAAGCGAAACAGCCAGCGCCAGGCCTGGAGCTCAAGGGTCTCAGCCAGAAAGGAGCGGGAGAGGATCATGGACACGAAGACAGTGGCTGCAGCCAGGGCAGCCTTGGACCCCGGGGACAGCTGCCTGAAGAGTACCATTCTCTCAGCTCCCAGAGAGTCCCCAGCAGCTCAGGGCAGGCAGACTCGGGAAGGCAAGTGACTTCTTTAGAAAGGACAGTGGCCAATGAGAGACTTCCAGATGAGCTCCGCCTGCAACCAGGAACTGGCATCAGCTTTGTGGGACAGATATTAAAGTATCCTTATCCCCATCCAATAAAAGCCCACAGACCACTTACACAGCTCCAACCTGCCTCAAATCCAAGCCACTAGATTATCAGTTGGTTGCTATGCTTTATTATTAAAATACACCGCAATCATGGCGTGATGCGTGATGGATAGTTTTATTTTGTTCTTTCCTTCTTTTTATTCTTTTTTACGACAGGTCTCACGTAGGCTAGGCTGGCCTTGAATTCACAATGTAGCCAAGTATATCTTGAATTGCCAATCCTCCTGCCTCCACCTAACAAGTGCTGGGATTATAGGTGCGCTCTGCCATGGGCGGTTGGTTTACGTGGTTCTGAGGATGGAATCCCAGGCTTCATGAACGCTAGGCAGGCACTCTATCAGGCAGGCTACATCTCCAGCCTCAGTGCTCATCGTCCTAACAGTGTTTCGTATGTTTAAAGGTCCCCCTCAATGGGTATGAATTGTTTCCTTTTTTTAATAATAGGAAAAACACTCTAAATTACCAGCTCTCAGCATGAAGTCTAGGGAAAATCTCTCCCTAAGTCAAAACTCTTTTCGAAACAATATTAAACGTCACTGTCTTTCCATTCTCACTCTTCCTGTGAGTGTACAATAGAGTTTTTCAAAGACTACCAACACGTGAGTTCACTGCAGACTGCAAAGGTCAACATAAAAAGCTGACTTCTGGGGCTGGGGTGTAGCTGAGTTGGTAGAGTACTTAGCATGAGCAAAGGCCTGCGTTCCACCCTCCACACTACATAAACAGGCACGACAGTACCCAACTATATCCCCAGCACCTGAGAGGTAAAGGCAGGAGGGTCAGAAGCTCAAGGCTATGTTTGACTACATGCCAAGTTAGAGGTCACCTTGGGCTTCATGAGACCTTGTCATTAAAAACAAAAGAACGGACTTATCTTAATGTAACTACAACTCTGTCTGAAAATTCTGAGACATTTCTTTTTCATACAATGTATTTTGTGCAATTGGTTTATGACTATTTTTTCCTTCTTTTTTAACTTTATTTTATATACATTGGTGTGAAGGTGTCAAATCCCCTGGAACTAGAATTTCAGACAGTTGTGAGCTGCCATGTGGTTGCTGGGAATTGAACCGGGGTCCTCTGGAAGAGCAGTCAGTGCTCTTAACTGCTGGGCCATCTCTCCAGCCCGGTTTATTATGGCTGGCTGCTGGTGCTGCCCTCTTTAATCCCCGCACTCTGGGAGGTGGAGCCAGGCAGATCTCTGAGTTTGAGGCCAGCCTGGTCTACAGAGTGAGTTCCAGGACAGTCAGGGCTATACAGAGAAACCTTGTCTTGAAAAAACAGAAAAAAGAAAGCACGCATTTTAACTTTTCATCTAGGACTAAAGTTGGAGAGTTAATGTTGCAGATGCAAACAAAAAACAATGGAAAGCTGTAGTCGACTGGTATCTCTCTTTGACCCTAGTCTAAAGGCTCAAGATGGTACTTATATTCTCGATGAGACAGCAACCTCTGCAGGGCCCCTCCTACTTCTTACCTAACGAATTACACCAGGCCAATGACCTCCATAAACCCTTGTCTCTTCCTCTCCATACTGATACTGAAGGAATTATGGGTCCCTGTCTGCCCTCTACCCTACCTGCTCCCATGAGCCTCTGCCCATTGGTTCTCAAGGATGGCAAGCTCAGACGGAGCAGCAGGCACTCAATTTGCAATAACTCTTTCCTTAAATGAAAGCATTCTCAGCAACTCTTTTCCAAAAACTTAAAAGTTTCAACTCTGGTTTTAGATAAACGTGTGCCATTTCCAAGAGCGTAATTTTTGCAAGTTGTAAGGCTTAAAGTCTACTAACTTGTACGTTAACTTACCCCCGACTCAGTCCATCTGGAGGACCCCAAGCTGATTCGCTCAAAATGCAAAGCAGCAGCAGCTGTGATCCACTACGCACTGTCGCCTTCACAGGTGCGAACCTCTCCAGCGGCCGTGTCCAACGCACCTCAGCCCCCCTCTTCCCCGCTCCCCGCCCCCGGAGATCTCGCCTGGGGCAGTTTGCTTTTTCCCACCCTCAACTCTAAAAGGAAAGGCTTCCAGAAAGGCGATGAACACCCCAAACTAAAAGCATCCAGCAGGTGGCTAGCAAGAAGCGGACAAGATGTTTGAGAAGGGCGATGTCCCCTAATACAAATATTCCTGTGACCCCAATGCAGGAGCCTCTCCTGACCCCATTTTTCTCCTTCCGGAGCGCTCCGTGAAGCCCGAACTCCGCAAGGATCGCGCCCCACGCCACGGCCCGAGGAGCCCTCCCGCAACCCCGCGCAGCCTGGAGCCCCTCTCCCCAGAAACCGAAGCTGGAAAGGAGCGGGCGCCCCTCAGCTAACCCCCGAACGCGCTGCACAAACGAGGAAGCAAGTCTGCGCGCAGGGCACCGCCGCAGTGGAACCCTAGCGCGCCAGCAACCAGGAAGGACGCGCGCCCCGCCGGCCGGCCCGCCCCCTAAGGGAGGCCTGGCCACTGCCTGCGCCTCGGCGGCCCGCCTGCTCCGAAGGGTGACTGAGGGTCCCCCGGATTCCCGCTGTGCAGAGCCGCGGCTTCTCTGGGCCTCTGGCCGCTTCCCAGCGGCGGAGCGTCCCCGCGCGGTGGCACCGAAGACTTACATGGACGCCTTGCGCAGCGCCCAGCCGGGGCGGCGCCAGTAGCAGGAGCAGCGTGCACAGCGGGACCCGGAGCATGACGGCGATCGGGTGGAACCGCTCCACTCGGCCGTGGGCACTCTGGCCAGCCGCTCCACCTCCGGGCCTGAGGACCCTCAGCCAGGACCCGCCCCGGCAGGACCCGCCTCCCGCCCCGCCCCACCCCGCCCCGGGGCTCTGGGCTCGGAGCGGAGACCCAGCCTCTCCCGGCCACGTGACTCCGGAGCAGCTGTTGTTTAATCATGGCCCGCATCTGCACGTCCCTCCGGAATGGCGGTTCCCCTAAATCAGCCTTGAGTAAGCGCAGGGGCTGGTCATCCACCGGGGCCTTCAGGCTGTCCCGGCTACCGAGAAAGAACTGAGCAGGGAAACAGCCAATCCCCACTGCCCCCAGCAGTAGAAGCCTAGCCCCGTAAACGCTCCCTAGCACGTGGTCTGATGCTCACAAGGTGTGGTCCACAAGCCAGGCCACTCAAATTTGGGGAATGGGTCCTCGAAACACAGATTCTAGGACAGGACCCAGCTCTGAGTTTCAGTGCATGCTAAAGTTGGAGAAGCGCTGCGCTAGGTTATTGAGGGATTGTAAGTGTGACTCAGCTATGGGGAAGTTATTTTGAACTGCCAGCCTCAGGCTGCCTTGAATTTTAGTGGTGAGAAAGAACAGCAGCACTTCCCACAGTTAACTTCTGGTCTACTGCCTCCTGAGTGCTGGAATTACAGTCATGTGCCGCCACCTCTGGTTTAAGTGAGGTTGATTTAAATATACATACTTAAGGTTTTCCAGCTTTAATGGGTTGTCATCTATAACAATATTCATTTATTTCAGGCATTGTTTCATTTTTATTTATCTATTTTATTTACTTTTGCAGTTCACAGGTCCTCATTAATACCAAGCAAGTACTCTACTATTGGACCATACCCCTAAATCCCTATTTTGTTCATTTCTTTATTTCTTTGTTTTCTCTTATTTATTTATCTATTTTTTATTTTTCTGAGTCAGCTTCTCACTATCCTCTGATCTCCACATGTACATCATGGCACACACACGGACACACACAAATACATACATGAACATATACACACAAATATACACTATATACATATAATATACGAATAAATAAATAAAACTGTTTTTGGGGGTGGGGGGTTGAGACACGGTTTCTCTGTGAAACAGTCCTGGCTATCCTGGAACTCACTCTGTAGTCCAGGCTGGCCTCAAACTCACAGAGATCCACCTGCCTCTGCCTCCCAAGTTCTGGAATTAGAGCCATGTGCCACCACAACCCGGCCTTTTTTAGAATATTTATTCATTTACTTTTTATGTGCATTGGTGTTTTGCCTGCATATGTATGCCTGTGTAAGAGTGTTAGGAACTGTAGTTACAGACAGTTGTGAGCCACCATGTGGCTGCTGGGAATTGAACTCAGGTCCTCTGGAAGAGCAGCCAGTGCTCTTAATCTCTGAGCCATCTCTCTAGCCCCTAATTTAAGCTTTTAAAAACAGGATCTCAAGTAGTACAGACTGTACTCAAACTTACAACAGTTTTGTTGTTGTTTTGGCTTTATAAGACAGGGTTTCTATTATGTAGCTCTGGCTGCCCCAGAACTCTCTATGTAGAACAGACTGGTCTTGTGTTGCACGAATACTAATTGGTCTTATAATAAAAACCTGGAGTCAGATATGGGGTAAATGCTGAAAGATCAGAGGAAACGAGCCATAGTCATTTCCTACCTCACCAACTCCTCAGCCAAAAGGGGAAGATCCTGTCTCCATGAATACTTAGACTGAATGACTCTGATCCCTCAGCCTAAAGAGCCCCCTCACATCTCCTGTCTCCTCTGGCCTTATATTCCTTTCTCTGCCCAGCCATATCACTTCCTGTCTCAACCTTCCTAGTGCTGGGATTAAAGGTGTGAGCCACCACTGCCTGGCCTCTATGGCTAACTCTGTGGCTGGCTCTGCTCTCTGATCTTCAGACAAGCTTTATTTGTTAAAGCATATACAACATATCACCATAGTCTTGAATTACAGAGATCTGCCTGCCTCTGCCTCCCAAATACTAAGATTAAAGGTGTGTACCACCATGTCCACTCTCACATTCTATTTTGATAAATAAATGTGTCGTTAAATTATGTTATTGACATATGAGACTTTAAAGTCCTCATGCCATTTTCTCACCTGGACCCCCAGTTTGACCATTATGGTTAGTTCTATACTGGGGGTATTGGGGTGGCTCACTATAGCTAGAGTTTTCCTGCCTGGCCCACAGTCAGGACAAATCTCTGTCACCTGCCAGTCCCACAGCTGCTCAGACCCAACCAAGTAAACACAGAGACTTACATTGCTTACAAACTGTATGGCCGTGTCAGGCTTCTTGCTAACTGTTCTTATATCTTAAATTAATCCATTTCCATTAATCTATACCTTGCCACGTGGCTCGTGGCTTACCGGCATCTTTACATGCTGCTTGTCATGGCGGCGGCTGGCAGTGTCTTCTTCTGCCTTCCTGTTCTTTCTTTTCTCCTCTCTGTTAGTCCCACCTATACTTCCTGCCTAGCCACCTGCCAATCAGTGTTTTATTTATTGACCAATCAGAGCAATTTGACATACAGACCATCCCACAGCAGCTCACCCTTGTAATTATAACGCTCCAGGGACTGAGGCAGGAAGATTGCCACAAATAAGAGGCTAGCTTGGGTTACCTGCCACTTTGGATAAACATCCCTAGACCTGATGTCTCTAAGCCCCTCACTTGCACACTGGCTGCATGCTCATAATTGTATGCTCTACTTAGGGCCAGATAGATTGAAAGTCTTCATTTTTTTTTTTTCTTTCAAGACAGGATTTCTCTGTGTAGCCCTGGCTGTCCTAGAACTCACCCTGTAGACCAGGCTGGTCTCGAACTCAGAGGTCTGCCTGGCTCTGCCTCCAGAGTGCTGGGATTAAAGGCGTGTGCCGCCACGGCCACCACCCAGCTTCTTCCTTCAAATTTTAATGTGCAAGAATAAATTTTTCTTGGGTTCAGGGGGATGGTGCAGCAGGTTAAGGCTGTGAAAGCCTGATGACCTGTGGAAAGAAATGGTTCCATCCAAGTCCAGCTTGGTAGATCATTGATTTTACTGGGGTTAATTACAGGAGCCTGGGTGACTCAATAGTAGTTGCATTAGAGAAACATGTCACCCACATATGGTTGAGGCATGTGTCACGAGGTCTTGACCCCTCAACCTTCCTCTTCTTGTACACCTAGCGTTCCCCAAGATCATCAGCAGATGGGTGCAGGGAGGAATGGTGACAGGAATCCCAGGTGAGGGTCTGGTGACCCTGTCTCCAGACCCATGACTACCACATTACAGCTGGCTGTCATTGCTTTGCTTATTTTGTTCCATGGCTGCAAGACCCAAGTATTGTTTGGTCCCCTCCGCAACTTCTGCTTCCTGATGACAGTCACATCATTTGAGAAGGAAACGGTGACACCACAACCCTCCACCCCTTCCTCCAGCTCTTAAATTCTTTCTACCGCCTCTTCAGCCATGTTCAGTCTTTGAAGGAGTGATGTAGATATGATTCTTTTCTAAGCACTGGGACATTATACCAAAACAACAGCTGCTTGCTTATTCCCACCAGCTTGACTGGTTATCAGTCTCTGTGGTCACCTCTCCATGGTTACCTCCACCCATCCCAGAAAAGAGATTTCCTGGACCTCAGCTGAAAAGTCCTATATGGATGTAAACACAAACACGCGTCTACTTACCAAAAGAACAACCTTAGCCTCCCCCTGGTGCCTACAACTAGCCAGCCACAGGGTTTGGTACGTATAGTACCAAACTTGAGTTTTCACCTCTGGAGTGGGTGGAGTCTTAAATCCAGCCAGAAAGTAGTTGGTTGTACCTATAACTGTCAGGACAGTACTGCAAGTAGAATAAATATCGTGCTCACGTGTCAGTAATGTGCTAAGTGGGATCCAGAACTGAGCAGGACTGACAGCAACAATTCTTTCTGGGCAGTCTGCATCATGCCTTCTGGTACTATGTATGCCAGCTATCAGGAAGGAGGCCTCCAGCTCTGCCCAGTCTCTGTGCCCTGCAACTAGAGGATACAGTGTTTGGGCAATAAGGGTTTGTCATCCTGTTCTGGTGTGCGACAGTGGCAATGGGTAGCCAGAGCTTTCAAAGGCTGAGGTGTTGTAGCCCACTAGGTTTCCTAGTGGCTGTCCCAAGCAGTGCTGCATAAGAGGTTGATTGGACCATGGGCCTGGGTACCAGGTGTTTGTAAGGGTCTAACTAGCAAGGGGGAGGTCTTTTGCTCCACCTCTTGGCATTGTTATAAATAGACCTTTGGAATGACGTTCTGGGCCGGTGGATAAGGATCCAGGCCCACTCGAGTCTATCCTGTGTTTTCTCTGTTTCTTTCCCTTCTTTGTTTCTAAGTTTCTTATTCCTCATTTCTCAAGAGTCCCTGGGGTAAAAAAATAGTGTGGGGGCTGGTCCCCCACATTGAGCTCTCTCCAGCCCCCTTTTCTAAAAAAAACACCCCACATTATTATATTTATGCATCGATGTGTGTATATGTGTATGTGGGGGGTGCATACATGCCAAAATGAACATGTGGAGGTCAGAGAACAACTTGCAGTAGTGAGTTCTCCTCTTCTACCATGTGGGTCACAGGGATCAAACTCACGTTGTCAGGGTGACTTTACCTAGTGAGCCATCTTTCTGGCCCCACTGAAAGGAAAAATATCAGCCCAGGATCTCCAAGACCAAATTCACAGACCAAGTTCTTAGCACAAAGGAGATTTATTTGCCCCAGAGGAACAGAGGGCAGGGATAAGGGACAAAGACAAGAGACAGAGGCCGAGGAAGAAGGGGAAGGGAACAGGGAGAAGTAGCAGGGATATTTGTCCCAGATGACAAAGGACTGCCCCTGGACAGAGAGGAGACAGAAGTGGCTGTTGTGTCCCGCTCAACCTGTCGAACGGTTCTAAAGGGAGGAGTGTGGAATTGGGAAATGATAGCTATGAGATATAGATGTAGATGAAGAAAAAGACAGAGACACAGGATAGCTTCAGGAGGGCTCTGGGTCAATACCACAGACACCTGAGCTTATTACTCACAGCCTTTATATACCCAAGGCAAGGGGGGCAAAAAGACCTCTCCCTTTCAAGGACATCACAGTTCAAGGCACAAAGTACAGTCATGTGTAAACATCTCCTTAGTACTCAAGACATCTGGTGACCATGTCTTATGGCAAAGCATCCTGAAATAGACCTTGAAGTATAAGATGCCTGGTAACCATGCCTTTGGCCAGAACATCCTATTATGCAACCTTGCAGGGGGAAACAAGCTCAGAATCTCTGACTTTGAGTCAAGACGAAAACAACCCAAAAGCTGGAGTCTCTGTGGGCCCCCACATAGTCCCCCTTTTCTTGGACCCTTCAGATGACTGTGCCTGTCTTAGGTCACCTTCTTCAACCATCCAGTCTTACCCATCTTTGAAACACACTTACCACCAAGGGTGCCCTGTCTTAGGTTGACAGGTGGTAAGAATTTACCACTCTCTGACTACCAGCCTCTGGCAAAGGAGGGTGCAGAGTTTAACTCTATGCAGCTCTGTCTGAATCAGCTTTCCACTAAGAGCTTGCTAGTAGCTGGAATAATCATAGCAATACACATGCTCCTTATGGCTGCTATACCTCCTAGTAAAGGAGTAGAGGATGATCAAGATAGAATGGCCTTTTTAAATGGTCCAGGATGTTCACAGCAATTTTAGCTGCATCAAAATCCAACTACGTTTTGACATCTTTTTTGTTTGTTTGTTTTTTGAGACAGGCTTTCTGTGTAGTTTTGGTGCTTTTCCTGGAACCCACTCTGTAGCCCAAGCTGGCCTTGAACTCACAGAGATCTGCCTGCCTCTGCCTCCCGAGTGCTGGGATTAAAGGCGTGAGCCACCACCGCCCGGCTACCATTATCAGTTTTAATAACTTTTGGTATCCCCATGTAGGAGAAACATTTCAGGCAATGAGCAATTACATGCTTAGTGCTTCTCTAGATTGTGCACTGACCATCAAAAATTCTGAATAAGTGTGGCAATCTATTGTGTACCCTAATAAAAAGTGCCTGAAGATCAGAGAACAGAACAAGCCACTAGATTAAACATAGAGGCCAGGCAGTGGTGACACACACCTTTAATTTCAGTACTGAGAAGCACACATGACTTTAATCCCAAGAAGTGATGGTTGGGTGGAGAAAAGTATATAAGGCATGAGGAGACAGGAACTAAAGGCTTTTCAGCAGAAGCATCCCTTTTAGCTAGAGGCTCTTTCAAGCTGAGGAGTTGGAGAGGTAAGAGGTTGTGGTTTGCTCTGCTTCTCTGATCTTTCAGCTTTTATCCCAATATCAGGCTCTGGGTTTTTATTAAAAGATCATCTATCATTCGAGTTACAAATAAGTATCTATTGTCTTTTGTTTTGTTTTGTTTTGTTTTTCAAGACACATTTCTCTGTGTAGCTTTGTGCCTTTTCCTGGAACTCACTTTGGAGACCAGGCTGGCCTCGAACTCACAGAGATCCGCCTGCCTCTGCCTCCCAGTGCTGGGATTAAAGGCACGCACCACCACCGCCTGGCAAGTATCTATTGTCACGTGCACATATTTTAATTTACCAAATTCCACAATATGAGTAACATCTATTTGCCATAAGTGATTAGGAAGAAGGCCTCAGGATTTACCCCAAAGTAAGGCACAGACATATATTGTTTAATGATCTGATGAGCAATTTCCTTGGTAAGGCCAAATTGGTTTTTAAACTTCTGGTATTCTGATGATGAAGGGCATGTGACTGTTGAGGTAATTCTACCTGGGATAAGGTAATCATCCGTGCTAATTTATCAGCTGATCCATTACTGTTAGCTAAAGGCCAGGAAGATTGGAAAGAGCTCTAATATGACCCACAAAGCACAGTAACTTTCTTTGATGAAAGGCATCTTGAATTTGCTGAAACAGCATCCTAACCTGACCATTACTAGTCCCAATACAGGGAACAGTTTCTATAACTTGAAGAGCTCTATAAATATAATGACCATCTATCCATATACAAATTAAATGAACTATTTACAAGAAGCTGGAAAACCATAGTCACAGCTCTTAATTCTACTATCTGAGCTGGAGCTGGAGTTGTTTGTACTATGTAACCTTTACCATTGATAACAGAAGCAGCTCTCCCGTTGGAGGAACCATCAGTAAAAACCAGCAAAGCATCTCTTACAGGATCTTTCATCACAACCTTAGGAAATATAAAGGAATGCATTTGGGTGAATTACAATAATTGATCAGCTGGAAAATGATTATCAATTTGATTATCAAAAACTGAGAAAAAGCAATTGCCCAAGAATCCTTTTAGCTATTAGATCCCAAGTGCACTTCATACTTGCTTGAACAAAGAGTGGGCCTCAGGTTTCTACCCTTAATATATTCTACCCTTAGTGTATATATATATTTGAAAAGACATCTGAAAAAACAATGAAAATCAAGAGTTAAAAAGTTAAAACTGAGCCAGGCATGTTGGCACACTCGTTAATCACAACACTCAGGAGGCAGAGGCAGGCAGATCTCTGTGAGTTCCAGGACACCCAAGGCTATATAGTAAGAGCCTGTCTTGTAAATGGACATTTCTTGTCCTGACCGCCCCATCCCAAATAACTGACTCAGAGGCTGAATATGAATTATAAATACTCAGCTGTAAGGAAATGAGTTTATCACATGAATACATCCCATTCTACTGGGCATTACTATGAAGATGATTTCTTCTTAAACTGTACTGTCTAATTGATAAATATAATGTTAGCTTGTACAGAGTTTTGATGAATAAAAGTAAATACAAGGAAATGTTACACAGCTAAGCCTATGAGTTCCACCTAAGGAGCTGCTTCAGATCACAAGCTCAGGTTAATAATTAGGAAAGTAATCGAATTCCCTGGGAGCCAAGCTGGTCTTAATTCTCTTAATGCTGAAAAGATGCAGTCATGGGTTTGGTGTATGTCGTTAGCTGAAACAAAAACTTGTAATAACTTCAGATTAGATCAGATGTTTTGACAATAGCTTTAGGATGAAAAAACCAGCTCTTTCCGCAGTCTCTCCTTCCATACTCCCCCCTCCACATGGTCTTCTCTCTCTCTCTCTCTCTCTCTCTCTCTCTCTCTCTTTCCCAATAAAGCTCTAGAAAGGTAAAAAAAAAAAAAAAAGAAAAAAAAAAGAAAAAAACATAGAAAACAATCTAATGTCTACAAGGACACATAGCTGAGGTCAAAAATACAAAGCAGCCCAACTGCTAAGGTTGGTTGGTGATTAAAGGTGATGATTAACTCTTTGTACCCAATTCCTACCCTCAATCTCTTGATACAAGAAACTATTGATAAATGGGTATATACCCTAAAGATCTAAAGTACAGCTGGCTGACTGTCTTTTTTTTTTTTCAGAGCTGAGGACAGAACCCAGGGCCTTGTACTTGCTAGGCAACCACTCTACCACTGAGCTAAATCCCCAACCTCGGCAAACTGTCTTTTATGTACAAAAGTTTATGTTTATGATTCCTTTAAGATTAACTTTCAAGATAAACAGTAAAATGTTTGATTTTTTCTTTGTAACAGCAGTATGCAGCCTGCCAACAAGAGTTGGCTGTGAAAAATACTTTCTATCTGCTCATGTATTGTTAATCTGTAATAAGTTGCTTAGATATAAATGTATATGGGATATTGGGATGACTTTATTTTTAATCATGTATGGGAGATGAAAAACATGTTTTTTACATGTACTCTGTAGGAACTTAGCAGAATCACTGTATGAGGTAGATATTAGAATGAACAGCTGTTTTTTAGAAGCGTCTTGACCTTGAAGAATCCTTGTGGAAAACAATGATTGTTTAGCTGAGGGAGGTCTTACAGCTATCCCATGACTTTGGTCACAAGACACCTTAGGCACACCTGAGACTCTTGTATTATTATTTTTTAAAATTTATTTATTTATTTATTATGTATACAGTATTCTGCCTGCATGTATACCTGCAGGCCAGAAGAGGGCACGAGATCTCATTGTAGATGGCTGTGAACCACCATGTGGTTGCTGGGAATTGAACTCAGGACCTCTGGAAGAGCAGCCAGTGCTCTTAACCTCTGAGCCATCTCTCCAGCCCCACAGGCTCTTGTATTATTGTGTATTGCACAATGCATAGTGAAGAGCTAGGGCCATGGAGGCATATGATGCTCTCCTTCAGTAAGACATATAAATTAAGGTTAGGGACCTTGGTATGAGAAAAAAACTTTATGTAACAATCTATAAATATGCTTTTGTATGGCTGTTCACCCCCAGTCAGTCCAGTCCATAGGACGAGGCTGGTGAATAAAGAAGGAAGCCATGAAGAGAATGTGTGAGTGTCCTTTTTCCTACCCCCCTCAGACAGAAAAGCCCAGTACATGCCACTGTGACTTTCCCTTCAAGCCCTGTGCTGCCTAGAGGCTGGTCCCCCAGATGGCGTTGAAGATACATCACCCCACATCACACAGAGGAAGAGGACCCACCCCTCTGGAATCTCTGCCAAGGGTCATCCACCTTGCTTTTCCCTGTGGGTAGAAACCTTGGCTTTTGTCCCTTGTCTCTCCACACGTAGCTAGATGGCTCCATCAGGATTTCTCACAGACATTCCACCTCCAGACAGCTCAGCTTTGGTTGCGTGTCTTACTACTCTGTAGCAAGGACCATGCAACTGCCCTTCCCAGACTCATCTTTGCTTCTGTTGTGTTGCTTCTGGGTACTGATTAATTGTCTCGTTTTTCCTGGGGGAGATGTGAACAGATGTCTATTCACCCAGACATGGTGACAACCCACAGAAATGGTTCCATCCAAGTACACCTTGGTGGCCCAGTGACTTTACTAGGGTCACCTACAGAAGCGTGAGTCACTCAATAACAGCTGCACCACGGCAAAGTGTCACCTCCGCATGACTGGTGATCCACAAAAGCTGCCTCACTGCAGTCCCCACTCCTGATTAGAGTCGGGGGTGGGGAAGTCCACTTCCTATGTCCTCCAGCTCCCTCAAGACTGCACACAACTGGCGTGCAAGAGTGTAGTAGCTTGAATCTCAGTCATGCCTCAGAGCTCCTGGCTCTGCCACCTTCTCCATGTGTCTGGGCAATGGCAGACGCTCTTCACCTTAGATCACACCCTGGTGAGATAGAGACTGTAATATGAAATTCACTGGGTCATGGAGGTAGTCACCAGACTGATGAGTATCTAGAAGGTTGGCTCATACAGGATGGTAGCTGGCAGTTGTGAAAAGAATTAGACCCATAGATTAGATAACACCTTATCTCAAGGTCAGTGCTCTCATTGTTCATTAGTTAGTTGGTTAGTTTTTCAAGACAAGGTTTCTTTGTGTAGCCTTGGCTGTCCTGAAACTCACTCTGTAGACCAGGCTGGCCTCGAACTCAGAGATCTGCCTGCCTCTGCCTCCCGAGTGCTGGGATTAAAGGTGTGTGCCACCACCACCTGGTTAGTGTTCTCCTTTGATAATGGCCCACAGCCAAAGGAGTAAGTAATATTTTTTACCTGGGAGGTGGTGTCAAAGGGAACAGAAGTTAAAGGTTATCCTTGGCTACACAGTGAATTCAAGGCCAGCCTGGGATACATGAGACCTTCTCTTTTAAAAATAAAGGTTTTTTTTTTTTTGCTTGATTTATTGATTTGATCATTACAGTGGGAATGTGAGAGACTATTCTTTTCTTTTTTTTCTTTTTGGACACATTTTTTACGAATGACTCCAACCCATTCAGAAAAAAATATGGAGAAGTGCAAAAAAATGTATCCCAAAGTTGGTATTCGAAGCATGAAGAGAACCAGAGAAAAGAAGAGAACCATGGAAAAATGGTGCCATTTGGGGAATCAATCAATGAAGGGATTCTTTGTGTTGTGTTATTTTTTTTTCAAGTCTGAAATTACTTTACATGATGTTTTAAAATTTTCTTAGAGCATGGTAAATCTAACTTCTCTGTTTCTCCTCAGTTTTTAGATACAAGATGATAACATGCAGTAAACGTTTTTTGAAGAATTGAGGCTGAGTGTTTAGAGCAGGGTTGACCAACTATAGGCAGAGGACCAAATGCAGCCTGTGGCCTGTTTTTCAATGGCCTGCCAGCTAAGAATAGTTTTATATTTTCAGACGGGCAATGATGGACTGGCCAGAGACCCAGTTCCACACTGTGCATGTGTGTGCTTGTACTCTTGTGTGTTGGTTTATGTATGGTGTGGTGTGTAGGCATGTGAGCATGGGAGCATGTGGAAGCCAGAGGACAACTCTGAGTGTCATCCTTAGGAACACCATCAACCTCCTTTGCAACAGGGCCTCTCAGTGGCCAGCCTGGCTGTCCATCAAGCCCCAGGGACCCTTCTGTCTCTGCCCCCCCAGCATTGGGACTACGGATTGTGCCACCATTCCTGTTATTTGTACGTGGGTGCTGGGGATTGGTCCTCAAGCTTGCAAGACAAGTACTTCACACACTGAGCCCTCCATCCCCTCAGCCTACATGTTTAAGACTGAAATGTCAGTGTCCGTGGCTAAAGCACTCCTGATCATAGTCATCCCCAGTTCTCCAGCATGACTGCTTTCCCGATGCACTGAAGGGGTACAGCAGTCCCAGCGGAGACTCAGGAGCAACAGACCTAAAATGCTTGTTATTTGGCCCTGTGCAGAAAAAGCTTGCCAGGAGAAGGCAGATTGTAGGTTGTTTCTGACACTGTACCACTTTTATTTTAGTTCAAGTGTTAAAACCTTATTTATTTTGTTTTTTTTTTTTTTTGAGACAGGGTATCATGTAGCCAAAGTTATCCTCAATCTTCTGGGGACACACACACACACACACACACACACACACACACACACACACAAATAAAAAGTAAAATCAAATCTTTTTTCTTTTTTTAAGTATAAGAGTGCTTGCTCTGGCAGGACACACACCAAAACTGACACCATACAGAGATTAGGGTGGACCCTGGGCAAGGGTGACATAAAAATCTGTGAAGCATTCAATATTTATTTTATTTTATGTGTATGAATGTTCTGCCTGCATATGTCTGTATACCACATGAGTGCCTAGTACTCGTTGAGGCCAGAAGAGTGTGTCAGATCCCCTGGAGTTACAGATGGTTGTGAGCTGCCATGTGGGTGCTGGGAACTGAATCTGTGTCCTCTGGAAGAGAAACCAAGTGCTCTTTTTTTTTCAATTAAATTTATTTATTTATTTTATATACCAACCACAGTTTCCCCTCCCTCCTCTCTTCTCCTCCTGTTCCCTCCCCCCACCTCTTTTCTACACACACACACACACACACACACACACACACACACACACACACCCCGCACCCCCCAACCTGCTAACCACTCTTCCGAAAGGGCAAGGCCTCCCATGGGAGTCAACAAAGCTTGGCATATCAAGTTGAGACAGGACCAAGCCCCGCCCCCCCCCACGCCCATCAAGGCTCAGCAAGGCATCCCACCATAGGGAATAGGTTCCAAAAAGCCAGCTCATGCTCCAGGGTCATCAGATCCTGATCCCACTGCTAGGGGCCCCACAAACAGACCAAGCTACACAACTGTCACCCATATGCAGAGGGCCTAGGTAGGTCTCATGCAGGTTCCCCAGCTGTCGGTCTAGAGTCCATGAGCTCTCATGAGCTTGAGTCAGCTCTCTGTGGGTTTCCCCATCATGATCTTGACAGCCCTTGCTCAGGCAGTGCTCTTAACTGCTGAGCCATCTCTCCAGTCCCATCTGCATCTATATCTACATCTATAGATCTATATCTGGCATAAAGGAGCTCTTTTTACTGTGTTTTTATTATTTTATTTTATTTATTTTGGTTTTTTTGAGACAGGGTTTCTCTGTGTAGTTTTGGTGCCTGTCCTGGATCTTGCTCTGTAGACCAGGCTGGCCTCAAACTCACAGAGATCCTCCCGAGTGCTGGGATCAAAGGCGTATGCTACCACCACCTGGCCAGGAACTCATATCAAAATTGAAAGTCAGTAAAGAGCTTGTCACATAAGCATGAGGACTTCCTGAATTTGAGTCTTCAGAAATCATGTTGCAAAAAGAAAAAAAAAAGTTGTGCCCAACACGCTTATAATTCCAGAGGATCCCTGGGCCCCTCTAGTCAGTCAGTCTTGCCAAGTCAGTGAGCTCCAGCTTCAAAAGACTCTGTCAAAATAACGTGGTGAGTGATTGAATAAGACACCAGATGTCAACTTCTGAATTCCACGTACAGACACACTTGTGCACACACACAAACGCACACACCTACTCAATATAAAATTAAAAGTTACTTAAACGGTAAATAAATAAATAAGCCAGGCATGGTGATTCACACCTGTACTCTCCGGACTTGGAAGTCCTCTAAGAGAGAGGACTGCAAATCTAAGGGCAGCCCTAGCTGTAGAATGAGATGTTCCAAACCAACAGGGCAGGAGCCACAGCTCAAGTGAAGGCATTTGCCGATAGCCTGGAGTCCCGAGTTCAATCCCCAGAACTCACGGGGTGGAAGGAAAGACCCAACTCCTACAAGCTGTCCACTGACCTCTACATACAAGCGGTGGCACGCGTGTGCCCGAAAACATAAATAAATAAGTGTGATAAGAAATAAACAGAAGCCCCTCCCACCCCCACCCCAGCTAAAACCGTGGCAGTTCTGCTGTGCCACAGTCATTTTTTTTTTCTTTTGATTTTGGTCTTTGAGACAGGGTTCTTCTGTGTAGCCCTGGCTGTCCTGAAACTCTCTCTGTAGACCAGGCTGGCTTCAAACCCACAGGGATCCTCCTGCCTCTGCCTCTGGAGTACTGGGATTATAAGGTGGGGGCTACCAAAGGCTCCAGGGTCCTTTTCTGATCTTTCTTACTTCTTTAAGTTTTCTGACAAAGAAAGTCATGAGCTCCAGATCTCAGGGTTAAGTTGTGCAACCAAGCTAGGGGATCAGTCATAAAGTAATGAAAAGATAAAATTGAGAAACAAGCAACCCCATAAAAGTTGATGGTCATGTGTCAGGAGCCCACTTGGTCATATGACAGCGAGGGCTTCTGGGATGTCTTCATCCACATTTGTCCTTTCAGGAGTCTGAGCTGCCTGACAACACCCAAGGACCCACGGGAGCCCTGGGGAGCGGGGCAGGGATGGGGTAGGGGCAAAAAAATGACTGCCCCCATTACCATTCTTCCCAAATTTCTTTCTGTAGGGAGTACGTGCTTCCTGGTGCCACACACTTTAAAGTTTGTTTAGACTTTTTTGGTTGGTTAGTTTTCTGGTACGTTTGGTCATTCCCCACGTCCTGCCATTTCTTCTTTGGGGAGGCTCCTTAGGTTGACCCCACTCTCTGAGCTTACAGCCACATATGTGGCTGCGATTTACTTAGTCTCTGAATAATCATAGTGGTTTTCTATCTGGATCAAATGTCATAACTAGATGTGGCCCAAAGAGTTATTCATTTGGCCCACGCCATGTTGGTCCACTAGTGTCTCAAGTTTAATTTCTATATCTGTCAACATACAACCAGAGGACGACATAATCTGCATTTCCTGTTTTGTTTTCTGAAAGATGAGAAGGTCTGGCTATACTAGGTCCAAAGTCCCAGAAAGTGACATCATAAGAGACATAAGTTCTGGGAACCCCAGTGTCCTGGATAGATTTGCCCTCTTGACACAGCCTAGAGTCTTCTGAGAGAAGCCTCAACTCAGGAATTGCCTCGATCAGGTTGGCCTGTGGACATGTCTGTGAGGCAGTGTACTGATTATTAACTGTTGTAGGAGGGCCTGGCCTATGTGAGTGGCACCATTCCCTGGGCACATGGTCCTGAGCTGTACAAGAGAGCTCGCTAAGTCAGGTGTGGTGGCGCATGTCTTTTATCCCAGCACTGGGGACGCAGAGGCAGGTGGATCTCTGTGAGTTTTATGCCAGCCTGGTCTATATAGTAAGTTCCAGGCCAGTCAGGAGTGAGACCCTGCCTAAAAATAAACAAGCAAATAAAACGTATTTGAAAAGAAAAGAAAGCCAGCTACGCATGAGCTTGAGTGAGCCAACCAGCAGTAGTCCTCCATGGTTCCTGCCTTGAGTTCCTGTCCTGACGTCTCTCCATGATGGGTCATGACCCGGAAGTATAAGGTGTTCTTTCTCTAAGTTGCTTCTGGCCAGTGTTTTATCGCGGCAACAGAACTCTGTGCTGTTGGTTTTGTTATTGTTGTTTTGTCAGTTTCACACAAATTGAGTCATCTGGGAAGAGAGACCCATCAATTGAGAAAATGCCCCAATCAGATTGGCCTGTAGACAAGCCTGTGGGGGCATTTTCTTCAATAATGATTGACGTGGGAGGGCCCAGCCCACTGTGGGCGGTACCACCTCTGAAAAGGTGGTCCTGGGGGGTATAAAAACCAAACAAGCTGAGCAAGCCAGTGAGCAGCACGCCTCTGGCTTCTTCAGCTCCTGCCTCCAGATTCCTACACTGGCTTCTGACCATGGACTGTGACCTGTAAGCAAAATAAGTTATTTTATTGCCAAGTTGCTTTTGATCCTGATGCTTTAACACAGCAACATAAAGTAAAGAGGACAAACACCCACCCTCCTTAGTTCTGAGGACTAAACCTAGGACCGACCTCATTCGTGTTAGGTAAATACTCAACCCCTGAGCCTTTTTCATTTTTTAAAGTTTATGTGTATGGGTGTTTTGCCTGCATGGTGCACCACTTATGTGCCTGGGGGCTAGAGAGGCCAGAAGGGTGCATCAATGCCCTGGGATTAGAGTTACAGAAGGTTGTGAGCTGCCATGTGAGTGCTGAGAATCGAATCCAGGACTTCTGAAAGGGAAGCCAGTGTTCTTAACCACTGAACCATCTATGCAGCCCTATTATTAATTAATTAATTAATTAGTAATGGAGATAAGGTTTGGCCATGACACATACAAGAAGACCAATTCTTGGTTGGCATTATTTATTCAGATTTTTTATTCAGATTCCTGATCTTTCCTATTCTAATCTAATAGCCATTTAATCTTAGTCCTGAACAAAGGCCACTTATTTATTTATTTATTTATTTATTTTGGTTTTTCGATACAGGGTTTTTCTGTGTAGTTTTGGTGCCTGTCCTAGAACTCACTCTGTGACCAGGCTGGCCTCAAACTCACACAGATCTGCCTGTCTCTGCCTTCCAAGTGCTGGGATTAAAGGTGTGCACCACCACTGCCCGGCTCAAGGCCACCAATTTATTGGGCTCAAGGCTACCTGTAGCCAGAGTTTTCCTGCCTGGCAAACAGTCAGGACAAATCTCTGACACCCGCCAGTCCCACAGCCCCTCAGACCCGACCAAGTAAACACAGAGACTTATATTGCTTACAAACTGTATGGCCATGGCAGGCTTCTTGCTAACTGTTCTTATATCTTAAATTAATCCATTTCTATAAATCTATACCTTGCCATGGGGCTTGTGGCTTACCGGCGTCTTCACATGTTGCTTGTCATGGCGCGGCTGGCAGTGTCTCTGCCTCAGCCTTCTACTTCCCAGAATTCTCCTCTCTCCTTGTCCCGCCTATACTTCCTGCCTGGCCACTGGCCAATCAGTGTTTTATTTATACAGAATGATATCCACAGCAGCCACCTATTTATTGAATAGCACAGAAAATATGGTATGGAAAAGGAAAGAGGAATGTTTGTCTTAATCAGTCTTTCACGGGAGTCTCCCACAGAACATCAGTTTCCCAGCCCTGACTCAGAAGAGCACACTCAGGTACCACAGCACACCTGTGGAGGTCAAAGGACATCCTGGAGGATTGATTCTCCTTTCCCCAAAGTGTGTCTCAGGATTGAACTCAGGCTATTGGGCTTGGTAACAAGTGCCTTTAGCCACTAATCTTGAAGCTCTAAATAAGTTTTGGGTTTGGTTTGTTTTAGACAAGGTCTCACTATGTAGCCTGGGCTGGCCTGAAACCCAGAGATTCACTGCCTCTGCCTTCAAAGTGCTCAGAGTCAAGGTGTGCCAGTCAATTTTTAAGTTTTCATTAAAGGGCATATATAGGAATTTTGGATTCTGTCCCTACAACTTTGCTGTAAATTATTTCAAAACTGTAAAGATTTTTTTTTTAAGATGCTGTCTTCATCATTGCTCATGCACAAATTTCTCCAGCATACTGCTGTCCTAACATGCAACGCATTCTCAACATGACAAGTCATACAATTTACAAAGAGCCACCGGCATTCTTACTAATTTTATCTATGCAACATCTTTTAAAACCTTAGGCCAGCCGGGCGGTGGTGGCGCACGCCTTTAATCCCAGCACTCGGGAGGCAGAGCTAGGTGGATCTCCGTGAGTTCGAGGCCAGCCTGGGCTACCAAGTGAGTTCCAGGAAAGGCGCAAAGTTACACAGAGAAACCCTGTCTCGAAAAACCCAAAAAAAAAAAAAAAAAAAACAAAACAAAACCTTAGGCCAGTGGCATTGCTATTCAAAGTGTGATCTGTAAATCCGCAGCCTCAGTTTAGGGCAGGCTTGGTAGCGAATGTTTGTGACTCCCAGCAGTGAGGGGGCTGGAGGACTGCAGGAAATTTAAAGTCAATTTGGACTATATAGTGAGTTCAAGGCTAGCCTGGGCTACTCCAAGGAACCGCCCCACTCACCCACCCCCCTGTTGGGGGTGGGGTTGTGGGGAGAAGACGCACCCCAAACCGGATGTGCTGAACCAGAAACTAGGGGCGCGTGGTCCATACATCCTTCAAGTGATTATAAACTTTCTTTCCTTTCAGAGATGGGGTCCAATGTACCCCAGGCTGGCCTGGAATTCGCTAAGGTCCTCCGCCTCCACCTCTCAGATTCAAGGGTTGAGCGCCTCCCCCAGGACACGCCCATCCCGGTCCCCGGGCGGGGAGGTCGCCAGACGGGGCGGGCCACGGCCGGCGTCCCCGCCTCCCCACCCGGGCCTGCCGCGTCGCGCGTCCTCCGCTCTGGGCTCGGGTCAGCGGGCCACGCGCGATGGGGTCCCGCAGCCCTGCGGCCGTGTGGCTGGTGCTGCTGTGTGCCGGGTGCGCGCTGCCACCCGGGCGCGCACAGTACGAGCGCTACAGCTTCCGCAGCTTCCCGCGGGACGAGCTGATGCCGCTCGAGTCGGCCTACCGCCACGCGCTCGACCAGTACGGCGGCGAGCACTGGGCCGAGAGCGTGGGCTACCTGGAGGTGAGCCTGCGGCTGCACCGCCTGCTGCGCGACAGCGAGGCCTTCTGCCACCGCAACTGCAGCGCGGCCGCGCCCGCGCCCGCGCCCGCCGGCCCCGCCAGCCACGCTGAGCTGCGCCTCTTCGGCGGCGTGCTGCGCCGCGCGCAGTGTCTCAAGCGCTGCAAGCAGGGCCTGCCCGCCTTCCGTCAGTCGCAGCCCAGCCGCGCGGTGCTGGCCGACTTTCAGCAGCGCGAGCCCTACAAGTTTCTGCAGTTCGCTTACTTCAAGGTAAGGCCGCTCGCCCCGCCCCGAGCCCCGCCCCGAGCCCCGCCCACCCGAGCACAGCCCCTCCCTGTCTAGCCCAGGCCCCGCCCCTGAGCCCCACCTATCCGAGCCCCTTCCGGCTCAATTTAGGACCGATTTCCCTCCCCTCCCCCCCACCTTAAGTTCCACCCAGCTGACCCTGCTCCAACCCCAAGCCCCGCCCAGCAGGCCTGCAGCCCAGATGAGCCCCGCCCCACGCAAGCCCCGCCCGTCCCATCTCCGTCCCCCTGAGGGCCCTCCCCACAGTCATCTCTCAAACCTCATCCCACTGAGCAGGGGCCCAATCTGCCTCAAGACCGGTCTCAGTTGAGCCCCGCCCGGTGGAGCTCCCTGCCGGCTCCCAGAACGACACCGCCTCCCAACCTCTCCACCTCTGCTGTTGGAGTACACTCCACAGAGCCTTGTCTCAGGGCTGCCCCTGAGCCCGCCTCACCAAACCTCCCTCCAAACCACCCCCAGATCCCACCCTATCCCACTGAGCCTCCCCCCACCGAGCCCCACCCTGCCTCTCCCAGCCCACTCAGTCCCATTCTGAGCACCCACCAGCAACATCCTATATTGGGCCTCTTCTAGGTCACTGCTCTAGGTCTAGACCCACCATGCCCAAGGATCAGCCCTTTCCTTCAACCTTGAGCGTCATTCCGTTATCGTTTTATGTGCATGTGTGTGTCTGCCTGTGTGTGTGGATACCATGCCACTTATGTGTGAATGCCTTTGGAGGCCAGAAGAGGGCAGCAGATACTCTGGAACTGGAGTTAGGAGGTTGTGAGCCACCCAGTGCAACTTGAGTTCAGGGAACCGACCTTGGGACCTCTGGAACAGCAGGAAGTGCCCTTACCCACTGAGATATTGCTCTAGTCCCCTTCACCCAAGTTCTGCCACATAGCTCTGCTAAAGCTCTTCAAATCATGCCCTGTAGGTGGGGCTCCCCAAATAACCACACAGAGACTTATTGTTAATTGTAAATGCTCAGGCGATAGCTTAGGCTTATTACTAACTAGCTCTTACATCTTCAATTAACACATATTTCTTACCTATGCTATACCATGTGGAGGTACCTTTTCTCTCCACATGTTTATCTTCTCTCCAAGTCTCCTCAAGACTCCGCCCTTCTCCCCCCCTCCTTTTTTCCCTGTCTGCAAGTTCCACCTAACCTCTTGCTGCCTAGCTATTGGCCATTAGCTCTTTATTAAACCAATGAAAGCAACACATCTTCACAGTGCACAAAAAGACTGTTCCAGAACACTGCCCTTCTTCCTCCCTCATCTTAAGCAGGAGAATTATTTTTTTTCCTTTTCGAGACATGGTTTCATGTAACCCCGGGCTGGCTTCGGACTTGCTACATAGCTGAGGCTGATGATGAATTCCTTGTCCTCCTTCCTGCATACCTCTGTATGCTCCACCCTTCCCAGCTCCTGGGAACATTGATGCAGACTGTTCTAAGGTAGCAGATATGCCTCAGCAAAATACGTGGAACTGGAAAAAAGTCTTCATAAATGTGGCCTGCTCTTTGGGGGGCAGGATCTTCTCTGCTCAGAGAAATGTCTGCACTGTGATTTACCAGGCTCATCTCTGCTCTTTCTCTGTCAGAATTTAACACACACAGTTCACTGCCGCCTCTTTATGGGTGCTTAAATTCTGCTTGTGATTGCTTGCTAAAAATAGCCACAAATTGCAGTTCCCTGCCCTCTAAGTCCTTGCTCGGGAGGTTTGAGTTCCCAGTTGCTGGACAGAAAGGATTCAGCTCGTTGGGCCTTCACAGGGCTTGGCAGAGAGCGCTCTCAACTCAGTTCCTCCTTTTTCTGGTTAAGGAACATTTTTTATTTTTTGCTTTTATTCATTTATTGTGTGTGTGTTCACGTGTTTTTGTGTGTGGGCACAGGTGGCATGTGTGAAGGTCAGAGGATGGCTTCTTGGGAGCCTGCCCTCTCCTAGCATGTCTGCTCCAGCCATCAGTCATCCAGCTTGGTGGCAAGCGCCTTTACCCACTGAGCCGTCTAGCTGGCCCTTGTTCTCCTCTTCCTAAACGCTCTTCCTAGAGCGAGTCTCATGTCATTGGCTGCGTTCAGAGCCTTCCCTTCTCTCTAGCTGCCAGCCTAGGTCTCCCCAAGTCCCATCAGCCACAGGCCACCTCCTGTCGTTCTGCAGGTGTCAGCCTGGACACCTGGACATCTGGGAGCCCTGCCCTCCTCTCCACCCACTCCCCTCTCCACGTGGACACCACCGCTGTATCTGATGACTTGCCTCAAATTTAGGGGCATTCTGGTACAGATGGGTGCCATCTTATCTAATCCTATTCTCGAGAATTTGATGTCTCACAGGTTCTCTCTCTGCCTCTGTCTCTTTCTGTCACTGTCTGTCTGTCCGTCTGTCTGTCTGTCTCACCCTGACCACCATCCCAGCCTCAGAGTGTTCCTTTGGTAGGCTGAAGGAGGCCCTCTATGCATACATGGTGGGGACCCTTCTCTCTGCCAGATTGTGTCAGGATTCTGTCAACATGGGGCCCTCAGGTTGTTGGCATGTGTCCCCACAGGGAGGTGAATTTGTCACCATCTCCTGCCCATGTCAGTTACTTTTCTAGTTACTGTGACAAAATGCCCAGCAGAGCTAACTTAAGGAAGGTTTGTTTGGCTCACAGTTTGAGGATAGAGTCCATGATGGAGGGGAAGTTAAGGTGTCAAAGCTCGAGGTGGCTGATCACATGGTGTCCCCAGTCAGGAGGCAGAGAGGGATGCATGCTGGTGCTCAGCTCACCTTCTCTGTTTTAAGTCTGGGAACCCAGGCTGTAGAACCCAGGGTACAGGATGACATTTACCCACAGTGGGTGGATAATCCTAATTAAAACTTAATGTAGATAATTCCTCACCGGCATGCTGAGAGGCTCGTCTCCTCCGTGGTTCTGGTTCTAGATTCCATGAAGTCAGTGATAGAGATTTATCATCACATTGCCTCCTAAGGTCCCGCCATGGCACACCTGTCCTATTTGAGATCATCTGTGTTCCTGGTAGTACTGATCAGGTGGACAGCTCTCAACCCAGGGCCCTGGGCCCTGCAGCTCCTGCAGACCCTGGATGAACTGATTGTCACTGACCACTGAAAACAGTGCCTGCTTATAGGAGATGCCTCACAAATATTCGTGGAGTAGATGAGTCAGAGAGGGAGTAGAGGTCCCCGAGAACGGAGGCAGAGGTTCTGTGAGAGGTCTGGGAACATTACTGTTTGTCAAGGTTGCAGCAGAGGAGATGATGTGGGGAAATTTTGTCAGGACAGTTGTCTACAGAAGTGTGTGCTGGTGCAGGGACTCACAAGGGATGTTTTAATCCCCCAGCATAGTGCCACTCAGTTGTACCCCACCCATGGCCGGAAGGAGCAAGGAAGTGAGTGGTTACTGGGAGTTGGGAGGAGTGAGGAGGAGTGACCGTGTAGAGAGGGCCATCTTGACAGGATCAGTGACCTTCAGTTTGAGAACACTGCAGTCAGGGGTGACTAGAGGGAGAGAGCCAGAAGATGGAGTAGATTATAGCCCTCCCTTTTAGCTTCCCACTGGGCTCCTCACGGGTGGCCCCTGTGGAAGCCAGAGAGCACTGAGACTGCTATAAATGCCACCGAGGCCATCCTCCTGGGGCCTAGATGGTGGAGACAGTGGACAGCAGATGAAGCCATGGCACTGTCACTTTCTGGGGACAATGCCTCATCAGAATGGCTGGCCCAGGTCTTGATAGGCCTTGAAGTCATTGACCTCTTAACCGGAAGTGTTATTTGGGTAAAGAAGGAACCAAAGGGTTCCCTGAAGAGGCTGGTGCTTAGGGGGTAGCTCAGGTGGGAGAGCACTTGCCTGGCATGCAGCATTCCTGGGTTTGAGCCCCATCGACACATAAAACTGGGTGTGTTCATGGATGCCTGTGATCCCAGCACTTGGGGAGGTAAAGGCAGGAAATCAGAAGTTCAAGGTCATCCTCAGCCTTGAGGCTAGCCTGAACTGCCTAAGACTGGGCCAAGAGAAGTTGCTGAAATGAAGCTCTCAGTTCTAAAACTGTTACCCTCTCACCGTGCACCTAGGCCAATGACCTCCCGAAGGCCATCGCTGCGGCTCACACCTACCTTCTGAAGCACCCTGACGACGAGATGATGAAGAGAAACATGGCATATTACAAGAGCTTGCCTGGAGCTGAAGACCACATTAAAGACTTGGAAACCAAGTCCTATGAGGTACTCCCTAGCTTAGTCCACAGCTGGTGCAGCATGTTAAAGAAGCATGTCTCTGGGAGCAACTAGCTTCTTTTTAAAAAATTACATTCTAATTATTTAGAGAGAGAGAGAGAGAGAGAGAGAGAGAGAGAGTGTGTGTGTGTGTGTGTGTGTGTGTGTATGACACAGCGCTTGTGTGGAGGTCAGAGGACAATGTGTAGTTCTCTTCTTTGACCATGTGGGTCTGGGGATTGAACTCAGGTCATCAGGCTTGGTGGCAAGGACCTTAATCCACTGAGCTATCTTCCTGGCCCAGATGCTGACGTCTGAAGAATGCTTGTGATGTTTTCAGTGATATTTGCTGAATTATGACAATAGGAAACTGGCTGAACACAAAATTTCCCTGAAGGAAAATTAGCAAATTGGGCATGGCGGCTTTTGCCTGTAGTCCCAGCACTGAGGAGGCTGAGGCATTGGTGATTGCTGCAAGTTCAAAGCCAGGCTGGGCCACATGCACCACCGTGCCCCTTCAGCTAACTGTTGATGAACTTTACGTAGTTCAGTGATGTAGGACAACTTCCTGTGTTATGATGGCTACAAAGAGCACGGTGAGGAGTTTATCACCCAGCCTGACAAGTCCCTTCCGTCCTTTTCAGTCAGGCTGTCCCCTAGCCCCTGACTCCTGGGAATCATTAATCTGATTTCTTTTCCTTTTACCTTCGTCTGAATTTGATTGTATTGTCAAATACTTGCTCTATTTTGAGTTGAACTAAAGAAAAAATATAGTCATTTGGGCTGGGGACATAGCTCAGTTGGTAGAATACTCGCCTAGACGCTCAAAACCCCGAGTTCAGCCCCCAGTGTTATATAAAACTGGGTATGAGAGTGCATGCCTGTGACTCCAAACTCAGAAGTTCAAGGTTGGGCTGGCAAGAAGGCTCATTGGGTAAGGGTTTTTGCTGCCAAGCCTGGGGATCTACCTGCGTTTGATCCCCAAGACTCACAGAGTGTAGGAGAGAACTGCCCCCTCCCCCCAAGCTGTTATCTGACTCTGTAAGTCCACACTAAATAGACTGTAAAAATAAATTTTTAAAAACGGGGTTAAGGTCATCCTCAGCTACTCGGGGGTCTTGAAGTCAGCTTGGGCTGTACGAGATTCTGTTTTTAGAAGAGTGGACCTCTTGTGAACACTGTGGGCAAATCTACACTCACGTACCTGGATTCTGTTTTTAGAAGAGTGGACCTCTTATGAACAGTGTGGGCAAATAAATCTACACTTACGTGCCTGGATTCTGTTTTTAGAAGAATGGACCTCTTGTGAACAGTGTGGGCAAATCTACACTCACGTGCCTAGATTCTGTTTTTAGAAGAGTGGACCTCTTGTGAACAGTGTGGGCAAATCTACACTCACGTGCCTAGATTCTGTTTTTAGAAGAGTGGACCTCTTGTGAACAGTGTGGGCAAATCTACACTCACGTGCCTGGATTCTGTTTTTAGAAGAATGGACCTCTTGTGAACAGTGTGGGCAAATCTACACTCGGGTGCCCCATGCTTGGTTTGCATCCAGTCAAGGTCATCCAGGCCTGACGAAGCATGGCTCGGCTGGGGTCCTGGTTCTTTTGGGGGTGGTCAGGCGTGTCTCCCGCTTGCCAGGAGAGAGCTTCACTGCATCTCCTTGCTTTCCAGAACCTGTTTGTCCGCGCAGTGCGGGCCTATAATGGGGAGAACTGGAGGACGTCCATTACGGACATGGAACTGGCACTCCCCGACTTCTTCAAGGCCTTTTATGAATGTCTGGCTGCCTGCGAGGGCTCCAGGGAGATTAAGGACTTCAAGGACTTCTACCTGTCCATAGCAGGTCAGTGGTGGGTGGGGCCTGTGCTCCAGATGCCCCGAGGCACCTGAGGAACACTTTTCTTTTCAAGGTATGATTATTTATTTGTTACCCTTAAAGATTGTTTTTGACTGGACTCAGACTTAAAAGTAGAAGTTCTCATCAAGGACAGTCTGCATCCCTTGGCACTCCATTTCTGGTGCTTTTCTTTGGAGTGGAGTAACAAGACGCTGAATCTTGGATGCTTTGGTCCTGGACTTCTGACCTTTTTTAAGGGCTTGTTGATAATGTATTGGCGGACATTATCTTTAGAGAGATTAAAAAGCTTTCAGATTGGCTGGGTGGTGATGGCATACTTGTTTTTAATCCCAGCACTTGGGAAGCAGAGACAGGCAGATCTCTGTGAGTTCAAGGCCAGCCTGGTCTACAGAGTGAGTTCCAGGACAGGCAGGGCTACACAGAGAAACCCTGTCTCAGGGAAAAACAAAACAAAACAAAACAAAAGCTTTCAGATTCAGCAGGCCTTTTAGGTCCCAACCTACAAGGTATGGTAGTGTCTGTCCGTCCAGGAATATCCTTCTGTCCTTTCTTTCACAATAACCGAGTTGAGAACACTCAGATTGGCATCTACAGTGTATCGTCGAACAGACCTGCCCTTCCTCTCTCCGGTTCTCCTTGCTCTCTAACAAGAAGGCCCCTTACTCAGCAGCAGGCACACTCTGCCCTGGTCAAATAAATGCCTTGCCTCCTGGGAAACCTTGTCTGTCATTCCCACCGCTGGTTCGGACCACATCAGCCTTCCACTTCACTCAGAGCATCAGCAGCTGCTTCTGTAGCCACACACTTCTCATAGAATGTACAAAGCTTGTATTCATCATCCGCTTCAATGAGTTTCTGCCAGCTGGTGGCAGGGGAGGAGAGATATTCAGCTTCATCTTGACGCAGCCGACCGCCTAGGAGGCGCCACGAAAAAGAGCGAGGAACACTTTTTTTTAAGATAGGAAAGAGATTTGTTTTTCCATTTTGACAGGGTCTCACTATGTAGCCCAGGCTGGCCTGGCTGTGTATGCCAGGCTGGTCTCAAACTTACAGAAATCCTCTTGCCTCTGCCTCCTGAGTGCTGGGATTAAAGGCGTGTGCCACTGCACCCAGTTTAGATTTGATTATGGTGGAGTTCTTAGAAGGTGGTCAGGCTTATTTTTTTCTTTATTGATATTGAATGGAGTATTTCCTCAGCCTTGTTTTTCATCCCCAATATTCTTTCTTCTGAAATCATTATCATTGGTAATGATTTCATTGTGTTCTTAATTCATTGAATTTTTCATTTCTAGCATTTCAGCCCTCCCCATCTCCATTTCCTTGTGAATTTCTCATCCATGTTGCTGCCTTTCTTTCCACATTACCAATTTTCTTTCTTTCCTTCTTTCTCTTTTTTGATTTTTCAAGACAGTGTTTCATTGTACAGCCCTGGCTGTCCTAGAACTCACTCTGTAGACCAAGCTGGCCTTGAACTCACAGAGATCTGCTTGCCTCTGCCTCCTGAGTGCCTGGCTACTGTAGTATGCCACCAACCTTACTTTAAAGACATTTAGGCCAATTACTTTGTAAATATTTCTCATTTGGGCTGGGCACAGTGGCACTCACCTTTAATCCCAGCAGTAGGGAGTCAGAGACAGGCAAATCTCTGTGACTTCCAGGACAACTAGAGCTGCAGAGTGAGACCCTTTCTCAAAAATCAACAACAAAACAAACAAGTGAACAAGATGATTTTGTTTCTGAGGGTTTTATCGGGAGTGTCCATTTTTGCCTGAACACTGGAAGTAGCCTCAGAATGTCACATCAAGACGTGTGTGATGCCTGTTACTCTCTTATAGAAAGTGATGTCTTTTAATTTTATCTTTGTATTGCAATGCTGGGATTGAACCTAGGCCTCACATATGCTCTATAAATGTTCAACCCCTGCGCCCTGTCCTACCCAGCGCTGTTAATTCTTAAGCATTTAGTTAAAGTGTCTGCTGAAGCAGGGCTAGTGTTATCTCCTTACCAGTTACATGTTAACAGCCAGACCCTGAGGACTCACATTCCTTAAATGCTTTTCCTCCTCAGTCCCAGAGTTGCCCCGGACATTCTTGCTTCTAGCATTTTTTTCTGTAAAGGTTACTCATACATAAGTAATTTCCCCATATTTTGTGTGCTTATTTTAGATAGAAGAGGCATAATATGTCAAACTCTCTTCCGGTTTTCATTTTTCCATTTCACATATCCAAATTCGAACATAGAATTTATGTTATTTGGGGTTAAGGGTGTAGCTCAGTTGATGAACTTAACTTAGCATGCACAAGGCCCTGGGTTCAGTTCCCAGCTCTGCATTGGTCATGGTGGAGCATGCCTCTTATCTTAGCCAAGAAGATCAGGAGTTCCAAGGTCTTTCTTAGCTACACCCAGTTTGAAGCCAGCCTGGGCTACGTGAGACACTGTCTCAGTTTTTTTCTACCAACTCGAGAGTTTGCTGCTGTCTTTGTGGTGCCGGGATCAAATGCAGGGCCCCCTGTATGTCAGGTGAGCCCTCTGCCGCTGAGCTAAACTCCCAGCCTCCCGTTTAAACTGTTGAAAAGTGATGCTGTTTGCTGCAGAAGAGGCAGAGCGTCTCAGGAGTGCTCGATTGCTGTTCATATTAATGTGTATTAACATTCTTTGGCCATTAAAACATTTTAAATTATATTTTTATTTATTTATTTTGTGTTGGGGGGGTCAGCGCTGTGGCACACTTGTGGTCAGATGACAATGGGTGGATGTCGGTTCTCTCCACCACTGTGTGGGGTCCTGAGGATTCAATTTATGTGTGCAGTCTTGGCGGCAGGCCTCTAGACCCAATGAGCCACCCTCTTTACCCCCAGCCCCTCTTTGGCTGTTTTTATGATAGGTGTTTGTCATTTTCTTGCTGATCTTTTTTTTTTTTTAAAGATTTATTTATTATGTGTACAGTATTCTGCCTGCATGTGTCTCTGCAGGCCAGAAGAGGGCACCAGATCTCATTACAGAAGGTTGTGAGACACCATGTGGTTGCTGGGAATTGAACTCAGGACCTCTGGAAGAGCAGCCAGTGCTCTTAACCTCTGAGCCATCTCTCCAGCCCTTCTTGCTGATCTTAAGACACTTTGAATATTGAAGATGAAAGTCCCTTGATTTATTTATTATTTACTTTTGTGTGTATGAGTACTTTGTTTGCATGTTGTCTGTGTACTACGTGTGTGCCTGGTGTCTCTGGAGGCCAAAAGAGGGTGACAGGACCCCCTGAAATTGGAGTTAGAGGCGGTTGTGAGCCGCCATGTGGTGCTGGGATCTGAACCTGGGTCTCTGGAAGGGCAGCCAGTGCTCTTCACCACTGAGCCAGCCCTTAACTCCAGGTTCTTTATTTTAAATGTTGTATTCTTTTTTCTCTTACCTGTGTGTGTGGAAGGCGGAACTAGATTGAAGGTGGTAATGGGGCTGGGGCTGGATTAGTGGGAGAGAGAGAGAGAGATTGGGAGAGGGGCTGAGACTGTTCTGAGAATTTATGTCTGTTTTTCAGATCATTATATAGAAGTGCTGGAGTGCAAGATTCAGTGTGAGGAGACCCTGACCCCAGTCATAGGAGGCTATCCCGTGGAGAAATTCGTGGCCACCATGTACCACTATTTGCAGTTTGCTTATTATAAGTGTAAGTAACCCCGTGCAGGATCTTGAATGACGTTCCAAGACTTCCCTGTTACCTATGGTGGCTGAGAAGGCCCATCAAAGCCATGTACATGCTGTGCACAAAGAGATCCTGAGCTGCAGGGCTTGAGTCCAGGTTTTTTTTTGTCCCGTCCCGTCTTGTCCGTCCCCCTGGAGCTGAGGACCAACCCAGGGCCTTGTGCTTGCTAGGCAAGTGCTCTACCACTGAGATAAATCTCCAACCCCAAGTTGTTTTTTTTTTTTTTTTTTTTTAAGACAGGGTTTCTCTGTGTAGCTTTGTGTCTTTCCTAGAACTTACTCTGTAGACCAGGCTGGCCTCGAACTCACAAAGATCCACCTGCCTCTGCCTCCCGAGTGCTGGGATTAAAGGCGTGTGCCACCACCGCCCGGCGAGTCCAGGTTTTGCCTCCTGTCCCCTGGGAAATCTTTGCTTCCCAGGGAGGTAGATAAAGATGTAAGTAAAAATTAACATTTATTGAATGTAGGTGTAATTTACATTTGAAGCCTTCACCAGACTGTGTGGGAAGAGCCTCCTTGAAGTTCAGGTTCAAAAGTTGTCTTTATGCCGGGCGGTGGTGGCGCACGCCTTTAATCCCAGCACTCGGGAGGCAGAGGCAGGCAGATCTTTGTGAGTTCAAGGCCAGCCTGGTCTACAAAGCGAGATCCAGGAAAGGCGAAAAGCTACACAGAGAAACCCTGTCTCGAAAAACTAAGGAAAAAAAAAAAAAAAAGTTGTCTTTATAAAAAATAGCCACTAGGTGGCACAATTGAGTCGTTTTCGGCTGGGTCATGCCTGCCAACCAGAGTCTGTTACATAGAGTTGTCTGCTTTACAGGTTAGAAGTGGCTGTGGAAGGGCCTGGATAAATACCCAGGAGCTTGTGTCTCGTTTCTTTTTGCCTGGCTCCCCTCCCTTCCAAGACCAATGCCACCCTGCAGAATGCCCACGTTGGTGGTGATGTAGGGGTACAGTTCTAAGCAGGGGGGCTGGAGCGGGTTCGAACAAGGTGACTTTTGACTCTTCCAGTCCTGAGAGCCTACCGTGGTTTATCTTGTTGGTTTGTCTAGTTTCAAGTCTTTGTTATTTATTTGTTTATTTATGTATTTAGAAACCAAGTCTCAATGTAGCCCAGCCTGGCCTCAAACTCACTGTATAGCCAAGGATGACCTTGAATCTCGAGCCTCCACCTCCTGGGTGCTGGGAATGTGCCGTTATGTGTGGTTTATGGAGAAGTGGGGCTGACCCAGGGCTTCGTGGACATTCAGCAAGTCCTCTGCTGCCTGAACTACATACACCCCCAGCCTTTCTTTATGTCTTCCAAATCTGGGTTGGTTGGAGGAGGGCCCACCTTCTCTGGGTGGTGTTGTCCTCTCCGGATGGGACCCAGGAACTGCAGCCTCCAACAGGAACCTTTGTAGTTAAACAGCCTCTGTTCCTCAGTCCCGGTGTGGTCCAGGCCTTGAGACCCACCTCCTGTGATGAGTCAGCACAGCCTGAGGGTGACCCGAGGCTTCCCCCATCCTTTAGCCTGTACCCTGCCCACCTTCTGAGGTCAAGGGTTTTCTGGAGAAGGGGCTGGAGGGAAAGCCTCAGGCGTGGTCTTTTCCTGGAGGAAGGTCAAGCTTCTGCCTTCGAGGGGGTGGCCCTGGAGCTGCAGGGCATGGCTTGCCCGCCTGCCTAACCTCTTCTCCCTGGTTCCAGTGAACGATCTGAAGAACGCAGCCCCCTGCGCTGTCAGCTACCTGCTCTTCGACAAGAACGACAAGGTCATGCAGCAGAATCTGGTCTACTACCAGTACCACAGGGACAAGTGGGGCCTCTCGGACGAGCATTTCCAGCCCAGACCCGTGAGTGTCCCACACTGGGTCCCCTCTGTCCTTCCTCCTTCCCGCCTTCAGGAGACTGCCTTGCCCTTCAGAGAGAGGCAATTCTGAAATGAAGGACTCTCTCTGTTTCTGGTTACTCTTGGTTCCCCCTGCCACTCTTGAATCAGGCCCTGACTCTGTAGCCCTGGCTGACCCAGAAGTCACTGTGTAGACCAGGCTAGCCTTGAGACCCACTTACCTCTGCCTTCTGAATGCTGGGGTTGGAAGCGTATGCCATCACACCCTGCTTAATTTCTTTCTTATATTTTTACTTTGTGTGTGTGCGCACGTGCTTGCAGTTGCAACAGCATGTGTGTGGAGCTCAGAGGACAATTTAGGAGAGTCTGTTCCCTCCTTCTACGCAGTGGGTCCCAAGGATTGGACTCAAGCGGCCAGACTTGGTGGCAAGCACCTCTACCCAATGAGCCATTCTGCAGGCCCCACAGCCTTTTAATCCCTTCTTTGAATCAATCTGTTACTTATGCACACAGCCTGCATTTAGTTTTACAAAAATAGGATTCTACTTCTCATGGTGTTTTTGTAACTTACTTTGTCATCCCCCCCAATACACACACACACACACACACACACACACACACACACACACACGTACATGGTGTTAGAAGCCCGGAGCTCTCACATGCTAGGCAGGTGCTCCGTCACTGAGCCACCTCCAGCCCTTGGTCTTAAAAGATAGGGTTTTACTGTCTAGCCCAGGCTGGTCTCAAATTTGGCAATCCTCCTGCTTCTGCCTCCTAAGTGCTGGGGTTATAGACTTTCAAGAATGAACTATCTTTGATTCCTTTGGCACATAAATGTGAGGCTTTATACCTATCGTCAGGGGGTTAATTATTAATTAATTATAAAGCAACACCCTGTCCCAATAAAACAGAAACCCAGATTTTTTTGTAATTTCTTCAGGATTTTTGTATGCTGTCGTAGGTTTTTGTTTTTTTTTTTTTTTTTAAGATTTATTTATTTGTTATGTATACAGCATATATGACTGCAGGCCAGAAGAGGGCACCAGATCTCATTACAGGTGGTTGTGAGCCACCATGTGGTTGCTGGGAATTGAACTCAGGGCCTCTGGAAGAGCAATCAGTGCTCTTAACCTCTGAGCCATCTCTCCAGCCCCCTGTCGTAGGTTTTTGTAAATAAATCTTCCATATCTCAATTCCTTGCTGAAACACACGTTCACACATTTACTCAGTTGCTGTGGGGATTGAACCCAGGACCTTGTTCATACTGGTCAAGTGCTCTACCACTAAGCTGCACTCCCAGGTTTTTTTTTTTTTTTTAATTGTTGTTGTTGTTTTGTTTGAGACAGGGTCTCATATAGCACAGGCTGGCCTTGAGCTTGCTATGAAGGATGACTTTGAACTTCCGGTTTTTCCCATTCGCTTGTAATACTTTCATCCCTTGAATGAAATCTGGTACCCTGTGCCCAATTGCTGCCGGCTGTCACATGAGAAATCTGGTCGCCTGATGGTTCTCTCTTGTGTCTGAACAGGAAGCAGTTCAGTTCTTTAATGTGACTATGCTCCAGAAAGAACTGTACAGCTTTGCTCAGGAGCACCTAATGGATGACGATGAGGTAAGCTTCCGTGCTCTGCACACGTCTGTCTGAGAGAAAACATGACTCATGTCTCTGCTAGAGTCCCTTGAAGGCTGAGTCCTCCCTTAAACAAGGAACAGAAGGAGCCCTCGAGAAAGCAGATGCTGTGGGGGTTTTAGTGAAGCCAGTGCTCTGGTGTGGGAAAGTCCAACTTCTTTCTAGGAAGTCTGGAGTATGCACCAGATGTCTGTGCGTGTGAGATACAGGTTGGGGCACTTGTCACTGCACGCGTGGGGGTCAGAGGACAACCCTGTGGAGTCAGTTCCCTCCTTCCACCTTTGTGTGGGTTCCAGGGATTGAACTCAGGTCACCAGACTTGTAGGGCAATTCCTTTACCCACTGAGCCATCTTGCTGGCCCTGCCACTTTATTTTTGGAAGCAGAGTCTCTCACAGAACCTGGAGTCTATTCATTCAGAGTGACTGGGAAGCCAGCTCCCGGATCCTCCTTCCTCTGTCTTCTTTCCCGGTGTCGAGGTGACAGACATGTGTCTGTGCCTTGGTGCTATGTACATGCATCCTGGGAATCAGGGCCTTCAGCCTGGGCAGCAGGCACTTTATCCACACAGCCATCTCCCGGCCCTTTTTTTTTTTGTAAGACAAGGTCTTGCCATGTGCCCAGACTAGCCTCAAAAGTGATATGTAGCCCAGGCTAGCTTTGAACTGCCCTGTCTCCTGCCCAAGTGTAAAGTGCTAGGTGTGTCTCACCATGCCATGTTTTTTTTTTTAAACGTTATTTATAGTGTGGGGGAGGGGCGGGGGCATGTCACAGCACCAGTGTGGAGGTCAGAGGACAGCTTGAGGGAGTTGTTGGTTCTCTCCTTCCACCATGTGGGTGCCAGGGATTGAACCCAGGTTGTCGGGCTTCACAGCAAGCGCCTTTACCCGCCGAGCTCTCTCTCAGGTCCCCACACCATCATTTCTTAAAGAGTGTGGTGAGTTGTTCTGCACTCTGGAGACACTTGGGAATCCCTCCCGTTTCCCACCAGGTTATTATAAGATGTCCTTGCTGCTCGAAGTTCCTCCTTTTCTGGAAGCAGACTTCCTGACTGGATCTCCCTGAGGCACCCCTTTGTCGTTTGTTTGAGGCGTTTTGTGCTTTGAGACAAGGTCTCACGTAGCACAGGCTGGCCCCCAGCTTGCCATGTAGCTGAGGATGACCTTGAACTTCTGACCCCCCAATGGGACCTCTCAAGTGCTGGCCTTGCAGAGACGTACCACCATGCCCAGTGTCAGCTCGGGACTTGACCCACGCCAGGCACACACTGCACTCTACCTGCTGCATGGTAGATATTTCCTGATTGCTTCCTTCTTGATTCGTCCTGACTTCAAGTGGAGGGGCAGCCGGGCCACAGAGAAGCCATCTGTGGGTACCCCTAATTATTTAGAGAGATTTTTTTGAAGGAACTGGAAAATGCTTTGTAAGAAAGCTGGGAACTTGCTGTGTTTGGAGCCAGAAGAGAGCTGGGAGCTGCTTCTGCCCCGATCCTTCACATCCTGGGGGAGCCTGGAGGATGGGAAGTTCTGAGAGATGCTGGGCCTGGGCCTGGCCAGAGGCTCTGAGCTGCCCCTCCCCCACCCCCTCCACCCACTCTTCCTACCGTTCCAGTTCTGGAGGAAGCACCTCTGAGAAAGACAGGGTCAGGGGAGTTTCACCATGCTGATTTCACCGCCACTAAGGAAGACAGCGTCAGCCTTCTATGAAATAGGAGTGACCATAGCTGTGAGAATGGAATGCCCACTGGGGATGAAAGTGCTGTGCAAGTGAGGAAGTGGAGGCTGGGGATGTAGCTCAGTGGTATAGCATTTACCTGCAATGCACAAAGCCCTGGGTTCAATCCCCGGGGTTGCTAAATAAATGAATAAAAAGTGATGCCCGGAAGCCGGGCGGTGGTGGCGCACGCCTTTAATCCCAGCACTCGGGAGGCAGAGCCAGGCGGATCTCTGTGAGTTCGAGGCCAGCCTGGACTACCAAGTGAGTTCCAGGAAAGGCGCAAAGCTACACAGAGAAACCCTGTCTCGAAAAACCAAAAAAAAAAAAAAAAAAAAAAAAAAAAAAAAAAGTGATGCCCGGGCCTGAGCCTTAGATTGGGTCTCATTGAAGAGAGTCCCAGGGATGCTCTCAGAGCGAGTGTGGCTGTGGTGGTTTGGGAAGTGTGGGCTGCTGGTCAAAGCAGAAAGTACCAGAAAAATGTGTTCCTGAGGCAGAACTGAGGGACCAGGAGGGAGAAGAAGGATGCCCAGAGCAGGGAACCATGTGGAGCCTTTCAGAATGGTGGCTAGACCACCTGCATGACATGGGTTGTCTTTGGGGTGGAAGGTCACTTGACGCTGAGGTCACATGGGGTAGAAGATGAGGTTCTGTTCCTTGGGAGGAATCAGGTCATCTGGGCTCTGAGCCAGGAGGGGAACCTGCTTTGGCCCGAGCAGCCAGCCCGTGGTGGCCTCTTGGGTGCCTTTCATGTGCGGCCCGCCTAACTGCCTTGTCTGCTCTGTCTTCCAGGGAGAGGTTGTGGAATATGTGGATGACCTGTTGGAGGCGGAAGAGGCTGGCTAGTCCACAGCAACTAAAGAGACTTCTCTTCTGTGTTCCCTTTTCCTCAAGTGCCTGGGTTGATGATACCTCAAAGCCTTCCCTTTTTAAATAAAGGGGAGCCACCCTCTCTCTTACTGTGCAGAACCAGGGTCCAGCCTGCCCTCCCTGTGTTCACACCTGTCTACCCACCTTCCCACCTGTCTTCTCTGGTCACATCTTCATGGTCACATGTCTCCCCAGCCATCTTCCTCTTGTTCACACCCGTCTTTCTACCCACACACACCTTCCCATCATCCCGTCTGTCCCCCATGTTCACATTTGTCTTGTCTCCCCCAGAAAGACAGTCTCTTCTGTGGTCTGTTTTTTAATCCTTGAAAAAAAAAATCAGTATTATTTTTTAAGTAAGAAAAACACTAAAAGATGATAAATATATTTGAAGAATTCTTTGGTCTCTCTGTCCTTCTAGACTCTCATTTCCTTTACGTCACTTTTTTGTTTTGTTTTGTTTTTTTCAACACAGGGTTTCTCTGTGTAGTTTTGGTGCCTGTCCTGGATCTCGCTCTGTAGACCAGGCTGGCTTTGAACTCACAGAGATCCGCCTGCCTCTGCCTCCCAAGTGCTGGGATTAAGGGCGCACACCACCACCACCCGGCAAGCCACTTGTTAAAGATGACAGAAGATAAAAGCTAAGCTTCCTGGAGCCTCATGATGGTCTTCACTTAGTCTGACCTGAGCCATCCCCAGACCCCGCACCCACTGAAAAACAAGTTGAGTCGATGTGCAGAGCACCCAGAGGAGGCCTGTGCGCAGTCCCTTTGAGTCTGCAGACTATGACAGATTACAGGACCCACTTACAAGTCTCTGGGTTAGAAATGGATGCAGGCCGGCCGGGGCGGGTTCCAGCTTTGCTGGCTCATCTAAGGGTTGTTGAGTTCCTGTTCCGCATTAGGCGTTTAGCTGACCCCAGAGTCCGGTGCAGACTAATTGATGGAAAAGACAAACCTGGTCTGGCGGCGGCAGCAACAGCACCTGACGCAGCAGCTTAAGGCAGTGTTTCTTCTGCCGCACAGTTGGAGGGTGGACTCCATCATGGCAGGGGAGCCGTGAGGGCAGGAGCTTGAGATAGCTGGCCATGTCGCAGCTGCAGGCAGTGAATGCTGGTGCTCAGCTCATGTCCTTCCTGGCTGTCCTGGATCTTGCTCTGTAGACCAGGCTGGCCTCGAACTCACAGAGATCCTCCTGCCTCTGCCTTCCGAGTGCCACCACCACCCAGCTTACTTCCTCCTTTTTTTTATTATGTCTGAGATCCAGCCCCAGGAACGGTGCTGACTGAATTTACAGCGGATCTTCCCACCTCAGGTAAGGGAGTCTAGGAACGCCTTCACAGACATGCCCAGAAGCTCTTCCTGTGGGTGATTCTGGATCCTGTCAAGCTGACATTCCATGTTAGCCACTGTGCTGCTCTCACAGTTTAGAGCCTGCAGGAAGAGGGACATGGGTTTGCAGGAGCCGATGCATCCTAGGTGTAGGATGCTGACTGCAGAAAAACGAAGCAGGGAAGAGCAGGAGTTGGAATGAGGGTGAAGTGAGATCAGGGTGACTGAGAAGGTGACGTTGAAGCCAAGGCTTTGGGGCATCAAGGTCTTGGTGTAGCATTCCAGATCCAGGGAAGAACAGGGGCAGAGTGCCTGGAAGGAAGGGCACTGTTATCAGTGTGACTGGGAAGCGGCAGGAGGCCTGCAGAGAGGCATGGGTCAGGGATGGAGAGAAGGCTAGGCAGGAATATGGACCGAATGGGCTAGGGATGGAGGGAAGGCTAGGCAGGCATGTGGACTGGATGGGCCCAGGACCAAGGAGGGAAGGCTAGGCAGGCATGTGGACTGGATGGGCCCAGGACCAAGGAGGGAAGGCTAGGCAGGCATGTGGACTGGATGGGCCAGGGATGGAGGGAAGGCTAGGCAGGCATGTGGACTGGATGGGCCCAGGACCAAGGAGGGAAGGCTAGGCAGGCATGTGGACTGGATGGGCCCAGGACCAAGGAGGGAAGGCGAGGCAGGCATGCAGGCTGGAGACCAACGGCCAGGGTCCCAACAGTCAGTGGAAGGCCTTTGGCTTTGTGAACTGTGTAGAAACAGTGCAGGTTTGCATGGAGGAGACTCAGCTGACTTCACAGTGGTCACCCACTGCCCTGCTGTGGGGACCTGAGCAGAGGGGTGGGAACAGGGTGCTGTGAGTGGGCAGTTGCAGACTCTGCATCACAGTGATGGCTGGACCAGGGAGGGGGCAGTTTCTAGACGGAATTTGAAAGCACAGCCCATGGAGTTGATAATAGGGCGTGTGTGGCATGTAAGAGGAGAGGGCTTAAAGATGGCATCCAAGTTTGGGCCTGAACCCTGAGAAGGACGAAGCTCTCATTGGCCAACATAGATGAGGTGCTGAGAGGCTGATGTGGTCAGCCTGACAGGATTTAGAGTCACCTAGGAGACAAGCCTCTAGGCATGCCTGTGAGGAAGATTCTGTGGGTAAACTGAGGTAAAAAGACCCACCCTAATTGTGCATGGCCCCCTCCTGGGCTGGGGCCCTGGACAGAAAATCAAAGGGAGAAAGTGAGCGGGTACTTCCTGAGCTAATTGAATGTGCCCAGCTGCCGCCTCCCACTCCTCTTTCCCACAGTGGAATGTCTCTGAACTGGAAGCAGAAATAAACCCTTTCCCCTGAAGTGCTCCTTGCGGGCTCCTTGGTCACAGCCACGGGAAGTAACTAATGGCACCAGTGGCTGGGGAAGGGTCTGGCACGGGGCTGGTGGCCCTGACGTTGGTCTGAGAGGTTCAGGCTGCAAATGAAATTGCAATACGCAGAGGGCAGAGCCTGAGGCAGGGATCCGAGCAACACGGTTTCTCTTTTTAATCGGAAGTGTGTGGGCAACATGCGTTCCACAGCAAGCATGTAAAGGTCAAAGGGCAGCCTTGGGTGTAGACCTCAAGGTCCATCCTGCTCACTGCTAAGTAGTCCAGGCTAGCTGACCCAGGGTGGGCCCAGGGATTCTTTTGCCCCTGCCTTCTTTCTCACTATAGGAATGCTGGGTTTACAGATACGATTCTAGGGGTTTGAACTCATCATTGTGAGTCCCCATCATTGTGAGGCAAATACTTTACCCACTGACCATCCCCTTAGTCCCACAGAACAGATGGTTTCTTCTGCCTCCTCCTCCTCCTCCTCCTCCTCCTCCTCCTCCTCCTCCTCCTCCTCCTCCTCCTCCTCCTCCTTCTTCTTAGATTTATTTATTTACTATGTATACAGTATTCTGTCTGCATGTACACCTGCACCCAGAAGAGGGCACCAGATCTCATTACAGATGGTTGTGAGCCACCATGTGGTTGCTGGGAATTGAACTCAGGACCTCTGGAAGATCAGCCGGTGCTCGTAACTTCTGAGCCATCTCTCCAGCCCCCCACAGATGGTTTCTTAAGGGTTGCTCCTCCTGCGACAGCTTCTTTCAGGTACTTGTTGGCAACCTTTAATGGCTAGTGACTGCCACTAAGGAGTGCTCTCTTGAAGAGAAGCCACAAGTCTGCCATAGGCAGCATGCCTGGGGTTCTGGGGTTCTGGGAGCAACTGGGAAATCCACTGACTGGGGAGCCCCCAGCATGTCAGTAGCACATGAAGCCATCAGGTATAGAGGGATGTGTAGGATGAGATGCTGCCATGTGGAGCCGAGAACAGCTCAAGGCTCTCTAGGAGATGAGGAGAGGCCAGAGGAACTAGCCTTGGGCCAGAGAAGGCCAGAGGGAGGAGGGGTCCTGGAACCTGAGCTAGCTTTCTTCCTACCTGTAAGGACTTGTCTAGTTGGGACCCTGCGTGGGTAGAGAGGCAGGCCCAGCAATTAGGAGATGACCACTATGAGCTGAAACAAACCCAGAAGTCTCTGTATTATGGTGGTCAGTTGAGGACAGGAAACCCACCCATGGTGGGCATGGTAGCTCAGGTGGTAAAGTACAGCATGAGGACCGGAGTTCCAGCCCCCAGAACCCATCTTAGAACACCAACAGCAGCTGGCAGGATAGCTCAGGAGGTAAAGGTGGCAGCCACTAACTGACAACCTGAGTTCAGATCCCCAGACACATGGTAGAAGGTGGGAACTGATTGCTACAGACTGTCCTCTGACCCTCCCCTGCATATCACACACACACACACACACACACACACACACACACACACACACACACTAAAAATGTTAGAGAAAAAGAAGCTGGGCATGGAAGTGGGCTGGGAACAAGCCAACTCCTTCAGGCCAACGAGAGACCCTGTCTCCAGGATTGACACTGGAGGTTGTTTCTGGCCTGTACACATGTGCACACATATGTATACACATACTTGTGCTTTTCCAACACACACACACACACACACACACACACACACACACACACGTACTTTTCCAGGCTCCTTTTTTATTCCCCAGGACACATTTTGAACCACTTGGGAACTCAAGAACATCCTAGTCCTGCATCATTAGGTCCTCTCCCCCAGCCCCCTAAGAGCTTGCCCTCTCTCACCTGCACATGAGTCTCCATGGTGGGGTCTCAGCCAGGGTACACAACCCAACGAGTCTCCCGTGCAGTCGGACTTTCCTTTGGACCATCAGCTCACAAATGACAGCGCAGAGACTTATTGTTAATTATGAAAGCTTGACCTTGACTTAGGCTTGTCCCACTAGCTCTTATAACTTAAATTCACCCATTTTTTTAAATTAATTTTCATTCTACCATGTGGCTTTTACCTCTCTCCCATTTTGTGTGTCTGCCTCGTTCCATGTCCCCTACTTCCTCTCTCTCTCTCTGCCTGGAAGTCCCAACTATACCTCTTGTCTAGCTATTGGCCATCTAGGTCTTTTTTTTTTAAGATTTTATTTTATTTTTTAATTATGTATACAGCATATATGACAGCAGGCCAAAAGAGGGCACCAGATCTCACTACAGATGGTTGTAAGCCACCATGTGGTGCTGGGAATTGAACTCAGGACCTCTGGAAGAGCAGTCAGTGCTCCTAACCTCTGAGCCATCTCTCCAGCCCTCCATCTAGGTCTTTATTAAACCAATCACAGCAATACATCTTTACACAGTGTACAAATATCCCACAACACTCCTGCCTCTTCCCTCTCAGGCTGAGCTACCCCATGGAGGTGGTGTTTGTACCCCCAGGGGACTATTTGGGAAAGGGGTAGGTGTCACTCTGGGATACAGGTGACCTCAGCATCCTTTCAGTTCAGTCCCCTCCTCTCAGTGACCAGTGACTTCCAGGTAGGGCAGATGGCTCTTTCCCACCAGTCCTAATTAGTATTAATTGCCAACTTGTTGCAGTCTAGGATCATCTGGAAAGGAGTCTCAATTGAGTAATTATCTTCATTAAGTTGGTCTGTGGGCATTGTCTTTTTTTTTTTAAGATTTATTTTTATGTGTATAGGTGTGTCTTAGGGTTTCTATTGCTGTGAAGAGACACCATGACCACAGCAACTCTGATAAAGGAAAACATTTAATTGGGGTGGTGCACTTACAGTTCAGAGGGTCAGTCCATTATCATCATGGCGGGGAAGCAAGGCAGCATGCAGACAGACGTGGTGCTGGAGAAGGAGCTGAGAGTTCTTATATCTTGACTCACAGACAACAGGAAGTGGTCTGATACACTGGGCATGGCTTGAGCATATAGGAGACCCAAAGCCTCTACAGTGGCACACTCTCTCCAGCAAGGCCACACCTACTCCAGCAAAGCTGCCCCTCCTAATAGTGTCTCTCCCTTTGGGGGCTATTTTCTTTCAAACCGCCACAAGATGTTTTGCCTTCGTGTATGTCTGCATGCAGTGTGCATACCTGGTACCTGAGGAGGCCAGAAGATCCCCTGGAACTGGAATTACAGACAGTTGTGAACCACCACATGGGTTCTGGGACTAGAACCTGTGTCCTCTGGAAAAGCAGAGGTGCTCTTGACTGCTAAGCCATCTCTCCAGTCCTGAAGGATTGTCTTGGTTATTTTAACTGATGTAGGTGGGCCCACCCCACTGTGGGTGGAGCCATTTCCTGGGCAGGTGGTCCTGGGCTATACAAGAAAGCTGATCAAGCACAAGCCAGCAAACCATGATCCTTAGTGGTGCCTGCCTTCAGGGTTCTGGCTTGAGTTCCTGTCTTGACTTCCATCAATGATGGATGGTAAGAACACAGAATGGTGGGTTCTCCTTCCTCACCTTGCCCCACCCACTGTTCTACCAGAGAAACTTCATTCAGAGAAGGGGGTGGGGGGAGTCTCGAGGCAGGGCTGTGACACTTCAGGCACAGGCTAGATGCTGCCCCAGAACTCCAGGTCTGTGCAGGGAACCTAGTGGTTGCTGAATTTGCTTTAAGGCTGTAGTTTCCTTCCAGCCATGGGATAAGGGGCAAAGTGACATCTTAAGGCGCTCAAACATCTCTACAGCCCTTAAAGTGGCCGCCTGGTCCTTGCTCTTGGAGTCAGGGTGATATGGTTAGGGTAGAGTTGGAACCCTTAGAAGCTGGCCCTCCCATCCCAGCAGTGTGTTCCCTGGTGACAATATGGTTGACCCTGACAATGCCGTGACTTGAATTACTAAATTTTGTTTGTTTATTTGAGGCAGGGCATCTCTATGTAACTCAGGCTGGCTCGGGACTTGCCATGTAGCTCTGGCTGGCCTGGGAAGTTGTAGTTCTTGCCTTAGCATTCTGAATGCTGGGATGGTAGGCACGCACAGCCGAATCCAGTGAAATTATTTTATTTCAAAGGAAACCAAATCTTCTCAAGAAAATAAATGTGAATTTGCTCCTTCGTATCTACCATGCAATCGCTCAGTGGCTCAGGCAGTGCCTTCCTGCCTCTGTTTCTTGGAAGGGCCTAGAAGGTCTCTACATTCCATAGGGCCAGCACCAGCTTGGTCTATCTTTTGAAAAAGAGTTCTCTTTTAAAGCACGCAGTATAAGTTTACGGGACTCTCCATGTCTGCTCTGAGATGCCTTATTTGTCCTCTGTCTGACCAGCGAGGAGCAATGGCTATCCTGAGGCAACCTCCGTCATGGTAGGGCATCGTCCAACTCCAGAAACCTCAAGCAGTCTGAGTGTCACCTCCCTCCAAAGGGCCTAAGGACTATCACTTGGGGTCACTCAGACTCAACGTGTAATCTGTTTTTGTTTTTTTGAGACCTGGAGCCTTAGTTTATAGCCCAGGCTGGTTTTGAACTGGTGACAATCCTCCTATTTCAGCCTCTCAAGTGCTGGGATGATAGGCAGCCCTGCACCAGCCTTAGACTTGGCTTTCAGAGAGGAGAAATGCCAAGGAAGAGTTCAGGTACAGACATGCATGTAAGGTTGACCAACAGCCTACCAGATTCAACATTGTTTCTTGTTGTTTTGAGACAGGGTATCACTAGGGAGCCCTGCCTAGCCTAGAACTTGCTATGTAGACCAGGCTAGCCTCAAAGTCACAGAGATCCACCTGCCTCTGCCTCCTGATTGCTGAGATTAAAGGTGCGTACCAACACACCTGACATTTCTTCTTCTTCTTCCTTCTCACTTTTCTTTTCTTTTTTTTTTTTTTTTTTAAACAGAGTCTCATGTAGCCTGGGCTTACCTGAGTCCTTATGTAGCTGAAGATGACCTTGAACTCCTGATCCTCCTGCTTTTGACCTCCCAAGTGCTGGGATTACAGGTGTGAGCCGTCATCCTTGGAGTAAAAGGAATTTTGGAATGCATGATGGGGGCAGTAATGGGGATTGAATCTAGGGCCTTGTGCATGCTAGGCAAACACTCAGCCAGTGAGCTATGTCCCCAGCCCAGACCACTAGGTCCAATACCCAAGTATCTTTCTGAGTCAAGGCATTCTGGTGGCCACTAACGGCTCCACTCACCTCCGGGGGCCAGGAGAGCTGCTGGGAATGTTACCCACAAAGGCTGCCTTGGGAAGGAAATGTGTGCTCTTAGGAGCCCTTATTAAGGGAATGTTAAGCACAGAAATGTTATTGAACCCAACCCAGTGGCAAACAGAAAAAGATCTGTTAGATTGTCAGTGGGCAAGGGTTTATTATAGCCACCGGGGGAATAAACAGTGGCCGGTTTCTGCCAACTTTTATGGAAATAACGTTTTTTAAGTTTTAAATGTGAGCTGCAAACCAAAGCTACTTCAGTTTAAAAAAAAAAAATTTCAATACTTAAACTGTGGGGAGAAGATGGATTGGCGCCAGAGAAAACATTCTCCTTTAATAGTGTTTGAACATGGGATGGCAGCGCAGTTTGTAGCGAGGCTGTGAGAAGAAACCACAGCTAATCGTTCATCGCAGCTGTCTGAACTCTTGATCTTCTGCCATCCCCCAAACAGCGACTTCTTTTTTCTGGTGACTCCAGACTTGAATGACCTAGTGTGGAGAGTAGAAACTATGTACCGGGGGTGGGGTGAGGGGGACCTTAAGTGAGCCTCACTCAAAAGGTTTGTGTATTGCCCTTCCTGTCTGCAGTTGGGGCAGGACCACTTCCCATCTCTGTCTCTGTAGCATGTTCCTGCAAGAGCAGACACCAGGGTTGCAGCTCAGGTTTGCCGGGGCTGGCCCACTCAAACCCCAGCCGGGGGCAGCAATGTTGTGCGAGTGCTTTTGAAAACTCTCTCTTGGTAGCGTGGAAACAACTCCATCCTAGCGCCTCAGACCGTCTGCCACAAGTTCCTGGCTCGGGGTGCTTGTGGCTTTAGTTCAGTTTAGTTTACCTTCTTGGAGCTGGTGCTCAGGACACCGGTGCCTCAGTTTACAAGTGAAAATAGCCATAAGCTGTGGTGGTTCGTGCTTGAAAACAGGAGGTTGAGCCAGGAGGATCACAAATTTGAGACCAACGTTGGGCGTTAGTTCTAGGCCAGCCTGGGCTAAATGACAGGACTGTGCCTTGAAAACCAAAACAACAAAAGGAGGCTTGAGCCGGGCGGTAGTGGCGCACGCCTTTAATCCCAGCACTCGGGAGGCAGAGCCAGGCCGATCTCTGTGAGTTCAAGGCCAGCCTGGGCTACAGAGTGAGTTGCAGGAAAGGTGCAAAGCTACACAGAGAAACCCTGTCTCAAAAAACCAAAAAAAAAAAAAAAAGGGGGGGGGGGGCTTGATAGTTCAGTTGTCACGGTGCCTGTCAGGCAAGCCTAAGGACCCGAGTTCGATTCCCAGCAGTGTATGAGAAAGAAGAAACAAAGCAGATGTGGTGATGCGCAGGTATAATCCCGGCACTGGGGAGGAGGAAACAGGAACACCTGCGGGATTCCCTGGCCAGCCAGCCTGCCTAGATCCCAGGAAAAGACCCTGTCTGGAAACACAGCTCCTGAGGAGTGATACCTCAGGCCGACCTCCCCCTGCACAGGTGTGCACACACAATGGGAAGGGATTAGTAAATAAGGCCTGTCAATGCAAAAATAGAGTTTTGTTTCCCACAAAGATGGTGAGCAATAGCCCAAATGTTATTTCTGGCCCTGCCTACCTCTTGAGTTAGGGTGGTATGTTCAGTCTGCGTCTTGGAGGAAACTAGAATTTGGAAAATAGTTGGGAAAAGAAGCTTTTTTTAAAAAGCTACTTTAAATGTCTTATTTTGCTTATTTCTCACTGTTTCTCTCCCATCCGCTGGGCTCGGGATCGTAGCCACACCCAGTCATTCCAGGACATTACCGCAATAGATTCTTTTCTCTCAAGTCCATGAGATTTCTGACATTTACCTACCAGGACAGAATCTTCACAGCAGGATCCTTGGGTCTCCCAAAGCCCAGGTGGCTTCTGGAGCCCTGGGCTGGCCAGGATTGGGTGAAGCAGGAGAGGCCCCTCCCTCTCCATGAGAAGACTTCCAGAGATCTGGAGTCCCAGAAGGAAAAATATTTGCTGTCTATTTCAAACAAGAACCAGAGCATTTTTGGACAGGAGAGTCCGTGGTAACTGCTTCATGTTGTCTCTAAAAGGCAGGGGAGGACAGGAAGAGGAGTGAGCAGGAAGAATAAAGAACTAGCCAGTACTGGAACAAGGGACTCTTGGCATGGTGGTACATGGCCATAATCCTAACATACTGAAGGCAGAAGCAGAGGATTGCTGTAGGTAGAAGTTTCTGCCCTGCAAGCTACTCCCAAGTAGCCAACACAGAGATTCAGCCAGCAGCTCAAGCTTTGTTACTAGCTCTTAGAACTTAAAGGAACCTATTTCTATTTATGTATTGCCACGTGGCTTGTGGCTTCAGCTGTCCTCCAGCATGGCTTACTCCCTCTTTGAATCCTGGAGACTCCTCTGACTCTGCCCTTCTTCCTCCCAGCATTTTCTCTGCCCCCAAAATCCTAGCTATCAGCCAATCAACTTTTTATTAACAATGAGAGCAACACATTTTCACAGTGTACAGAAGGATTATTCCACAGCAGACTGCATTTTGAGCTAACCTTGGGCTACATGGCAAGACCTTTTCTCAAAACCAAACTACTCAAACAAAAAACCCAACCAAACAAAACAAAATAATAAGGAAGCCCATTTGACATGGACTTCGAAGCCTTCCCGAGTCTGTTAAGGTGACTGTGGGTTCTATGCTGGAGGCTCTGTGCGTGCTTTATTATGTGTATTGATTTGTGGGGTCTGAACCATCTTTATATTCTTAGAATGAGGCCAAATTGAAAATGGTATATACTTAAAAATGGATTGTTGAATTCAGTTTGCGAATATTGTACTGAGTTTTTTTGTGTCTATGTTCATGGACTATTGGTCTATATTCTTTTGTTATGTCCTTCCTGGCTCTGGTATTACTGTAATATTGGTCTCATAGAATGAGTTTGGCAATGTTCCTTCAATTTCTATTTCATGCAATAGTTTGAGGAACATTCTCAAATGACACATTAGTCTCTTTCTAAAGGTCTGGTAGAACTCAGCAGTGAATCTGTGTGGTCGTGGGTTTTCTTCACTGGGAGACACTTTATTATTGCTTCAGTCTCCTTGCTCAGTATAGAGAAATATTGTTGTAAAAAATTTTTATTTAACTTTGGTTGGTCATATATGTCCAGGAATTATTTCCTCTTGATTTCTCAGCACTTTGGAATTTAGATTTTCAAAGCATTGCTTAACAGCCCCCTGTGGGGCTGGAGAGATAGTTCAGAGGTTAAGAGCACTGGCTGCTCTTCCAGAGGTCCTGAGTTCAATTCCCAGCAAGCACATGGTGGCACCATCTATAATGAGATCTGGTGCCCTCTTCTGGTGTGCAGGCATACATGCAGGCAGAATATTGTATACATGATAAATAAATAAATCTTTAAAAAAAGAAGGCTGAGCAGTGGTAGCACACACCTTTAATCCCAGCATTCAGGAAGCAGAGGCAGGTGGATCTCTATGAGTTTGAGGCCAGCCTGGTCTATAGAGTGAGATCCAGGACAGGCACCAAAACTACACAGAGAAGCCCTGTCTCGAAAAAACAAACAAACAAACAAACAAAAGAAACAACAACAACAAAAACCCCTGCCTTTGGTCTTTGGTTGATATCTATCATAGCCTCCTCCTTTCCATCTCTAATTTTATTTTATTTCATTTATTTTTGGTTTTTCAAGACAGGGTCTCTCTCTCTCTCTCTCTCTCTCTCTCTCTCTCTCTCTCTCTCTCTCTATTTGTTTTCTTCGACCACCAGGCCCATCTCTATTTTATTAATTTGGGTTTCTTCTTTCCTGTGGTTACTTTTGCTTAGGACTTGTGGAACTTGTTTATGTTTTGAAGTAACCAGCCCTTTGATTCTTTGTATTTCTCTTTCCCACTCAGTCTCGTGTCTCAGCTTTATTATGTCTGTCTACTGACTGGAGTTGGGCTTATTCACTAAAAAATATTGGAGTGCATTCATTCTGTTATTTATCTGGGACTTCTTTAATATTTTACTCTTATTTATGTGTATGTGTGTGTGCACATGTGTGTGGGTGCCTGAGGAGGCCCCAGGAGGGTGCTGGAGTCCGTGGAGCTGGAGTTATAGGTGGTTGTGAGGGGCCAGTGTGGGTGCTGGGAACCAAACTCCTATCCTCTGTAAGAGCAGTGAGTGCTTTTAACAGCTGAGCTATCTCTTCAGCTTCCTCTTTGGTTTTTAAACATTTTTATTTTAAAATAATTACTATTTTATTTTGATAGGTATTTTGTCTGTATATCTGTGTAGGCCAGATGGTGTCTGATCTCCTAGAATTGGAGTTTCAGAAGATTGTGAGCTACCATGTGGGAACTAGACCTAGGTCCTCTGGAAGAGCAGCTTGTAGCCGGGTGGTGGTGGCGCACGCCTTTAATCCCAGCACTCGGGAGGCAGAAGCAGGTGAATCTCTGTGAGTTCGAGGCCAGCCTGGTCTACAGAGCGAGATCCGGGACAGGCACCAAAAACTACACAGAGAAACCCTGTCTCAAAAAACAAAACAACAAGAACAACAACAATAACAACAACAACAACAAAAAAGCGCAGCTAGTGCTCTTAACCACTGAGATATCTTTCCAGGCCTGATTTAAAAAGTATTTTTTAGGTTTATTTATTTTATGTGGGAGTGTTTGGCATGCAGGTATGTTTGTGAGCCTGTGCCTGTTGTTCGTGGAGGTCAGAAGAGGGTGTCGGATCCTTTGGAACTGAGTTACAGCCAGTTGTGAGCTGCCATGTGGTGCTGGAAATCAAACCTTGGTCTTCTGCAAGAACAAGTGTTCTTTTATTTATTTATTTATTTAATGCCGAATGCTGTTTATTGAAGGAGGGAAGAAGTCTTAAATACAGGCTTACAGCACAATGGGAGAACCCCGGAGGGCAGAAGTTCACTACCGATGTTTTACAATCTTGCATCTAAGCTGTTAATGCCCATTATGCAGGATACACAGACAAGGATCTTCCCTTAAGCATTCAGGAGGGTGAAACCCGGCAGGGAATTAGCATAGGGAGGCTATCAAGGTCAAGGTCAGCAAGCAAGGCAACAGTCACCCAAAACGGGGGCCAGAAGAACAGGTGTTCTTAACCACTGTGCACCTCCTCTCCAGCGCCGAGCCCTGAAGTTTTAAATGTAAGCATTCATAGTTACAAACTTCTGTTTTGGCTGTAACCAGAACTTTGCACCACTGACTGTTCTTTGCATCAGCTTGTGAACTCCATTCCTCAGGGTCTACTGACCATTCAAGTGTGTGTCCAATTCTTACCTTTGTATCGTTTCTTTTGCTATTGTTTCCTAGTTTTACTCCCCTATGATTTGATAAACTCTAAGAAATGGTTAATATTATTACAGTTGTATCGGTTTGAATTTACTTTGAGTCCTAGGAGTATTTGAATGTCAATCAAAGTCCTACATCTGGATTCCTGAAGCATGGGGGAGGGGTGCCCTCAAGAGGGTGTGTGTGTGAGGATAACAGGAGGGATGGAGCAGGATATGTTCCCAACTGGACAAGCTGTGGCTGATCTCATGGGAGCCCTGGAGCATGAATTATACAAGATGGTCTCCATTTTAGCCAGGGAGGCAGGCCCATTTGATCTCCATGGTAACTGGCCCAGCCGGGAAGAAGGTGGGTCTCACTTCTGAGTACTTATGAGTATTTCAGCAGCTGCCCCTCAGAGCAGTTGAGAGATAGTCACCTGCTTAGTGAAAGAGATCTGGGAGGGGGATCAAGTATCTGCAACACGGGAGGCTTGCAAGTCACAGACCCGTGGCTACAGGCTTAAGGGGATATAACTAAGGGAGACGGCATTGGTGCTAATGGTTTCTGCATATGGCATCCCACCCAGCTGGATCTTTCTCTGCACATAGCATCCTACCCAGATGGACCTCTTCCTCTGCATACGGCATCCCACCCAGCTGGATCTTTCTCTGCACATAGCATCCTACCCAGATGGACCTCTTCCTCTGCATACGGCATCCCATCCAGCTGGATCTTTCTTTGCACATAGCATCCTACCCAGATGGACCTCTTCCTCTGCATACGGCATCCCACCCAGCTGGATCTTTCTCTGCACAATAGCATCCTACCCAGATGGACCTCTTCCTCTGCATACAGCATCCCACCCAGCCGGACCTCTTTGCCTCCCTTTCCCGATCCCTATGGTGTATACTACCTAGGCTTCCTCACCTTCTGACTTCCTGTTGCTAATTGGACACATGTACAGAAGACTGCAGAGAGAAGTAGTCAGGTCTTTATCTCCAACTGCTCCAGGTCATAGCTGGACCATGGCTGCATCTTCCCCGAAACCAGAACTCCCCTTGCAGTGTCCTTCTGATTGCCTATGCTGTCATTGAGTTCCTTGCCAGCTCCCTACCAACCTTTGGTACCTCTCTCAGGCCGCACCTTGGTAGACCTCTAACCCTCTTTAATTATTCCTTTGAGAGTCTACCTGTTGAGAGGGGTGTACCTGTTGAGAGGGTGTACCTGTTGAGAGGGTGTACCTGTTGAGAGGGTCTACCTGTTGAGAGGGTCTACCTGTTGAGAGGGTCTACCTGTTGAGAGGGGTCATTGGCTGTGTTCTCTCAGACCTTACCATGCACACTCATCACCAGACACCTTGCTCAGTGAGGTTCTAGGTCAGCACATCTGGAGAAGGCCCGAATTCTATATTTCTAGCATGTTCTCCAAATCCCTCTGTGGTTGGCATGAGGAAGATGGAAGGAGTGGAGAAGAGGGAGAGGAGAAGGAGCCCTGCACCCCTCCTCCCCACATTCCTGCAGAAGGCGATAGCACAGCTGAGGTCGGGGGTCAGAGAGTCACCCTCAGCACTGCCAGCACTAAGACACTGTTTGCACGATCACTAGTGAATTCTTAAAAGAAGTCACGGTTGGGTAGGGGAGATGGCTCAGTGGGTGAGCACTTAAAGCGTGAGTGGAGACCCGGGCTTGATCTCCAGAACCCACTTAAAACCAGGCCCAGGAGCACACATCTGTGACCCCATTGCTCCTGCTGACAGATGTGAGTCAGAGATGCGTCCCTGGTAGCTCACAGGCCAGCTAGTCTGGCTATGCAGAGTGAACAACAGGACTCTGTCTCAAACAGTGTGGCCCTCTGACCTACACATACAGTTGTCACACAGACACACAGACACACACAGTCAGACACACAGATATAGACACACCCACAGACACTCGCATGCAGACACACGCAGAAACACACACACACACACACACACACACACACACACACACACACACACACGAATTTGTTCATACACACCATACATTTTTTTAAAAAGATGCAATAATGTAGAAATGAAATACATGTATCAAGTGTTTGTGGGAAGTAACTGTTTATTTTAAATATATCAAAAGCTTTATATTACGGAAACCCTTCCCCTCCCCATTCTCAAAGCATTTGCAGTGGCAGCTTGGGTCCCCAGTGAGCTAGCTACGTGTGTCCTCCCGACATGCAGGTTCATGTTCTTTCATCTTTATTTAGATGACAACAGATTGTTGAAATTTACGAGCTAATGCACTGAGCTTACTTTACAGTCCATGTCTACAAAAGAATGCATTGACACGTGTTAATAATTTACAATAAATTTATTAATTCACTTGTATTAATGCCATCTACTCACGTGTTGATGTAAATTCAGTGTTCCGGGTTAATTTTAGTTACTGACAGAACCGCCATGCGGAGACAGAGGTTATTTTACATAACTAGTAATAAAAATAGAAACACTACCTCACAAGAGATTAGACTCTAATTTAAAAATATACAGTCTCTGGGTTTACTCCATCGAGTTCTTCTTTGGCATCTTCTCCCTCCTCTCCATTTCCTCTGCAGCAGAGCTATTCTAGCAGGCTCCCTCAGGCCTTCATTTGGCCTAGTTATGGTCGTTGGGATTTTGTATGGTGTTATATTGTCATTTTCCAAAGCTCACATCAAACACGTGACAGCAGAGAAGATATATCATGAGATCTTTTCTCTTCCTTTGGTAAAATACCATCACCAATGTTTTTGTTCTGGTAGTACTAGAGTTTGAACCCAGGGCCTCACACCTGCCAGTCAGTCACTCTGCCACTAAGCCACATTCCCTGCCACCTGCTTTTCAACGTAAAACCACCACCAATAAAGACATGTACCAGGATTTCTTGTGCCATACAAAAGTAGACACTCCCATGGTGCCTCAGAATAATTATATAGCCTCCATCAGTTTCACGCCTTCAGGAAGGAATTCAGATAGAAAAGCATGGTGTGCTGACTTCTGGGCTAATACCCTGGAGACAGCCGGAGGTGACACTTCACATGCTGTTGTCGAGATGCTGAGGTCAAGCTAGACAGTACATGAGGTACTCACCTCCCTGTCTCCAGGCCTTCCTGGGTTCCAAGATCACCACAGATGACAGAAGCCAATGGCTCTTAGTATGAATGTACATCAGAGCCATGGTTTGAGCTCAGAGCCTGCCCAGCCCCAGGGGTTTGGCTTGCTGAGTCTGGGATGAGACTAAAGGATTTACATCTTCAACAAAACCCCCGGAGATATGCTGCTGATCTGAGGACCATCCTTCTAGAAACGATAGCCGTTGAGATGCCACTTGGTGGAAATGGCTGGGACAGATCAACCCAGGGCAACGCATGTCCATTTTCATTCCTCCTCCATAGAGCAGGCACCCGTACTTGATATATCAGTCTTTGAGCTTCTTCCAACATTTTTCCCCATCCACGTCATTCCCTTTTACTGGAGTTCCGAGAAACAGTTAATCCTGAGAGCGGAGACTGTGAGTTGGGTATTGTCATCAGCCCTGGGAGCAATCCCAAGGCATTTGTAGGCACAGACCAGACAAGGACACTGAGTGTCGTCCTCACTGGCACCAAGTTCACCTTGTTCTTAAAGGAACAGCAGGATCAGGGGTGGGCACGTACCTGTTTGCTCCTCATACCCCGAGGCAAAATGTCAGTCTTAAATTCTCTCCAATTTCCACAAACCAAAAAAGAAATGCCAAAGTTTATGAAGTACATTCTAGCTCCTGACCCATTTGTCCTCAGCAACATCACACTAACAGGAAACAGCATGACCCTTCCCCGTCCCGTGCCACAACTGGACATCTGTTTCCTAACGTGGCCTTAAACACATGGCTTATCAAAACTATTTCCTACATTTCAGGGCCCGGAGTCTGTGATTCGCTCTCTCTAAAGATGAAAAGACTTTAGTGTGGTAAAGATAAAAGGTGATTCCAACAACAACCCGCCCTTAGATTGGAATAGAGGCAAGCAGAGGTCTGTGATTTGGGCGATGAATTCCAGAGCATGTGGTTGAGAAGGCCTTGGCATGTGTGACAACTCCACCAAACCCTTTCTGCCCTCCACATGCCTCCAGAGACACTTCTCAGCAGATAGAAGAAAGACTTGAACTTTAGAGGGTGAACCCTTTCCACCTCCGATCCTGAGAATTATCAGTGTGATGGGTCACAGTTAATCTTCCTCCAAGTGGCTTTGTGAGAGCCCACGCTGACGGAGGCTAGACCTTCTCCATCTCAATCTGCTGGTGGTAGTGTCTAGCCTGCCGCTGTCCGACATTCAGCTTGTATACAGAGCTCTTGTGCTGGCACCTGCGGTAACCCCAGACCGCTCCCACGACCGCCAGGAGCAGCAGCAGGCACAAGACAGTGACGATGATGGTGATCACTGGGCCTCTCCTTAAGCTGGGACACTCACTCCCCACACATGGTGCCAAGGTTGGGAGAAGTTTCTCCTCGCCTACACCAGGCCCAGCGCCCTCCTGTCCCAAGAAGTCTTCAGACAACAGGTATGGGAAGCTGTCCTGAATCTCAGGAGCTGTGGCCTCCACTGGAGGCTGGGTGGCCTCCACACTAGTCGAGAGGATGAGTTTATGTGTCTGCCGGAGAGTTGTTGGTACTGTCTCTTGGGTGGAGGTGGTGAGTTCATTGGGTAAGGTGGCCATAGGTGACGGCTCTGTGGTGACTCTCCGGGGTATAGTTGACTGATACTTAGTCAAATCACCATCCCTGGTGTAGGGACCCTCAGTCTCAGACACATCCATGGGTCCTGGAACCAGAGCCTCTACATTGAGCATTTGAGAAGGAACAACTGAACTGTCTACCACAGACTTGCTAGGTGCGGTGGTGGAATTCTTCTGCTCCTTAACTTTCCCAGTGGGCTGATCGGGGGTTATGAGAACACTTTCATCCAGTCCCACTGACCCATCATCCTCCCGTTCTGCCTCCACCTTCCTCCAGGCCCCATCTGTCACAGGGTAACCATCTAACCAGGAATCGTCACTGCTGCTCACCACCGGGTCCTCTGCCTTGCTGTCATTCCTATCCACCAATGGCTCTGAGGGGCTGTAGGTGGCGGCATAGACCAGCCTGGTTTCAGACTCCCCTGGGACCAGTTCTCCTTCACTGTGATTTTCTCCAGCAGGAAGTGGATCTTTGGTCTCATCCCTCACTTCCTTTTCCAGCTCTGACTTGTGGAAAGTCTCAGCAGGAAACCAGAGTGAGTATTTCCTGTTTAGGCGGGATCTGGGCCAGTCTGTGCGGACCCTGCTCCCAGGGCCGGGCAAGCCTGTGGTAGGCACAAAGGCATTTTCCTGGGCTATGTTCTCTTTAGACACAGAAGTGAGGACCACACTGTCTTGTTTTGGTGTCTCCTCAGAGGCATCCTCCTGAGCCTTTTCCTCTTCTCCCTCTGCCCGGGAATCTTCCATGAGTTCCCTGAATGACACGGATCTGTCATCAGGGAAATTGTCTTCATAGTCAATGTGGGCCTCGGCCTCATCTGAAGGGAGAGAGGAGAGACCTCATTAGATCTAAAGACCTGGAGTTAATGTAGAAAACCTGGAGGGGAACAGAACATGGAGACTGGAGAGAATAAATACTATGTCACCCCTGAAGAATGCACAGGCAGGCAATTATAACTAAACTATGAGCTTATCATAGGCATTGGGGCTCTATGAAATATAAAAAGTCAAGTATATTTGTATATACTAGAAAACATCATTTTAAAAGAATTTTCAGGAACTAATAGTTTTAAGGTGTGGTAGTACATGCTAGTAATTCCAACATTTGTAATAATGAGGCAGGAGGGCCATGAGTTTAAGGCTAAGCCATGTAGTGAGACCCTGTCTCAAAAGTGTATGTGTGTGTGTGTGTGTATGTGTGTGTGTGTGTGTGTGTGTGTGTGTGTGTGTGTGTGTGTGTGTGTAGGGGTGGCTGGGGGTTGGGGTGGCTCAGTTGGTAGTGTGCTTGCTAGCATGCATAGTCTAGTTTGTTTGCTGTTGCTGTGATAAATACCTTGACTAAATGTAACTTGGTCAGCTCATACTTCTGAGTCACGGTCCGTCATTGAAGGAAATCAGGGCAGGAACTGAAGCAGAAACCATGGAAGAACACTGCTTCCCAGCATGCTCTTAGGGCCATGCTCAGCTAACTTCCCTCCCTCTCTGAGACAGGGACTCACTACGCAGCCCTGCTGACCTGGAACGCAACCAACTAGGCTTGCTTCGAACTCAGATTTACCTGTCTGTCTCCTGAGTTCAGCTTTCTTACACAGCCCAGGTCCACAATGGGCTGGGCCCTCCTAAATATCCATCAATCAAGACAATGACCCACAACATGCCCATAGGCCAACTGATCAAGGCCATTCCCTCTTCCCAGGTGACTCAAAATTCTATCAAGCCAACTACAAACAGTGACCAGTACAATGCACAAGGTCCTGGGTTTGATCCCCAGCACCACATAAACCAGACGTGGCCATGCATACCAGTTATCCCAGCACTCAAAAGGTGGAGGCAGGAGGATCAGAAACTCAAGGTCATTCTTAGCTACAGAAGGAGTTTGAGGCCAGTCTGGGATATATGGGACTCTGTCTCAAACACTCAAACACACACACACACACACACACACACACACACACACACACACACACACGCACACACACACTATAAATTAATAAAATGTAAAAAATATTGAATAAATAAAATTTAAAAATGGGTCAGGGCCACACATGTCTAACCCCAGTGCTGAGAGTTGGGGACAGGAAGGTTCCCCAAGATTTGCTGTCCAGCTAGACTAGCCAAAAGCAGAACTTAAGATACGGTGAGAGACTCTGTCTCTAAACAAAACAGGGTAGAAAGAGCTGTGGAGGTGGGTCCATGGGCAAATGTGCTTGCCATGCAAGCATGAGGATGTGAGTTCAAATCCCCAGAACTCCCATGAAACCTGGGTGGGTATCATCAGCCTGTGACATCCCAGTGCTCCTACAAGGAGAGACAGACAGGATGTCCAAAGCTCACAGGCCACCTAGTCCTGTGTATTCAGTAAGAAAACAATGAGACTGTCTAAAGTGAAAGGCATGGACCAGAATCTGGGACCAGAACCTGGGCTTGCTCCTCGTCATTTCCTCATTCCAGGTCCCCTTTGACCCAACTCCTTCATTCAGCGAACTTGAGTGAAGGTCAACTATTTATCTTAAAATCTATCATGCTGAGGTTCAAAAGCTTTTGTATGTGAGGTCTCACTCATCATGCTAAATAGACAGCAGGTTTTCATTAACAAACTGTACTTTAAGATACAACACACAAGATAGATGACAAAACTTTTCTCTAAAACTTAATGTGAAACTTATCAGTTGTCCTGAATTCAGGTAGAGATTTACAAAGGCCTCAGCGAAATCCTGGGCCTCAGGTAGGTTTGCCTGGATCTATATTTACTGATTGTCCTTGATGGAAAGATTACCAATGGATGTGTTCCCCACTCTTCTCTCTCTCTCTCTCTCTCTCTCTCTCTCTCTCTCTCTCTCTCTCTCTCTCTCTCTCTCTCTTTCTCTCTCAAAGATGGGGTCTCTCTATGTAGCCCTGGCTGGAACTCAGTAGACTAGACTAGCCTTGAACTCAGAGGTTCATCTGTCTCTGCCTCCCCAGGGCATTATGTACCCCAGGTTGGTCTTAAACTCAGCAAAAAGCTTAGTATGACCTTAAACTTCTCCCCAGATCCTCTTACCTCCACATCTTTAGTGCTAAGATTATAATCACCAGACACTTCACCTGGCTTTAAACGATTATTGTTTCTTATTAAATTTTCTTTATATATATGGGTGTTTTACCTATGTGTGTATGTGTGTGTGTGTGTGTGTGTGTGTGTGTGTGTGTGTACCATGTGTGTACTTGCTCACAGAAGCCAGAAGAGGAAATTGGAACCCCTCAAACTGGAGTTACAGATGGCTGTGAAGTACCATGTGGGTCCTGGGAATTGAACTTGGGTCCTCTGGAAGAGCAGCTGGTGCTCTTAACCACTGAGCCATCTCACCAGCCCCCTGATGATTGATTGAGTCAGTATGGTTTGGGGGAGAGAGTTGTTAACTATGCAGAAAAAGCTAAGACTGGCAATGAACTGCTTGCAGGAAGGAATCCAGGCATTGAATTTGTAGGATAGGATAAGAAGACCTATCGCAGGTATTTTAAAAAATATTTATTTATTTTTTTTTAGAGGCAAGGTCTTGCTATGTTGCCCATGCTGGCCTAGAATTCATAATCTCCTAAATTGCTGGGATTACAGATATTTATCCTCATGTCTGGCTCACAGAGGCATCTTTGAATGGATGAAAGAGTAAATTGTTTTGGCATGGGGAAGGAGAAAAATCTGAAGTAGCTTACACCCCAAACTGCTCTCCAAAGCAGCTTCACAACCACTCAGAGCCGAAGCCCTATTTCCAGAAGCTCAGTCCGCCAAATGCAAGGGGGATACTGGCCCATTGCCAAATGATGAGGAGCGAACGGCCTGTACCAAGTGCCCTGAAAAGACACCATTGTTGAGTACACACACACACACACACACACACACACACACACACACACACACACACAGAGCCAAGAGCCCAGCTCCTCCTTGATGCATGGACCCCTGTGTCAGTTTAATAGAAAGCCCCAGCAGACAGATTCATCATAAAAGGGAAAAGAGGCGATTTTTCAGCAAAATCAAATCTTATTGCACAGAAACTTGGCATTCCTCTCAACCCATGGGTTATTCTAGGCTGTGTCCAATTTGCTTTTAATTAAAAAAAAAAAAAAGAAAAAAAAAAGTGGGTGGTGGTGGCTGTTGAGATGGTTCGGCAAGGAAGACACTTGCTGTCCAGTCTGTGACCTGAGTTCAATCCCTGGGATTCCCGTGGTGGAAGGGGAGCTGGCTGACACAGCTGTCCTCTGACTTCCCCCATGTGCTATGGTGCGTGTACACACACACACACACACTTATCTAAAGGCTGTGCGCAGCATTTGTCCATATGGTTATAAAATATTTAAAAGGCATCTTGGCACCACGGCAATTTAGCTAAACAATAATAGTCAGTAACCCTTATGGCCTCAGATCTCTTCAACCATGGTAGTTTTTGTTGTTGTTGACTTTGTGTTTGGAGACAGGGTTTTACTATGTAGACCAGGCTGACCTTAAACATAGAGATCCACCTGCTTCTGCCTCTCCAGCACTGGGATCAAAGTCATGCATCACTACACCCAGCCAGCAAGCCAGTTTCCGTAAAGCTTTATTTGGTCTGAAGTCTATGAGCCAGATGGACAGAGCCTGTGAGTTCCAGCACTTGGAAAAACACCGCTCAATTCCTCCTATGTGATCTATGCTATGTTGCAGAGCAAAGTAGGTACCTTCAGTAGGAACAAGAGATGAGCCATGGTCTCATTCCCACTGTCCAGAGTAGGAGACACTGGCCTTGTGTGTGGAGTCTGAGGTACTGAGGATGGGGGAAGGTCATCCCTCTTGAGCTAGGGAGTGGACAGTGTCCATGAGATGCTTAAAGTCATTCTCAGCTTACTCGCACGCGCACGTGTGTGTGTGTGTGTGTGTGTGTGTGTATAAATGTGTACTTGCCTTTAGGGCTCCCTGTGACTAGATACCCCAGGATGGCCTCCCAGTGCCCTAGCCAGGACCTTCCTGTCCCCAGATTCCCAGGCCCCATAAGGTCCTGGCTCAGAAGTAGCTCTTATTGTGTCTATTTCCCCAAAATCTCAAATGAGAACCAGGACCAGCAAGTGTTTACGAACAGCTTCCTCATAGGAGAGTATCCCAGGCATGATTTCCTCACATTAAACAGCAAAGTCTGTTATTGACTGCATTTCTACCAGAAAGTACATTTGCCTCAGAGATGCAGAAGACCAGCCCCTTGCTGTTCAGATGTGACTTCTCTCAGCTTCCCTCTATGTTCCTGCAAGCTGACTTCATGCCCAGGATCTTAGCTCCTCCATCCATGTGCACTCTCCACAGGAGCCTGGGCTGACACAGTCTAGAGCCTGCAATCCATACAAAGGAGGCTAGGGGAAGAGAGTGTCGTGGTTTCCCTGGCAAAAAACCAGGCCTCTCACTGGGCATTTTTATTTGACTGCTACTTTAGGAAACAGAATACAGAAGTCAGGAGTAAATGAGATGTTTGGCCTGTGTCTTTTTGTTTGTTTTTTTGAGACAGGGTTTCTCTCCTGGCTGTCTTGGAACTTGCTCTGTAGACCAGGCTGGCCTTGAACTCACAACCCCAAGTGTTAGGATTAAAGGCATTCACCATGACAACCTGGTCTTTTTTTTTTTAAATATAATTTAAGCCAGCAGTGGCACACACCCTTAATCCCATCACTTGGGAGGCAGAGCTAGGTGGATCACTGTGAGTTTGAGGTTAGCCTAGTCTACAGAGCGAGATTCAGGACAGTCACCAAAACAACACAGAGAAACCCTGTCTTGAAAAACCAAAAATAAATAAATAAACAAACAAATAAATAAATAAATAAATAAAAATTAAAAATAAAATTTAAAGCTGGACATGATGGCTCATGCCTATAATCCCCAGCACTCGAGAGGCCGAGATAGGAAAACCACTGTATTTGAATCAAGCCAGGCTACAGAGTGTGACTGTTCCTAAAAAAAACAAAAATCCATTTGTTTTAGTGAGGCATAATGGTTACATGCCAGCAATCCCAGTATTTGGGAGGCTGAGGCACAGGTTGGCAGTTGAGACCAGTTTGGGCCACACAACAAGTCTATTTCAAAAAGAAAAACAAACAAAAGCTATAAAAATTTCAAATTAAAAACTAATTTTAGGGGCTTAACAGTTAAGAGCACTGGCTGCTCTTTCAGAGGATCCAGGTTTGATTCCCAGCATTCACGTGGCAGCTTGTATGGCCGTTTTGCCTGCGTATATATCTGCATACCATGTGTGTGTGTGTCTAGTGCCTGAGGAGGTCAGAAGAGGTTATCTCTTAGAAAGCGCCGTTACAGATGGATTATAAGCTCTCATGTGGGTGCTGGGAATCAAAACCTGGGTCTTCTGGAAGAGCAGCCACTGTTCCTAACTGCTGGGCCATCTCCCCATTGGTCATTGTGTATATTTAAAGTATACAGTGAGATAGCTCAGCCAGTAAAGGTGTTTTCTGCCAAATCTGGTGACCCAAGTTACAACCCAGGAAACCAAATGGTAGAAGCTGTCTACCCCACATGCTGTGGCACAAGAATGTACACACAGGTGTGTGTGTGTGTGTGTGTGTGAGAGAGAGAGAGAGAGAGAGAGAGAGAGACAGAGAGGACAGAGAGACAGAGAGACAGAGAGACAGAGACAGAGAGGGGGGAAGGAGAAAGAATAACTAAATGTGAAAAGAGAATAAAGTATACAACATATTAAGGGACACATTGAGAGTAAACGCCACACAGTGAAGGAAATTAGCATCAACATCCCAGAGATGCCTACTCTGTATTATTTTGTATAAGAGCAACTAAAAAACCTGAAGGAGAGTCAGAGGGCTATAGACAAGGAAGGTGAAAAGCGTCTTCCTCAGATGGTGGCTTCCTGGTCCAGGAAGGTGTGGGTGGGTATCTAGACAGGACCAATAGGGGACAGGGGTCCTATAAAATCCCCAAGTCTGTGTCTATTTATGGACTTCAGCCTTATGCCTCTCCCATCCTTAGGGAATAAAGTGTTTACTTTCCCTTTTTCTGAGGCTTGGTCTTCTGTCTCCCCAAGATGTTCAATTCTTTCTCTAATCCAGGGCATGACCACTAGCATCCCCATTACAAAGTCTATCTACCACAAACTTCACATATAGTACAATTACATTGCATGTGATTCTCATGATTGAATCTCTATATTTGAGTCAGGTTGAGTCTCTTACCTGCAATTCCAGATGTTCAGGGAGATGGAGGCAGGATAATCACCCCATTTGAACCCAGCCTGGTCTATACAGCAGATTCCAGGCCTGCTGGGCTACATCATGGACTCTTGTCTCAAAACAAAAACTGTGATGGCTAAAGTTATGTTTTAAGTTTATATTACTGTGCTTAAGAGATCTATAAAACAAAAATGCCTCTAACCTGTAAGCCCCACCTGCCCAAGGACAGAATGCTTGGGGCTGGAATGCTGGGGCCGTTGTTTATGTCAGACAACAAACCACGTGTTTTTGCTTCTGTAAACAAGCTTGGTTGCTCTAACATCACAGGATGGATGCTTGATTACACAGAGGCAGGAAGTACATTAGGTTGTGTGCTTGCCTCTGTTTGGATGAAGGCAGGAAGTACATAGCCTTGTGAGTTTTGCCTTTATAAGCCCCAGACTAATGTAATTTGGTGACATATTCTGGGAATCCTGGGAATGGATCTGGCCAGTATCCATGGACCTGGCAATTATTTAATAAAGTTTGCTTCAAATTTGGCTCAAAAACTATGGTAGTGGTTTTATTCTTGCCTGGTGGGATTAGCAAAACCACCTAAATCACTAACTCTGGGGTGATGACTCATGTCTTGTTAGCACAAGAACCTGAACTCAATCCCCAGAACCCAGGTAAAAAATCTTGTGTGGGGCATAGATTCTCGAACTCAGTACTGGAGAGGTAGAGATAGGTGGTATGGTGGTTTGAATAAGAATGGCCTCCATAGGCTCATATATATATATATGAATGTTTAGTCATCAGGGAGTGGCTCTACTTAAGAGGGATTAGGAGGTGTGGCCTTGTTGGATGTCACTGGGGGTGGCTTTGAGACTTCAAAAGCCCAAGCCAGGCTCAGTGTCTCTCTCTGCCTGCTGTCTGTGGATCTAGATGTAGAACTCTCAGCTACTTCTCCAGCACCATGTCTGCCTGCATGCCACCATGCTCCCCACCATGACGACAGTGGACTAAACCTCTGAAACTATAAGCAAGCCCCAGTCAAATGCCTTCTCTTAATAAGAATTGGCTGGTCATGGTGTCTCTACACAGCAGTAGGACAGTGACCAAGACAGGTGGACTCCTGGGGCTTGCTGGCTACCCAGCCTAGCCTGCTTGGTGAATTCCAGGCCATGAGACAGCAAGTTTCAAATAAATAGAGAAAATTTTAAATATGACTCAGTGCTTAAGAACATTTCCTGCTCTTCCAGAGAACCCAAGTTTAGTTCCCAGCACCCATATCAGGTGGCTAGCAAACACATCTAACTCCAGCTCTAGAGGTTCCTACACCCCTGTTCTGGCTTCTACAGGCATCCATACATGTGATATGCACAACACAGATACACACACATATAAACATTTTTTTCTAAACATAGCATGTGAGGAATGACACCCTAAGCTGTCCTCTGGTCCCCATGCACACACATGTACACACACACACACACATACACACACACACACACACACACACGGGGAGAGAGAGAGAGAGAGAGAGAGAGAGAACCACAGAAAACTAGATAAACAATGCCCTGACTTATTCAGCCTATGGGATCTGTTCTTGACATCTCTGACCTCTCTCTCCCTCCTCGCCCTCACCCCCATCCTCAGCTCCAGCAGCCACCTCTGCACACTTGCATATCTGCAGTTCTCATAAGAATATGGTCAGGGGCAGACGTCCAGAAGGAGCCCAGAGCTCCAGCCTTCCGATGCCACCACTGTCCATCTTTGTCATGTCACATTTTGGGAAGCCTGCACATAGATTCTCTTTGCCTTCTGGTCCTGGCTACACAGCCTTTAAAAATAGTCATTTTAAAAAAAGACACCCAGACATGCCAGAAATAACTAGCGGCTGAGCGAACCTCTGAACAAATACGGTCATATTGACGAGGGAATTCTAAACTCAGCTTCGGGCTCATGTTTGAGTCAATGAGGAAAATAAAGCCCAAATGGCAGAGAAAAATAGAGACTGAAGTTGGTTTAAGAAACCAAAAGAATGCCTTCCGAAATGAGAGCGGAAGTGAGAGGTAACTCAAGGAGAAGACAGTTTGGGAGAGGGCTCCTGGCTTTGCTGGAAGTGTTGAGGTTCCTGGCAGAGGCACCACTATTCCGTGATGACACTGGGGAGACACAGGCTTTAAATCCCAGCTCTGTGATTTTCCCATCTGTGTGACACGGGCAAATCAGGGAAGCTTTGTGAACCTCAGTTTTCCCATCTGCACATTGGGGCTAGCCATTAATACACTCATACTTATAAAGACTAAATGAGGTGGAGTGTGTAAAATGCCTTTTGTAGAAAGGCACAGGGCAAAGTTGGGGTCATGGGCAAGTTGGGGTAAAGGGCAGAGATGTTCTGATTTTTTAATATTTTTATTTTATGTGTATGGGTGTTTTGTCTGTATGTATGTACATCATGAACATGCCTGGTGCCTGAAGAGACAAGAAAAGACTCAAATTCAGTTCCCAGAACCCACCTCAGGTGGAGTTACAGATGGTTGTTAGCCTCCATGTAGGTGCTGGGAATTGAACCTGGATCCTCTGGAAGAGAAGCCAAGGCTGTTAACTGCTGAGCTGTTCTCCAGCCTTGGGGTTCTGTTTTTGACTGTGATAGTGGGTTCACAGGTAAATCCACCTGGGATAACTCAGATACTTTTATATTTGAAGTGGCTGATTTGTTATATGTGAGGTAAGCTTTAAACAAAGGTTTAGGAAGAAAACGTCACAATTCCCAGGACAGAGATGGCACGGATCCGATCTTTGGTTGGTAATAGCTCTTTTCTTAGTGCCTAACAGAGATGGCTGATCAGACCAGGGGCGTTAGAGAAAGGCTGGAGAAAGCCAGGCATGGAGGAGACATTGGCAACCTCAGAATTGGGAGGTGCAGGCCGGAGGATCTGAAGTCCAAGGTCATCTCAGCTGTTAGATGAGTTCTAGGCCAGTTTGAGCAACAGGAGATACTGTCCCCAAAACAAACAAACAAAAAACCCTCAGGAAACATGATACAGAGACGTCAAGCCTGTTCATGGGTAAAAATGCCTGCTGCCAGCTCCAAGGACCTGAGTGGGATTTCTGGGTCCCACAAGGCACTGCTACAGGGTGTCCTCTGACCTCCACATGTGCACCACGGCACACACACACACACACACACACACACACACACACACACAAAATAAGTAAATGATAAATAAAAAAACGCTAAACAAAATAAATAGACAAACATACACAGATACACACACCTGTACACACACACACACACACACACACACACACACCTGTACACACACACACACAGATCTTCAATAAATATTTTACTCACTTTCGTGTTTGTCCAATGAGCATTTTTTAAAATTAGGGACCTGCTTCAGTTGGAGAACAGTCATTTGGGGAAGCACATTGAGAAGGGCTGGAGCTGGGTGCACATGGGTTTGGATAAGAGCTCCCCCTTGTCACATGCTATCATTGGGCAGCTTCTTAAGTGTGTCCGTAGAGCTGAGACAAACCAATTGCTAGTCACTGGGTGCCTCAAGAAGCCCATGAGGCAGAAGATGAGGTAGTAGAGAAGCCAGGAAGCTGGTGTTTTGGGTGATTTGCAAAGATGTGATGGTTCTGCACAGAACATCTCAATGGATTTAATGGCCGCAGAAGTCAAGGACGTGAAAGCCGAGAAATGTGCATTGCTTCCCAGCCTGCAGGAGGTCCTATGGCCCTTGTATTCATAGGGTTTGGTGAGTGGGGGATGTACCAGGGCCGCACTGCAGTGATGAAGTAATTAAGAGGGAGTGAGGAAGGGGACCATTCTCTCCCTGGGCCCTCAGACTCACAGAGAGCTTCCTGAGCTCTGGCATGAAAGGTGTGTACCACCATTGACACATTTTAATCCCCTGCTTCTCATGGAGGAGACCAGAGAAGACACAGATGGAGCTGGTAAGTAGGCTGTCCAAGGGGTGCTGAGGGCTTGTTTTGCTTGCTCAAAATTTTAAAAACATTAATTAATTATTTGTGTGTGTGTGTGTGTGTGTGTGTGTGTGTGTGTGTGTGTGTGTGACGGCACATGGGTGGAGGTCAGAGGATATTTGGAAGTCGGTTCTGTCTTTCTACCATGTGAGTTCTTGGGATCAAACTCAAGTCCTCAGGCTTGGTGACAAGTGCTTTTACCCCCTGAACCATCTCATCAGCCCTAACTCTTGTCATTTTGAAGATTGTTTATTTAAGACATTTAAATGATAGAAGGATCTGAGGAGAGCTGAAAACAGAACACGGCCCTCTGCTTTCCTGAGTCTTAATTTGCTGTCCTGAAAGAATGAGAGATATTTATCTCCTAGACTTAGCCCAGGTGTTCCTGGGGTCCATCAAGCCATGACCACTAAGCTAACTGGCCTGCTATGTTCTCACATGCTGGTGTTTTCTAGCTTTGGGCTTTAGAGCTCTGGTCTGGGTATAGCTGTTCAATCTTCCACTCTCCTGGCCAAATCCACACAGCTTGGTTTCCATTCCCGGGCTGGCAGCAGTGTCTGGCAAGCCTCGCTCCTGTGCTCAGTATCTAACTAGAACTGCTTGTTGCTCTAATTACAGAAAACCTCAGTGCTCTGCTCCTTGAGCAGGATGCCACAGATTTCCATGCTGGGTCTGGTTTCTATCGGCTTCTAACTATGCCAAGCCTATGTTCTTCAAGGCCATTTTTCTTTCTGGGCCACTGGTACAATGAGAACACTTCCCACCCCGGTCACATGAACCTACTGTTGACCTCCTAATGTGCCTCTGTAGTTCTCTTGGCTCACAGACCCTCTCCTCTCCACTCTCATCTCTTGTGTCCTCCACTACCGTCACCTGACCGCAGGATGAAGTGGTTCTGTGGCCTCTACCCCTGGCTCCAAAAGAGGCCACGTATCCTGTGTGGCCAGAGTGGGAGAGAATGGCTATAGGGAAGCAAGGTGGAAGCAGAAAACCTCACCTCCAAAGCCTCCGGTAAGCCCTAAGACTCCAAACGGCCCCATGTCCCATATTGTCTGCTTATTTCTTGTTTTAAGACTGTCACCTGTAGAGCAGACTGTCCCCTCACTTGCCATGTGGCACAGAGATGACCTTGAAGTTTTGAGCTTCCTTCCTCCACCTCCCAAGTGCTGGGGTGACAGGTGTGTGCTACATGCAGTTTGTATGGTGCCAGGGATCAAACCCAGGGCTTCAAATATGGTGTGTTAGCACCCTAGCAAATGAGTAAACCCCACCTCTCAGGTTCCAAGTATGTTTTCTGTCAGTCTGTAGTGTCAGGAGAGTGGCTGGCCCTAAACATGCCTAATCTGCCTAATCTGCTCTTTCCTCCCGGTTCTTTCCCCTTCCTTCCTTCCTTCCTTCCTTCCTTCCTTCCTTCCTTCCTTCCTTCCTTCCTTCCTTCCTTCCCTCCAAAACAATCTTTCCCAACCCTCAAAAAAAAAATCTCATGTTGCCCAGGCTGTCCTAGAACTCACTATGCAACTGAGAATAGCATCGAATTCCGGATCCTCCTGCCTTCCCCTCCAGACTGCTCAGATCACAGGCGTGTGTCACCATGCACAGTTTTTGTGGTGCTAAGGAGCTAACCCATGGCCTCACACACGCTAGGAAAGCATCTACCAGTTGAGCAACATCTGCAGTCCTTTTCTGTTTCTTTTTCAGATGTGTTTTCATGTATCCCAGGCTGACCTTGAACTTGCTATTCAGTCAAGGATGACCTTCAACTCCCCTATCTTCTTGTCCCCACCTCCCAAGTGTTGGGATTACAGGTGCGTGCCACCATGACCATGTTGGTGAAAGTGTTCTGCAGACACACGCACATTTTTTTACTAGGACACAGACGTTTTAAATGCTAACCCTTCAGAGTAAGGAAAACTGTAGCGTTCTGTCCAGCCAGCCAAGTGTAGAAGCCTGAATCAGTTGAAAGCTCTGACTCCTCATTGCAGTGAGAAAATAAACACTTTCCAGAACACACAAGACCTGCATTTAGTTCTCATCCTCCCTGGGCCCGCAAACCACCCATTTGGGAGAAGGGTGTAGCTCACAGGAAGGTGCGACTTCAGTGCCTCTGGAAACCGTTAAGGGTCTGGGTGAGGGCGGGTACTAGACATCCTGGGCAACGCCCTCCAGCACCTGTCTGTCTCCATCTCTTCAGTGACTAGGAACTAATAAGCAAGGGGAGATGATGACTGTAGACACTTCTGTAATAATTTCACAGGGAATTTAAAAATCTGTGCTAACAAAAAAGTGTATTTATAATGAGAATCTATTTTATTTTATATATTTCATTTATTATTCATAAATTTGGTGTTTATCTAATACCAAAAGGTTTGTAATGGTCCACAGAGTTTGTAGCTAGTCTGTGGCTAAACCACCCTAAATGTACCCACTCTGGTCTGGAAGGTTATAAAATGGATTTAAAAAAATACATTCATTAAAACATGCTCTGAAGAGTAACAAGATTAAGCCACAGACTGGGATAGAATCTTTATTTTTAACAATTCTGTTTATGGGTTGGGGTGTAGCTCACTTAGTAGAGTGTTTGCTTAGCATTCAGGAAGCCCTGGGTCCTAACCCCAGCACCGTATAAACACCTGCCTTTTAATTCTTTAACTGGGAGAGAAAACAACCTGATCAAGACCCCTAGACTGTATCAGGAAAAACAAAACAAAACAAAACAAAAACAAAAACAAAAACAAAAACAAAAACAAGGTCTGGGCTTGGTGGTGCACACCTTTAATTCCAGCAGAGGCAGGCAGATCTTTGAGTTCCAGGCCAGCCTGGTCTACAGATCAAGTTCCAGGACAGACAGAGCTACACAGAGAAACACAGAATCTAAAAGAAAGAAGAAGGAGGAGGAAGAGGAGGAGCAGCAGCAGAAAGAAAAAGAAAGAATGAAAGAAAAGAAACAAGGCAGGAGAGATATCTTGGTGGAAGTGGTCACGACACAAGCCTGAAGATCTGAGTTTAATCCCCAGGACTCACATGGTGGAGGAGAGAACTGACTCCTGCAAGCTGCGCTTTGACCTCACTTGTATGCCATAGGATGTGTACACCTGCGCACGCACGCACGCACGCGCACACACACACACATGCTCACCTCTCACACTAACAATAATGCAAAAGTAAACAAAACAAAAACACAGTTTAATTTGATTGCGTGCATGTGTGTGCGTGTGTGTGCATGTGTGTGTGTGTGTGTGTGTGTGTGTGTGTGTGTATGCGTGTGTGTGTGTGTCTCTGTGTGTTGCTGGAGATTAAACCCAGAGGTTCACACATGCTGTACAAGCACTTTATGAATGAGCTATACCTCCCAAGCTGAGAAAAATATTTATAACATATTAATTATGAATATCCCATAAAAAAACCTATGGTATGTAAATGAACATTTCTTCTCTTCCTTCTTTCCTTCCTTCCTTCCTTCCTTCCTTCCTTTTTTTTTTTTCTTTTTCAAGACAGTGTTTCTTTGTGTAACAGCTCTGACTGTCCTGGAACTTGCTCTGTAGACCAGGCTGGCCTCAAATTCAGAGATCCACCTGAATCTACTTCCCTAGTGCTGGGATTAAAGATGTGCACTACACCTAGATGTAAATGACCATTTCTAAGCAATTAGAAAACTTGGCAAAGTATTTCAGCTGAAAATTGATTTGAGGAAAGTTTAATGCTGGATTGACATGTCATGACTTCACTGCCACTGGTGAAAAGACTGTTTTAACTTAATTCACAAATGCTGGGAACGTGAACCGTGAGCTATCAGACACTTGTGTTTAATTCACAAATGCTGGGAACGTGAACCGTGAGCTATCAGACACTTGTGGTGCCTGCTTCACAGGATCTATAATCACAGAAGAGACGAACCTTTGGCCGTGCCTGTGAGAGATCCCCTATTTTGAGGTTATCTGAGGTGAGAAGACCCACACTAAGTGTGGGAGGCACCGCTCCATGGGCAGGAGTCCTCAACTGCATGATAAGGGGAAGGTAAGCCGAGTACTCTGCTCTGCTTCCTGACTGGATGTCATGTGACCAGATGTTCTTGCTCCTGCTGCTCCCCACAGGGACGGACTGTGTCCCTTTGAACATGGAGTCCAAATCCACCCTTCCTCCCTTAAGTTGCTTCTTGTTAGAGATTCGGTCACAGCGATGAGAAAAACCATTAACACCAGAGGGTCGACTGACCAGGCTCACCCAGAAAACACTTGGGGAGCAATGTGTCTGTGTGGACAGGCACGTCATATGGCAGAGTCCCCCTCATAGGAGCCAATGACAAGACACTCCAGAGAACCAGATGGCATGGGTGACAGCCGTCATGGTGCACAGTTTCTGACAGCCACAAAATGAAAACAAGCCACATGTCCCTTCCGGCAGACTGACAGACATGCCGGGCTGTACCACACTATGGATAGTAATTGGCAGTGGAGACATACAATGAACCAAAACTTTAGACACCATGGGTGGATCGCGGGGTCCTAATGGAGCTCCCGCAACCATCCTAATTCCCTCATGACCTACAAGACATTTGAGGACAAACTGTTTTAAATATAATACCGTAGCAGAGCTGGGGAGACGGCTCCTTGGTTTGCTGTACTAGGGTGAGGATCTGAGTTCAGATCCCCAGAAACCATAAATGCTGGAGGGGCATAGTGACCGATGAATAATTTAATTTAAACCTCAGAAGGTGGAGACAGAGCAAGCTGGATAGCAAGACTATCTCTGTTTACATTGGTGAGCTCTGGGTTGACAGATACATACACAGGCAAAGCACCTGTAATACAAACTTTAAAAAAAAAAGCAACTTAGCCTGGGTCAAGTCTCTCCTTAGAGGAGAGGGGTGGGGCATTGTTAACCCTTCACCTCCAGCAGGTAGATGAAGAGTGCAGTTGTAAAACGCCCCAAGAGTGTGTATTCCCAGGTGTAGAGGCCCTCAATACCTGGGGGTGCAAAGAGTGGTGGTCTTCTAAAAGCCCTGTGTGGGCTCCATGTAAGCAAGCGGTGCTTACCTTTCCCGCAGGCTTGAACCAGTCCGTACCACTCCCCACAGCTGTTACACAGCAAGGTGAAGGCAGTTTCTCCACGTCCTGTGACGGAGCCTGGTGCACACACATACAGCAGCTCATCCCCCATCTCCAAGCCAGTGCGACCCTGGAGGATGGTGTGTGGGAATGATGGTGGGTCTCCACACGGCCTCTCTGAGAGGAAGGAACAACAGTCAACATCTCCAAATGGTGACGGTTAATCTTGTCAACTTGGCAGGATCTAGAGTCACCATGGAAATGTGTCTCTGGGCATGTCTATGTGGGATTTCTAGACTGGGTTAATTGAGGTTGGAGGCCTTTAACGCAGGTGGCACCACTTAATGCGCTGTGGTCCAGGACTGAATACAGAGGAGAAAGTAGCAGGCAGTGGTGGTGCACGCCTTTAATCCCAGCACTTGGGAGGCAGAGGCAGGAAGGTCTCTGTGAGTTTGAGGCCAGACTGGTCTACATATCAAGTTCCAAGATAGGACTACATAGAAGAAAGAGGGGATGGGGAGGGAGAGAGAGGAAGAGGGAAGGAGGGAGAGAGAGAAGGAGGGAGAGCGAGCTAGCTAGCTGACGGGGGATGCAGGAGCCTTGAACCTTCTTCACCGAATATGGACTGCATCCTCAGACTGTGAGACAAAGAAATCCCCCTGTCAGGTACCTTACCCCAGCATCATGTCAAGTAATGGATATACAAACGATACAGAACTTTTCCAAAACAAAACACTGCAGAGTGAGCTCACCTACCCTGACCCCCTGTTCCCTGAGTACCACGTACACCCAGAACCAGGATCCTGGGGGCAACCTCATTTAACTCGTGGCCTGGCAGAATGCCTGACTGGAGGAGGCAGGCACACACACACACACACACACACACACACACACACACACACAAAATGCTTGTTGAATGACTCAGTGTGGTACCAAATGCTACAGCTTGTATTTTTAAACTGCCAGACACCAAGACCCCTCTGCCTTGGATGACTCAGACACACAGCCTAGGAGCAGTTCCTTTTGCCTTGTTAGGATGAAGGAAGAAGTCTGTCATCAAGGAGCATACATCACATGGGCTGCAGTGGCGCATGCCTTTAATCCCAGCACTCGGGAGGCAGAGACAGGTGGATCTCTGTGAGTTCAAGGCCAGCCTGGTCTACAAAGAAAGTTCCAAGGCAGGGGCTACACAGAGAAACCCTGTCTTGAAAAACCAAAAATAAATAAATGAAATAAAATAAAATTAGAGATGTAGAGGGGAAGGCTTCAAACAAGCCAGCACAGGGGGAGGGGCCAAATACACATTCATTCTCTCTCTACTCAAGTATAGATGTGATTTGACTAGGTGTTTGGAGTTCCTGCGCTCATGGACTAATCCAATACTGTGAGCTAAAATAACTCCTTTCTCCCTCTCTGAGTTGCTTTTCATCAGGGTATATAATCACAGCCAACAGAACTGAAAATAGACCAGTATGTGTTTTCATTTGTAATTCCCTAAGGACAAAGGGCACTGAAGACCTCTTCATACGCTTGCTCGCTATCTGTCCATTTCTTTGTTGAGTTATTTGTTCAGGTCTTTTGTTCATTTTCTGTTTTTATTTGTTTTATTTTTATTTACTTTTTGGTTTTTCGACATGGTTTCTCTGTATAAAGTCCTGGTTGTCCTAGAACTTGATTTGTAGACCAGGCTGGCCTCAAACTCATAGAGATTCTCCTGCCTCTGCCTCCCAAGGGCCAGGTTTAAAGGTGTGTGTCATCACCACCTGGCTTTTCCACTTTTAAACAAGTTGTTTGTTTATATTACTGCTGAGTTTTCAGAGTTCTTGTCTGCTTCGTGTAGCAACCCTTCCTGTCTTCCGCAGACCTGTTCCCTAGCCTCTGGCTTGTTCTCTCATTCTGTGGGTGCACCTGAGGGACAGAATTTAATCTAATAAACCCCAATTATCAATGGCATCTTTTCCAGACTGTCCCTTTGGTGCTCACTACTCTATCCAAGGCCACCTCGGCTTTCTCCTATGCCGTCTCCCAGAGTTCGTAGCGTGTTGCTTTACACTTCGGTCTGTGATCCGTGTTGTTGAGTTCATGTCTGTGAAGGGTTTAAGGTCAACTTCAGGATGTCCGGTTTTTCTGGTGTCTAAGTTGATAACCGCCTTTATTCCATCGTGTTTCTTTGTTCCTTTGTCAAAGATCGATTGCCTGACGATGTGAATCTAGTTTTGTCTCACTGATCTGAGTTACTCTCCCATGAGCACCCTCTCTCTTGCTTACTGTAACTTTACAGGAGTCCTGAAGTCCAGCAGTATCGTGCCTCAGACTTTGTTGTTTAATATTGAATTGGCTGCTCTGAGTCCTTTAGTTATAGTATCTATAGCAATTGATTATATCCATAAAATAGCTTCAGGGCATTTTGATTATGGTATTGTGTCAAGAGATCAACCTGGGAAGACCCACGATGTTGACAATATCAAGGCTTACTGTTCACATGGAACATTTTTCTCTATTTCCTCAGTGTTTTGTCGTTTGCCTCACACTTAACATTAGTTTTAGATTTATATCTAAGTATTTCATTTGGGAGGCACTACTGCAAATGGTATGTTCTGAATTTCAAATCCCACTGTGCAGTGCTGTGATAGAGGGAAGTGGAGGATGAACTTCTGTTTATTAACTTTGTGTTCAAGTTTCATTTCTGTTGCTGTGATAAAATATTCTGACAGAAAGCAACTTAGGGGATGAAGGGTTTGTTCAGCTTATAATTCCAGGTTATAGCATACTGCTGAGGGGAAGTCAGGATGGTAGGAGCCTGAAGATGTCCGTCACATCACATCCACAATCAAGATAGAAGAGAGAAATGAATTCCTGCTCGCTAGCTCCCCTTCTTGCTTGTGCTCAGCTCAATGTCTCTTACCCATTCAGGACCCTCCTGCCTAGGGATGGTGCCACCCACAGTGGGCTGGGTCTCCCCACATCAATTAATTAAGACAATCTTCCACAGCCATGATGACAGCCCACCCAATGTTGATCGTCCCGCATTGAGACTCTCTACCCAAGTGATTCTTGGTTATATCAAGTTGACAATCAAAACTGACTCTATATACATCATAATTCATATCCTACAACTTGGCTGTAATCAATTTCAAGACACTTTTGTCAATTGTTTTAGGTGTGGGGGTTGGAGAGATGGCTCAGTGGGTAAGGCACTTGCCTGCAAGCCTGATGACCTGGGATCAATCCCCAGAACCCACATGGTAGAAGGAGAGAACCAAGTCTCAGAATTCATCCTCTGCCCTCCACACATGCACCATGGCATGCACATGCCCTCTACCCACTCAGCAAATAAATGGAGAAAAGTTAAAACATTGTTTGGGGCCGGGCGGTGGTGGCGCACGCCTTTAATCCCAGCACTCGGGAGGCAGAGCCAGGCGGATCTCTGTGAGTTCGAGGCCAGCCTGGGCTACCAAGTGAGTTCCAGGAAAAGGCGTAAAGCTACACAGAGAAACCCTGTCTCGAAAAAAAAAAAAAACAAAAAAAAAAAAAAAAAAAAAACATTGTTTGGGGCTTTCTACCGCAGTCATTTTATCTCTCTCTCTGTGTGTGTGTGTGTGTGTGTGTGTGTGTGTGTGTGTGTGTGTGCCGTCTGCATGGAAATGTGTGGGTGCATATGCTCATCTGTGTACTTGCAGAGTCCAGAGGAGGACATCAAGTGTCCTTCTCTGTGGCTTTCCACCTTATAGCTTTGAGACTTGGTCTCTCACGAAAGCTGAAATTTAAGCAGGCTGCTTGGCCAAAAAGCTCCCAGGATCCTCCCTATCTCCACCCCCAATTCTGGGACAACAGGCATGTACGCTTTTGACTTATATGGTGAGGATTTGAACCCAGAACTTCATAGTTGCAGAGTAAATGTTCTTATCCACTAAGCCGTCTTCCCAACTCCTGTAATTTTTTTTGGGGGGGGGGGTGGAAAGCACGGGCTCACTCTATAGCCCAGATTGACCTCAGATTTGTGATTCTCCTGCTCCTGCCTTCTGAAGTGATGGGATTCCAGGCATGTCACCACGTGGCTGTATAACTCTTTTACATCTTGTTAGATTGAATTTGCTAATGTTTCCTTGTCTGTGTCCATGAGATATATTGGTCTGTAGTCCTCTTTTCTTGGAATGTCTTGTCTGGTTTTGGTTTGGAGGTAATAATGGCCTCATGGAAAACAAATTAGGAAGTATTCTTTCTGATTTTAACTTCTGGAAAATTTTGTAGAGAATCAGCATAATTTCTTCCTTAAATGCTCAGGCCCATCTGTGCCTGATTGATGCTCTCTGTTTCAGAGTTATTATTCATTCTGATCTTTGAAAGAGGGGAGTTTTGTGAGATTGCTCCTGTCTTCTTAACAGTTTTGCTAGACTGTTCTTTCAACAAGCTAGTTCATTTCATCTAGGTTTTGAAAGCTGAGGGCACAGCTACTAAGATCTTTTTTATATTTAATCATATGTATTTATGTGTGTCTGTGGGTGGGGTTTGTGCACATGAGTTCAGAGGACAGAAAAGGGTGTCAGAACCCCCGGAGCTGGAGTTACAGGTGGTTGTAAGCCACCCAGCATGTGTGCTGGGGATTGAACTGGCTGATGGACACACAAGCTGCCTGATGCAGGTACTGAGACCTCAAACTGGGTCCTGTGCAAAAGCCTCAGGCTATCTTACCCCTCCGAGCCATTGCTCCAGCCCCTGTTATATTATTTTATGATTCATGTGATATTCACATGATCTGTAGTGAGTCCCCTTTTCTCATTTCTTTCTTTCTTTTTTTGGAGGGGTAAGGTGGGGTGGGGAGGTCTCGCTGTGTAGCTTTAGTTGGCTTGGAACTTACTATGTTGACCTGGCTGGCCTCACACTCATAGAGACCTACCTGCCTCTGTCTTCTGAGTGCTGGGATTAAAGGCAAGTGCTACCAACCCCGGATGTTTTTTCATTTATTTTAAAAATGTACTTATTTTATTATTTGTGTGTGGTGTGTGCACGTGTGTGTGTGTGTGTGTGTGTGTGTGTGCGCGCGCATGCATGCGTACACAGGTGTGGGTGCCCATGGTGGCCAGAAGGGTGTCAGCTCCCCTGGATCTGGAGTTAGAGGTGGTCATGAGCCACCCAATACCATGTGGATGCTGGGAATCAGAATCTGGTCCTCCAAAAGATCAGAAAGTGCTCTTCACCAATGAGCCATCTCTCCGGCCTCCCTCTTCCATTTCTTATAGGGTTTTTCCTTAGTCTGACTACAGGTTTATCAAGGCCATTTCAAAGCACTTTGAACAAAACTTTGGGTTTTGTTGATTTTTCTCTTATTTTCCTATTTTCAATTTCATTGTGCTCTTCTATTTTGAGTGTCTTAGATTGATTTTAGATCTTCGTTCTCCCTGATATGAGCACTCAAAGCTATACATTTCTGTCTGACTACCATCTCATAAATCTTAATAAATTGTATCTTATTCTCATTTAGTTAAAAAATCTCTTGAAAGTTTTTCTTTGGTTCATGTGCTAGAAGATTTTTAAAAATTTGTGTGTCTGCGCACGTGTTTCTCTCTCTAGCACTTATTTTTGTTCTCTCTAAGAATGTCTATTTAGGCCTAGCAAGATGGCTCAGGGTGCAAAGGAGCTTGCCACAAAGTCTGGAGGATCGAGTTCAATTCCTGGTACCCATAAAATAGGAGAAAACTGACTCCCACATGTTCTCTCAGCCCCACACCAGTGCTGTGGCACACAGGAGTACACGTGCACACACATAATAAACAAACAAATGAGAAAAATTAAACTGTTATCAATCTGTCAGCTCACTACATGTTTTGCTGTTATTTATTCTGGGGTATAGCTTCTTAGACGTTCACATGTGTGCGTGCGTGCATGTGTGTGTGTGTGTGTGTGTGTGTTTGTGTGTTTGTGTGTGTGTGTGCATTTGTATTTGTCCCTGTGTGCATGTGTAGAGTCTAGAGGCTTATTTATGTCTTGTGTCCTCTTCCACTGCTCTCCTGTCACGGTTTGAGGCAAGGTTGCTCATGGAAACTGGAGCTCACTTTTTTGGCAAGATTGGCTAGCCCGTGAACCCCAGATCTGGCTGTCTCAGCTCCCCAGCACTGGAATTACAGACATGTTACAGACATGTGCCATAACACTTGCCTTTTATGTGGGTGCTGGGGATCCAGACTAAGGTCTTCTTGCTTATGCAGCAAGCAACTTCACCCAGTCCCATTGGTGAGCTGTTTAAAAATGTGGATTCTGGAGAACCAAACTCAGATCCAAGCACTTTATCCATGATCCATCTCCCTGTCCCATATTTATTTATTTTATTTATTAGGATAAATCTGTAGGACAGAGTGCCACATCAAAGTGAAGACGTCTTTTTTTTTTTCCCAAAAGGAAAATAATTTGAAGTTAGGATTTCCTCTTCTAATATTCCATTATCCTTTTTTTTGTTTTTATTTTTGTTTGTTTGTTTGTTTTGTTTTTCAAGACAGGGTTTATCTGTGTAGCCCTGGCTGTCCTGGAACTCACTCTGTAGACCAGGCTGGCCTCAAACTCAGAGATTCACCTGCCTCTGCCTCCCGAGTGCTGGGATTAAAGTCATGCACCACCACTGTCCAGCCCCATCATCCTCTCTTTTAGTGACCATGCAGTCAAGTCACCCAAGAAACATGTTGCTCAAAAAGAGATACACTGGGCTGGTGAGGTGGTTCAGTGGGTAAAGACGCTGCCCTCACAGACCCGATTAGATTTTATTGTCAAATTGACTTAACCTAGAGTCATCTGGGAAGAGGGAACCTCAATTATCATGATCAGATTGGTCTGTGGGCATGTTTGTGAGAGATTGTCTTGATTGCTGAATAATGTGGAAGAACCTAGACCACCTTGGGCGGCATCATCCCTAGGCTGGTGGGTCTGGGCTATGTAAGAAAGCCAGCTACACACGAACCAGTCAGTGAGCCAATAAACAGCATTCCTCTATGGTCTCTCTGCTCAGTTCCTGCTTGAGTTCCTGCCCTGCCATCATTGAGTTCCTCAGTGATGGACTGTGACCTGGAAGTGTAAGCCAAATCATTCCTTTCCTCCCCAAGTTACTGTTGGTCAGAATGTTTTAGCACAGTAGAAAAACACAACATTGAAATCATAGACAAACCCAACACCTATGTTATTCTTGGCTTATCAGTGTGTTTTCCTTTACTTTTTTATTTGTTTGTTTGTTTGAGCTACTGGAAACAGAACCCAGGGCCTCACACAGGTGTAGCAAGCATTCTACCATCAAGCTAAGCTCCCACCACGCTTAGCTTAATACTTAGACAAGGTGCTACTTGACTGTGGGCATACTACACGCATGTACAATCTGTGCGTTCTTAACCTTGCTCAAAGACTTTGAGAGAAAATCATGGGTAATTCATTAGTTAAAAATTGTGTAGGGCTGCTGGGCAGTGGTGGTGCAGGCCTTTAACCCCAGCACTCAGGAGGCAGAGGCAGGCGAATCTCTGTGAGTTTGAGACCAGCCTGGTCTACAGAGTGAGTTCCAGGACAGCCAGGGCTACACACAAAAAAACCTGTCTCGAAAAACAAAAACCAAACAAATTGTATAGGGTTAGAGTGAAGAAGCCAGGCTATTATTATTCTCTATGTGTGTTCTTATTGAGCTGAACACGATAACAGTTCACACTTTAGCTTGAGTGTGTACCTGTGTCAGGCAGGGCTAAGTGATTTACTTCTTTAGCTCATCTGTCTATGGCTAATTCTGCACCAGGAATTCTAACATTCTTCTCATGGCACAGAAGTGCAGAGCCAGGATTAGAAACCAGGAAATAGAAGCAGAGAGTCCACGGGTCTGGTCCCCAGTGTTGAATTTATCCCAGCTTTTTCATCAGAACAAACTGAAGTTTAGCACCGACTTGCCTTTTGTCACAGACATGGGTCTCCATGTGGGAAGCCAGTCCAGGGCCTCCTGCTCATCTATATCCCCCTCCAGCAACTAGAACAACCACAAGATGCTCAAAAACCACATCCTAGCCAAGAGTCTGGCAACGGCTTCCCATTCCCCCTTCTTCCAATCCAGTCCAGTTTTCTCCCCTGTGGATAACTTCCAATCCAGTCCAGTTTTCTCCCCTGCGGATAACTCTTCTCGGTGTTCCCATCTGTGTCTCAGATTGCCCTCCTTCTGGGGACAATTCTCAGATGACCAAGATCTTCCTTGGTGTTCAACATGGCTACCCATCTTGGAGTCTTCTAAGCTAGGGTTTTCAATGGGTTGCAACCTCTCTTGGGGGGTGGGGGTGAGGGTGGAATGGCCTTTTCTTCTTTCTTTCTTTCTTTCTTTCTTTCTTTCTTTCTTTCTTTCTTTCTTTCTTTCTTTCTTTCTTTCTTTTTTTTTGAGACAGGGCTTCTCTGTGTAGCCCTGGTTCTCCTGGAACTCACTCTATAGACCAGGCTGGCCTCGAACTCAGAGATCCACCTGCCTCTGCCTCCCGAGTGCTGGGATTAAAGGTGTGTGCTACCACACCTTGCCGGCCGAACAACCCTTTCACAGGGGTCACCTAAGACCATCAGAAAACACAGATATTTACATCACAATTCATAACAGTAGCAATGAAGACCGTTTTGTGGTTTTGGGGGGGTCACCACAACATGAGGAACTGTGTTAAAAGGGACGCGGCATTAGGAAGGGTAAAAAGCACTGTACCATCCACAAAGGCCAGGAGACTAAACAATCCACAAGAGATGGGGCACAGTGCATGGAGACCCTTGACTTGGTGAGGGGCAAGAGTTGGGAAGACTCACCTGTATGTCACTTGCTTCTGTAACATGGCGTCACTAGACTAAATTTGAGCATGGAACACTCAAAATCTTAGAGGAGGACCAGCCGTGACCACGGACCCTGGCCTCTAAACACCATGTAGATAGAGGTTAAAGGATAGACAGACGGGGCTAGAGAGATGGTTCAGTCAGGAATTCTCCCAAAGCCATTCCTGAGGCAGGGGGACTCCTCTAGGCAGACCGGAGGACTGGGGACAGTGAGCACCCAGCTCTTCTTGAAGGCACAACGGAACTGTCCATGCCTGTCTTTAGGGGATGTAAAGGTGACAATAGCCGTAAAGAAGGGAGGTGAGGCCAGCTCTGTCTCGGGGGGCTGGAAGCCACCGACCCCACTGAGACGCTGTCAAAGCAGAGTGGGGAAAATCCGAGTGGGAGAGGCATCAGCATCCCGTCGGCTAAAAATAACTACACTTACTAGTTTACGTGAGATACCACGGGACTGGAGATTCACTGTCTGAAACAAAAACACCTGATGTGTCTACGCTGGTGGTGAGCTCTGCTTTGAAGAAGTGCAGGAGGGGCTGTGTGCACATGAGCCAGGCCCCATCTTCCCTCTGGGCTTTTTAGCAGATGCATGTCTGCCAGTTTTGAAGTCAGTGCTCTTCATCCTCCTGGTCTTACCAGAGGGGAGCAGCAGCATGGTGACATAGCCATGGTGTGCCACTCAGAGAGAGGGTAGGAAGAGGGTATGCTGCTGAGGCACCGAGCTGAGCCTCACCTATTCACTGGTAGGAGCCTTCGACCTTCTGAGCTGGGCTGACCCTCCCGCGCTCAGGTCCTCTCAGCTGAGCCTCTCTGCCTTCAGGTTCTCTTATTCTGCACGTACTAACAAACCCCGGGAGGGCTCAGATGGGCAGCGCTTGAGAGTGTATAGGAACTCTCGGGCCAGCCTGTTTGCTTTAGCCAAGGAGGTGGGCCTTCCCTCAGTAACCTGTCCCCCCTTGTCACTCTGTAATCCATCAAGTCCCCACAAGGGGAAGGGCAGCCGCTCCACCAGGAAACCTGGAGGAATGGCTTACACGGTCCATCTAAGGCAGGACAGCAGGACAGCAGGACACAGGGACAGCTGTGTGAACACCAGGGATGCAGCTCTCCTCAGTGGATACTCACGATGAGGTGGGCTTTCTACACTGCAGTTGCTCCTGAATCAATCAAGGGTAACCCCAGTAAACTGGCCACCAAGCTCGACTTGAATGGTGTCATTTCTTGTCCTGTCATTGGTGTCCTAGCTGAGGTAAGGTGTTGGTTCACATCTCACTAGGAAAATCTCACAGTGCGTGGGAGGACACACACACACACACACACACACACATATACACAGGCACACGCACACACAAGCACACGCGCACACACACACAATTCTCTAATCTGTTTGAGAGTAGGTTGTAGACATGATACCCTTCACCCATCTGTGGTGCACTTTACTGTGCATTTCCCAAAAAACAAGGATGTTCTCTTACCACGGTAGCAGTAATTATCAAAATTGATACCAAATAGTTCAATTCACAACCCATATTCAAATGCCATCAAATTGAGCTGTTTTTTTGCTACCCAGGAGACAATCTGGGATTGGATTTCATTATCAAGTCTCTTATCCCATTTTAATCTTGGACAGTTGCTTAACCTTTCTCTGTTTTCTCCGATTCTCTGCAGCTTAATTTATTTTAGTGTGGTGTGTGTGTGTGGGGGGGGTGCTGTGTGTGGGGAGTGTCTGTGTGTGTGAGGGGGAGTGTCTGTGTGTGTGAGGGGATGTCTGTGTGTGTGAGGGGGTGTCTGTGTGTGGTGCTGTGGGGGGAGTGTCTGTGTGTGTGGGAGGTTTGTGTGTGTCTGTGTGGTGCTGGGGGGGGAGTGTCTGTGTGTGGGAGTGTCTGTGTGTGCAAGGGGATGTCTATGTGTGTGAGGGGGTGTCTGTGTGTGGTGCTGTGGGGAGGAGTATCTGTGTGTATGTGTGTGAGGGGGTACTATGGGGGGAGTGTCTATGTATGTGATGTATGTGTGGGGGAGTGTCTGTGTGTGTGAGGGAATGTCTGTGTGTGAGGGGAGTGTCTGTGTGTGTGATGTATGTGTGTGGAGGTGTCTGTGGGGGGGTTGTGTGTGTCTGTGTGGTGCTATGTAGGGGGAGTGTCTGTGTGTGTGATGTATGTCTGTGTGTATGTGTGGTGCTGTGGGGAGGGGAGTATCTGTGTGTGGTGTATGTATGTATGTGTGTGGGATGAGTGTGTGTGTAATACATGGGGGGTATCTGTGTGTCTCAGTGTATCTCTGTGTGTGTGCAAGTGTGCATGCCTGAGTACACTTGTGTGGAGGCCACAGGAGGATGTCAGGTGACCAGCTGTCACTGTCACCTGCTCCCTTCAGATAGGGTTTCCCTTTGAAGTTCACGTCACAGCTGGGATGGCAGCTCTGGAGGTCCCCGGGAGCAAGGCTACCTCCAAACCACGAACAGGCTAAAGATCTGTAAACAAGCCTAGCCAGGACTAGCACAGAGCCACAAAAACTGTGGGGCTACCAAGTTGTCATTTCAAGTCACTCTGCTTTGGAGTGGCACATCATGTCACAAAAGCTAAAGAGGGCCTGTTCCCTTGAGATCACTAGAGGACAAGGTTCTGGTTCCATTGTCTTTCCCTCAGGGGCCCGACACTGCCAAGGTTGGGGATCCAAAGGATCATTTGAATTTACTTACATGGCTGTTAAGGGAGAGAGGGAGAAGGGGAGTGAGATTGATTGATTGATTGATGATTGATTGATTTTGCTCTCTCTAGATTTGCAAACACAAGACCACATGTCTTGGTTATGTGATTGGGCCGACAGAGAGACAGATGGCTATGATGGTCTTCCATAATACCCAGCAAATGCTGCTGTGGGATGGTCTGTATGTCAAATTGCTCTGATTGGTCAATAAATAAAACACTGATTGGCCAGTGGCTAGGCAGGAAGTATAGGCGGGATTAACAGAAAGGAGAAAAGAAAGAACAGGAAGGCAGAGTCAATGCCAGCCGCCACCAGGACAAGCAGCATGTGAAGATGCCAGTAGGCCACGAGCCACGTGGCAAGGTATAGATTTATGGAAATGGATTAATTTAAGCTATAAGAACAGTTAGCAAGAAGCCTGCCATGGCCATACAATTTGTAAGCAATATAAGTCTCTGTGTTTACTTGGTTGGGTCTGAGCGGCTGTGGGACTGGCGGGTGACAAAGATTTGTCCTGACTGTGGGCAAGGCAGGAAAACTCTAGCTACAAAATGCAGACCTTTTCCTAGGCAGAGAGCTCATACTGAAAGATGGGCTTGTCATGGATGACTGTGTGTGAATGTTTTGCATGCATGTATGTATATGCACCATATGTGTTCCCGGTATCTTCAAAAGTCAGAAAAGGGTGTCTAGTTCCCTGGGACTGGTGTTACAGACAGTCATGAGCCTCCATATGGGTGCTGGGAATTAAACTTAAGTCCTCTGCAAGAGCAATAAGTGCTCTTAACCTCTGAGCCAATTCTCTAGCTCAGAAAAAGGATTATTTTTAAGTATGCCCCTGACTAGGAAGAGAGACTGAAGTGTAAGCTGTGAGTATCAGGATCTGTAGTGGACAAGGACAAAGCTCTGTTCTTTTTTGGTTTGTTTGTTTGTTTTGAGACAGGGTTTCTCTGTGTGGCCCTGGATGTCCTGGAACTCACTCTATAGTCCAGGCTGGTCTTGAACTCAGAGGTCCACCTGCCTCTGCCTCCCCAGTGCTGGGATTAAAGGCATGAGCCATCACCATCCAGCCCAGGGCTCTGTTCTTATTCCCTAGAGACCTGGATCTTTCCAGGCACAAGCTCCTGGTGGGCACCTCTTTCTGAGATGGTGGGCCTTGTACCAATGCAAACAAAAACCCAGAAGTCAATATTTTCTGACACACCCCTTGACCAATGATTGACAGCTATACTGGTATATCTACCCCAGCCCCCTCTCCCCAGTCAGGAAAACCATGGTTATGTACTGTGAGGATTAATCTTCTTATCAACTTAGCTGGATTTAGAACCACATAGGAGACAGTTCCAGGTGTGCCTGTGAAGGTGACTGACTGAGGAAGCAAGACATATCCTCAGAGTATCCTCAGTGTCGTCCCATAACCTCTGGGAAGAGAAGAGTCTGAGGGACAGCAGCATTTGTCCCTCTCTGCTTCCCAGATGTGAACACACTGCCCACAGTGGTCTGAAGCTCCTGCAGCAAGATGAACTCCACCCTCAAACTGTGAACCAAAGTAAAGGCCTACTTCCTTACATCGTCTGTTGTCACAGCAACAAGACAGTAACCATACATGCACACTGCCTCCAGAAGTTCTCCATACATACACACTGCCTCCAGAGGTTCTCAATACATGCACATCCTCCCCAGAGGTTCTTGATACATGCACACCATCTCCAGAGGGTCTCGATACATAAACATTGCCCCCAGAGGTACTTGATACATGACCACCTCTCCAGAGGGTCTCGATACATGCACACCATCTCCAGAAGTTCTTGATACATGCACACCATCTCCAGAGGTTCTCGATACATGCACACCATCTCCAGAGGTTCTCGATACATGCACACCATCTCCAGAGGTTCTCGATACATGCACACCATCTCCAGAGGTTCTCGATACATGCACACCATCTCCAGAGGTTCTCGATACATGCACACCATCTCCAGAGGTTCTCGATACATGCACACCATCTCCAGAGGTTCTCGATACATGCACACCATCTCCAGAGGTTCTCGATACATGCACACCATCTCCAGAGGTTCTCGATACATGCACACCATCTCCAGAGGTTCTCGATACATGCACACCATCTCCAGAGGTTCTCGATACATGCACACCATCTCCAGAGGTTCTCGATACATGCACACCATCTCCAGAGGTTCTCGATACATGCACACCATCTCCAGAGGGTCTCGATACATGCACACCATCTCCAGAGGTTCTTGATACATGCACACCATCTCCAGAGGTTCTCCATACATGCACACCATCTCCAGAGGTTCTCGATACATGCACACCATCTCCAGAGGTTCCCAATACATGCACACCATCTCCAGAGGTTCTCAATACATGCACACTGCCTCCAGAGGTTCTCAATACATGCACACCCTCCCCAGAGGTTCTTGATACATGCACACCATCTCCAGAGGGTCTCGATACATATACATTGCCCCCAGAGGTACTTGATACATGCCCACCTCTCCAGAGGTTCTCAATACATACACACCATCTCCAGAGGTTCTCGATACATGCCCACCTCTCCAGAGGTTCTCAATACATACACACCATCTCCAGAGGTTCTTGATACATGCACACCATCTCCAGAGGTTCTCGATACATACACACCATCTCCAGAGGTTCTCAATACATACACACCATCTCCAGAGGTACTTGATACATGCCCACCTCTCCAGAGGTTCTCAATACATACACACCATCTCCAGAGGTTCTCGATACATGCACACCATCTCCAGAGGTTCTTGATACATGCACACCATCTCCAGAGGTTCTCGATACATGCACACCATCTCCAGAGGTTCTTGATACATGCACACCATCTCCAGAGGTTCTCAATACATACACACCATCTCCAGAGGTTCCCAATACATACACACCATCTCCAGAGGTTCCCAATACATACACACCATCTCCAGAGGGTCTCGATACATAAACATTGCCCCCAGAGGTTCTCGATACATGCCCACCTCTCCAGAGGTTCTCGATACATGCACACCATCTCCAGAGGTTCTCCAGAGGTTCTCGAAACATACACACCATGCCAGGGGTTCTCTGAGACAATGCCTCCCACCACACTTCTCTGAACTTTCTTAGTATTGTATCATTGCTGGGCCACATTCACTTTGCTATCCAGGCTCTCACAGCCTTATCTGCTTTCCTAGTTAGACTCCTTCTAAATAGCTTTCACTTTTTTTATACTTTTTTTTTTTTTTTTAAATTTGTGTGCACGCGCACGTGTGCACTCACGCACATGTGATTGCTAGTGCCCATAAAGTCCAGAAGGGGGTATTGGAGTCCCTGGAGTTAGAGTTACAGACAGTTGTAAGCCACCCAACATAAGTGCTGGGAACCGGCAGTAAGTGATCTTAGCATCCGAACCATCCCTCTATCCACCCTGGGAAGACTCAATAAAGCATGTTCAGTGTGTCACCTCAGTGTGTTCGTCTAGACAGCAGCTGCCCCTCACGCCCTCCAGGACTCTTACAAAGACTGACCTTCATCCTTAATACAAAGGGCATTGTACTTGGCCCCAGGAACCGGGTGGCTGTCGATTCTCACATCAACGGCTCTGGCGATTTGCTGTTCATCGCTGCCTTTGCTGCACACAGTTGTCCTGAAACAGACAAAGGCGGACCCTGGGTGAGGAGAACGTCTTCGGGCTGAAAAGAATCCTTTTCTGCTATCAGCTCTGAGTCAGCAGAGATTTGGGTGATTCGTGACCTTTGGATGGAAGCATCCACAAGAAACATTCTCCGCAGACAAAGGTCACATTTTGGAAGATAGGTGATGCTGGGGTAACTGGCAGGCATCAGCTCAATGTTCGGAGGCAACACTTTTCTGATCCCTTCTACGATCCTTTTCTTCACTATGAAAAAATTCATCAAATGAATCACGAGTTTATTTTCACATTCTATGTGTTTACTTTGTGTACACGTGTGTATGAGGATCAGAGGATCTTCTACCATGCAGGTCCCAGGTCTGAACTTAGGTCCTCAGGTTTGGCAGTAGGCGCCTTTACCTGCTGAACCGTCTCTCCAGCCCTCATTTGAGTTTTCAAAGGTTTACTATATGGGCTGGAGAGAAGGCTCTGAGGTTGGATGCTTGCTCTTGCAGAGGACCTGGGTTTGGTTCCCAGCACCTGGATATGGTGGCTCACAACCTCCCATAACTCCAGTTTCAGGAGATTCTAAAAGACTAAAAAATCCACTAAAAATATGTAAAATTCTTTTATTTGCAAAGAAGAACCTAAATCAAGCAAATCTGTCACTCCAGGCGGGCAATTGCAACCAAAACACTTAAAAATTGGCTGATTACTTGAGAACAGAAGGCATAAAATAACATTCATCTTGCATAATGGCGCATAACTGTAGTGCCAGCTACTTGGGAAGCTGAGGCAGGAGGATTACTTGAAATAAAGAGTTTGAGACCAGCTTGAGCAACACAGTACTCTCCACTACCACCTCTCCTAAAAGACAGATGGCACCCTAGTAGTGAGGCAATGTGGGAACATTTCCCACCGTGCCCTGCTGCTGAAAGTTAAAAGCTTGATTTGTACAAAGTACCCTGGCACCATGGTGACCAGGGCATCTTCCACAGAAGAATATCTGACTTTCCTAGACTGGATGCCACAGGCCAACAGCTTCCTTAGTGAGACATTTCAGAGGCATTCTCTAAGCACTGGCCTTCTGGTTGGGGGTGAGGTTGGGTGGGAGATGTCTCAGGCAAGGGACCTGAGGTAAAGGTTCTGTAAATGGCATGCTTCACTCCCATCTTCCCTGGGCATGTCTTCAAGAGCCAGCTGTAAGCAACCTTCACCACGTGACTCGAGAGGGAACCACTCCGTATTGTCAGGCAGTCCACATCTCAGCAAGGAAAAGGCAGTCCATTCATAAAGCACACCCCATTACAGCTGACAATGTCACACTGAGCTAAGGAACTAGTGTGCTCCCTCGGGACCAGTGTCCACAGACTCATGGTCAGTCGCCGCCATCTTCCCTGGAATGTCCTAGAATACTTGCTCTCTAAGTGGGCAGGGGTGGATTTCTATGTGACATTCTTCAGAGAGAGCTTCTTTTCAGGGGGGCTTTCTTGTAGCGGCTTTTTTCTAGGGTGTTCTGAAAAAGCTTGGGGGTTGTTCTGAAGGTTCAACTTTTTCTGAGGAGGCTTCATCTGAGGGGACTTTTTTCTGAGGGAGCTTCTCCTGGGGGCCTTTATTCTGGAGCCAGGTTGGGTGACTCTTAGTCTTTGGAAGGACACCTCGAGTCGCCTGGCCCACTTCAGCTTCAACAGGTTCCCTTGGAGTAGCAAGGCTTAGCCAAGGCACCTGGTCAAGACCTCTCTTGACCAGGCCCTTACTTCTCTGACCCCATGCTGGAGGCACAGCTGTCGTCTTGGGAAGGGAGAGGTCTTCCAAGGGACACCTGCTCTTGGGGTTTCCCGTCCACTGAGGCACCTCACTAGGTGGTGGTTCTTTTTATTCAGGAAGCCTCCCCCCTCCCCCGAGAACCATTGCTCCTTGACAAGGGCTGCAAGCTTGGCGTCTCCTTCTAAAGCCTTTGAAGGGAGATGCCCTAAAGCCCAGATTCTGCAGTGCAGAAGACATGAGGACTGCCTGGGAGGAGAGACGGGAGGAGAGGCCTCTGGGTGGGAGGAGGGGGCACACTCCTTTTGCTGGGTCACCTTGTCCAGCATGTCTCAGAGGTCTGTAGAAATCCATGGTGAAGAATGGGATCCTGGTGCCTGTGCCCATGAGCCTGGCGGGGAAACTGAGGTAGGACTTAAAGAAGGAAGAGCAACAGAGCTATCAGCCAGACAGAGGGAAATGGAGCCAAATGGTACCAACAGAAGGCAAACTACCATTAGAAGGGGGTGGTCCAGTGTTCTTAGGAAAGCCACTCAGATCCTCCAGGCCTTAGACCGATGTGTAAGATGGAGGTACTGGGACCGGGGATGTAGCTCAGTGATATGATGTGTGCCTGGCATGTGTGGGGTTGGGGAGGGGCCACTGAGTCTCCATAATCTGCCTGGGAAGGGAACACCTGAGAAGACAGTGGGTAATGCCCTCGCTAGTACCCAGGCATCTGTAGAGAGACACAAAACCAATGTCCCTCAGCTGGAGGGCAGTCTCTATGCACAGACCCTCTGTGTGGGTGCTGGAAGAGCAATAGTCTCCGGCATGAAACTTCTCAACCACCAAACCACCTCCCCAGCCCCCTCTTTCTTTTTCCTTTTAGAATTCTAATTGCATGTAGTTTCATCACCTTTACCATTTTCTCTACATTTTTTATCCTTTCTTTTTTATTTGTTTGGCATATCTCCCTCTGAAATAGCGTCCAGCTTACTAATTCTCCCTTTGGCTCTTTTCAATCAGCTGTTAGATCCAGTATTAGATTCTTAATTTTAGTTACTATCATTTTTCACTTCCAAAGTATTTCTATTTGGCTATTTTTATAGTTTCTCATGCTGGTAAAAATTCTCCTTGTCTTTTATATCTTTGAAATTTTTAAGGATTGTCATCTTTTTTAAAATTATTTTTTATTTTATGTGCATGGGTGTTTTGCCTGCATGTGTGTCTGTGCACCATGAGTGTGCCTGGTACCTGAGGAGGTCAGAAGAGGGTGTTAGATGTATGTGAGCTGCCATGTGCATGCTGGGAATCAAACCTGGGTCCTAAAGAAAAGTAGCCAGTGCTCCTAATAACTGTGCTGTTTCCCCAGCCTCAGGATTGTTGTCTGAAAGTCAGTATCTTCCAGTGCTGAGACACAGAACTTCCTTTCACTGACGTGTCTCCTGAATTTGACTCATTGTTAATGGTGTGACTGGTTATTTTATATTGTGTGAGAAATACTATGCTAACAAAAATTGTTTGTTGAAATAAGTCAAGGACTAGGGTAGCATTACCTTCCTTAAAAGTCAATTTTTATGGATTCTTCCAGATGTCTGGAGGCCTGAAATTCTATTACCATCTTTGAAACCTAAAGAGTAGGTGTAAACACTGTTGGGACATTTTCTCCAGCTAATCACAAGACTTACGTCTCTAAAGCAGCCCATGGATTAGGCCCTCAGCACACAGTGGGGATGACTGTCTACTCTGTAGGACCTAGAGCCTGAGCTGGGAGGGCTCAGGAGATAAAAAGTCAACAGCTGGGGGCTGGAAGCCCTGGGGGCATCTCCATTCACATTCCTGGCCGTTGACATTGGCTATTTATTGGCTAGGACACCGGTCAGGCCTTCCTGCACGAGTCCCTAGCCTCTGTCAGAGCATAGCCGTCTCATGCATTTGTTACTTTTGAATGGCTGTGAGCACAGCACCTGAGAGAGAGCACTCAAGGGAGGAGCACCTCATTCTGCCTCATGATTTCAGAGGTTTCAGTCCACACAGCTGGAGAGGGAACCACCCAGGCTGTGGGGCTAGAGGCTATCACATGACTGAAGACCAGGATACAGAAAGTGACAGAAATCAGGCTGCGTAAGTAAGTAATCTTCAGAGGCCAGCTCCCAGCGACCTACTTGACCAGCCTGACCTCACATCAGAAGTGTCCCACAGGACCCTCCCTACAAATAGCGCCACCAGTCTGGGGACAAGCATTCAAAACAAGAGCCTGTGGGGGATGTTTTAGATTCAAACTACAAGGAGATACAAAAGTAAATGACTCCAGAAACCAGAACATGGCGGAGGGTCAGGGAGGAAGACCACTCAGAAGGTAAAGGCACCACAGAAGCCTGACGACCTGAGTTCTATCCAGGAACCGGTGTAAAGAGCTGGGTATGGTGGCATGCGTCTGTAATCCCAGCATTCCTATGGCAAGACAGGAACAGAGGCAGGAGAACCCGCTGCAATCTGGACGGCGGCTTTACGTAAGGCAAAAGAAACAAGAGGGACCCTGCTTTGACAAAGTGGAAAGTGAGAACTGACTTCAAAAAGTTGTCCCCTGGGCTGGAGAGATGGCTCAGAGGTTAAGAGCACTGGCTGTTCTTCCAGAGGGTCTAAGTTCAATTCCCAGCAACCACATGGTGGCTCACAACCATCAATAATGAGATCTGGTGCCCTCTTCTGGTGTACAGGCATATTGTATACATAATAAAAAAATCTTTAAAAAAAAAAAAAAGTTGTCCCCTGACTTACACACACACACACACACCAAAATAAATAAAAAATAAATAAACTGAACATGCTAGAAGCCACACTCCGTTTCACATTGCCTGCTTGCTATCCCTGCAGGGCAATCGTTGAGCCCCATATAGACCTAGGCAGTGCAGCTGAGGCGGTTGGAAAAGAATGCGTCCCCGGCTGTCCTGACTTACCCAAGGGTGCCGTCAGCCAGCCAGCCTGTTGTGCACACTGCGAAGGCACAGTCTTGGACCACCCTCCTCAGCTCTCCAGCAGACACCAGGTGGGCACCCCTGCTCCTGCAGGAGAGCCGAGCTGCCTCCAGGTCCAGGCCCTGAGAGCCGTTCTGGGACTCCAGCAGGAAGAGTTTCCCTGTGCAGGAAAAATACAATATGTGGATGTGAGGTTCAAGGCACTGTGAGTTCACCACGCTCGCTGTCTGTCCAAGTGGGTTTCAAACCCGTGCACTCAGACCATCCTCCAGCCTCATCCTCCCTTCTATCTGGACACCATGTCTCTCTTGTTGTAGTCTACTATAAACAAGCAAACAAACAAAAATTTAATTGTGGTGGGGAGATAGACTGGTTGGTTAAATGTTTGCCTTGGGGGCTTAAGGACACTGAGTTTGATCTGCAGAAACCGCATAAAAATAAAGCCAGGGGTGGCATTGACTTGGGACTCCAGTGCTGAGGAAGTGGAAACCAGGAGATTATGGGGCTCACTGGCCAGCCAGTCTGGCCTGCTGGAGGAGTTTCAGGCCAATGAGAAACCCTGTCTGCAGATAACAAGGTGGGTGGCATTTGAAGACAACAGCTGAGGTTGCCCTCTGGCTTTCACATGCACACACACACACACACACACACATACACACACACAAAGGTATGTACATTCTTCCCCTCATACACAACCAGATGATCTGGCATGGATTTGTACTAGCCAAGTGTGGTGACACATGTCTTTAATCCTAGTACTGGGAACGGAGGCACAGGCAGGAGGATCTCTGAGTTCTACTGGCCAACCTGGTCTACAGTGAGACCTCTGTGTGTGTGTGTGTGTGTGTGTGTGTGTGTGTGTGTGTGTGTGTGTTGCTTTGTTTTGTTTAATCCTTCTTCCAAAAACGATGTGACAAGGCTCAGTGTCCTGGGTTCCTTGCATGAGTATCTTGGTGCCCAGCGCTCTGAGGCAGTCCTCACTATCCTGAGAGTTGTGAGTCACCATGTGGGTGCTGGGAATCAAACCCTGGTCCCTGGAAGGGCAACAAGCACTCTTGGCTCCTGAGCCATCTCTCCAACCCCAATGCCTAGCAATTTTTACTTGTTTCTCAGATTATCCTGCATTAAGTAAAAAGTTTCTTATACTGAGGTAGGTAGCTCATCCTTTGAATCCCAGCACTTGGGAGGCAGAGGCAGGAGGACCACTGTGAGTTGGAGGCCAGCCTGGTCTATATAATGAGACCCTAAGCAAACAACAACAGACGACACCCTCCTGACGTAACTCTCAGAGCGACTCCTATTCTTTAATCTCATCAGTGACTGAGTGGCCATCTCGTTCATCCGGTTTTGGCTCACTCTCTCCTCCTGTGTTTTAAGCTCCCCAGTAGAAGAACCCATTTCTCTTCATCATACCGTCTTTGTCAGCCAGGACATTGCCTGGCATGCAGTGGTGACTCAGTATGGACTGAATTAATGAGTCTTTCTCCACAATCATTACCCAAACAGTTCATTTGCTTTTAGTTAATATGAAGAATTTTTTTCCACTTCAAAAATAAAAAAGTAAAGTTTGGGAAGATAACTCAGTTGGCAAAGTGCTTATAGCTCTGACCCAAGGACCCAGTTCCATCCCTAGCTCTCACATGGGCAGGCAAGATGGCTCAGGGGGGATGGGAGCTTGCCACGTGCATTTGACAACCCGAGTTTGGTCCCAGAACCCATGTAAAGGGAGAGAGAGAGAAATGACTCCAAAACGGTGCCATCGACCTCCACATGTGACTGTGGTGTGTGCCCCGCCCCCCAACTCTGAGTGCAACTACATGTGTCTGTAATCCCAGCACTGGACTGGGATGGTGGGGACATGAGGATTCCCAGGACTTGATGACAAGCCTGCCCCAGGTTCCTTGAGAGACCCTGTCTCAAAAAAACAAACAAGCAAACCAAGATTGGAGGCTGGAAGTGCTCAACAGTTAAGGGCACACTCCGCTTTTGCAGAGGACCAGAGTTAGTTTCCAGCACCCACACAGGGTGACTCAAACTGTTTGGAATCCCACTGTAGAGGGAATCCCACATCACTGACCTCAGAAGACACCTATACTCTCTCTCTCTCTCTCTCTCTCTCTCTCTCTCTCTCTCTCTCTCTCTCTCTCTCTCACACACACACACACACACACACACACACACACACAGATTAGAAAGGGATTGAGGGAGACACTTGGCACTGACTGCTGGACTCCACAAGCATGTATGCCTGCACCCCCCCCACACACACACATGAAAAACAAAGTAAAAATACAGAAAAACGGTAGTCACTCTACTTTGTGTATGTGATACATGTTAAATTAATCAAATATAAATGAAATGGTTTTGGTTTCAATTTAAGTTTTAGAGACTGTTTTTGTTCAAATATCTATAGTAACGAGTCTCAGTTAAACAGTCATTTCTTCCTCCCCACGCAGACTCAGATAATAGGCATGAGATGTGCAGTAAGCACAGACCCAGGGAGCGATCCGTTCAGAACAGAGCTGACAATTCTTCCATGGCTCCGCTATACAAGGGAGGGCTTGGCAAGCGGCATGTTCTTAAAATGAAGTGCGCCCCTAGTTCTGCATAGGCCAAGTACAGAGGGGAGAAGGAAGGTGGTGGAGGTGAAACAGGAAGCATTTCCAGCAATAAAAAGCACACACACAAGGAGTCCTCAGTTTCTCTTTGCTGGATGGCAATCCCACCTTGTATTTTCTATGCCCCACCCCAAGCCAGATGGGCACAAAACTTTGATCCTTGTCCATGAGGCGTTCTGCTTAAGCGTTCATAATGGGGTGAAACGCTATAAAACATCATGGAAAGAGATTTTGTTTGAAGAAATTAAAATTGGAACAAAAGTAGACATTGTTCAAAAGTTAGTACTAACCCCAACCCATTCTACTTTCATTCTTTAAAATCAGTTTAATTTTCATAACTCAACAGCAGGCCAGAAATACTAAAGCATTACCAGGGGATGGACTGCAAAGAGGTATGATGTTTCATGTGGCTATGATGGAATGTTCTAGAATTAGATGCACAAACAGTGTTTGTACAACAAAATGTTTATATACGTATATTTTAAAACCTCAGTTATACATTTTTAAACGGTAACTTTTATGAAGCATATCTAGATTTTTTTTTTTTTTAATTTGGGTCTGACGATATAGTTCAGTGGCCGGATGCTTCTATAGCACTGCCAAATAAATTAATTAGAAATTAATCAGCGGGACCACAAACAGCCTTTAGAGTTAACAGTGCTCTCTCTTAATGCTGAAGGCGGCTAAGAGGCTGACTGAGAGCACAAGTCCTTGTTAATACAGCACACACATGCAAACTCGGAGAGCACACCTGTGGTGTCATGTTGCCCCCTCACCATTTCCTCAAGCACCAGGATTTTCTTTCCCTGATCTTTAGCTTCGCTCCTTATGCCTTACCAGATTTAAATAACTATATTTCAATGTATGCAAAGCTTCCTAAATCGGCCAACGGCTTTTCTCCCCCATCGGTCAAGGTCGTTCCAAGGGTGGACTTTCTAGAAACCTTCTGAGGCTGAGGACAGCGGGCTCCCTTCAGAATCTCCAGCTCCACGTTCTGAGGGGTTTTGTTTCAACAGCTAAACACAGCTGAATTAGCTTTCAAACGGAAATTGTATTGACACGGGGCCCTAATCCTGCTAGTTTAAGGCAAGTATTAGAAGCCAAATTCAAGGGCCAGTAAGACGGCTCAGTGGGTAAAGGTGCTTGCTGCTAAACCTGACGACCTGAGTTCCACCCCAAAGGACCCACGTAGTGCGTGGGGAACGAGTGAGTCCAGGTTGTCTTCTGACTTCCACACACTCACTTTGGCAAGCAGCGTGTAATCATACATGCACACACACACACACACACACACATACATGAACACGCTAATTTAAAAAAAAATTAAAGCTGAATTCAGACTTAACAAAGCAAATAAACACATACACAAAATAAATACTAAACGTTTGGATTTTTTAAAGCTGAATTTGGGTTCAAAAAAACAAAGTGGCTCAACTTGTCATCTGGCAGCTGCTACCTGGTTTTCCATCTCCTGTCCCAAGGCATCCATCCCCACCTGGCAACTGGGCTCCCACCTTGCTTTTTTGTTTTTAAATCATGTGTCCCATGTTCCCCAACACCTCTGACTGAGCACCTCAGCTCGGGCTGTTCCCCTTCCCCGGACGCCTTTCTTCCCCTTCCTTCCCGGTTTGCCTGGGACATGGATCCCCACTCATCTTTCAAATCTCCCTGGACAACGCGAATGTTTTCTAACCACAGCCTCCGGGAAGGGCACCCACTTAACAGACGTTGAGAAACCGAGGGAGGATGGAAAAAAAATCAGCCCCAGCAGGGGAAGTTCGAGGGCAGCCTAGACGTGACTTCATTCTAGAGCTCTCTCTCCGGGAAGCGGGCGGAGGGAGCACGGGGAAGGGTGGGGGCCCGGTGATGCTGGGACTCCGGGTGGTCAGTTCCAGGCTGCACCCCCGGCCCAGCTGGTCTCCCGGCTGTCCCGGGGCCCCTGCGGCTGCGGACACTCACCCTCGGTGCTCACGGGGGGCGGCTGCAGACCCAGCAGGAGCAGCGCGGCGCAGAGCGCAGGCAGGCTGCCGGGTGCCGGCCATCGCGGCCCCGCGCTCATGGTGGTGGCGTCCACGGGCTGTGCGCGGCCGGAGAGTCTCGGGTTCCCGGGGATGCTGGAGCCGCGGCCGGGGATGCTGCGGGAGTCGCAGCCGGAGCGCTGGGACCCGCAAACACCCGGGGGTCTCGGTGGCGCCACCCAGGCGGCTGCAATCCGGCTCCGCCTTTGCGCTGGGCACCTGGGAGCCGCGGTGCCAAAAGGGGCTGCGCCAGGGGCGCGGCCGGGGCGGAGGGCCAGGGCCCGGAGGGCGGGCAGTGGGTACCCTCGAGGGGAGGACGGTCGCCACGCAGTACCCGAAGTCTTGGCTGGGCGCAGGCTCACAGACAGAACCTTCGTTAAACGAACCTTTTTTAAATGAAGAAGGGAAGCCGCTGATTTGCTAGCCTCGGTCCTCAGGAGGGCGAGCTCCATTCCCTTAGAAAAAGGCCATCTTGGGGCTGGGGAGGTGGCTCAGTTGGCAGAGTGCTTGCCTGGCAGGCACAGACCCTGGGTTCTAGTCCCAGCACCGTAGAGAACCGGGTGTGGTGACAATCGCTGGTAATCCCAGCACACTCGGGGGATGGAGGTAGAGGGCTCGCGTCTAATTTAAGCAACCGCTCCTTCAAGGGTGTTTCCTACCTCACTCTGGTGTTCCTCAACTGTTACCACTCACTTCCAGGTCAGACTGGGTGACCTCCGAAGCGCGTGGAATTCTCAAGTTTGGGGTGAAGGGTGATCTGAGAAGCTACAATCTTGGTCCCACTGGAATGGATGATCTCTTCCAATTCACAGGGTCCTGTCTCCCCGGGCTCCTTGGAGAGCTCATAAACCCAGCCCTGTTGCCTACCCTGGTGGCTCATATTCCTGTCCTGGCACTCTGGAGACTGAGGCAGGAGAACTGCTGCCAGTTCTGGGCCAGCATGGGCTACACAGCAAGACCCCATCTCAATTATCCAGTCAACAAAGAATAATGCATTGTTAAACTTAGAACGTCAGTGGCTCTCAGCAGTTTGCAAATCCTTATCGTATTAATTAATGCGCCAGTCAATAATTGGGTTAGGTGCCCACAATACGGCTGCCTCTGTGCTAGACGACAACGATGCCATAGTTTGCTCTTTTGGAAAGTCCTGCTTAGGTAAGCCAAATGCTAAAGGCTGAACAAGACTTTGGTGCTAAGCCACAAATAACTGTCAATGGTTAGTGAGCAAGGACACAGACATGGGGAGAATTTGGGATTTGAACCCACATCTGACTTAGGACAGAAAGCATTTTTTTTTAAGCTTACACTATATATACATGAGTCAAGGCTAGTCTGGAACTCACTATGTAGCCCAGGTTGGCCTCAAACTCACAGCTCTCCCAACCACACACACCCCATATGTGCTGCCCAGGGTTTCACACAACTTTTATTATTTTTTTACACGTGTATAGGTCAAAAGACAACTTGCAGGAGTATTCTTCCACCACATGGGTCCAGAGAATTGGACTCAGGTCACGAGGTTGGAAGGCAAATGCCTTTAATAACCAATACCATCTTGCAAACCCTCACGTAACTTTTGGACTACACTCAAAAGCTACCAGCAGTGATTAATTCCTTTAGATGATTAAGTTTCACATTTAAAACACAGGTACTTGAGGGTGTTGGTGGGGTGAGACCTGACAATCATTCACATGGAAGTATAAATGAATTTGCTTAGCTACTTTCAGTTTAGCAGTTGGCAAGGCAACCTAGGGAGTGAGATTTCACATGTCTGGACTGGAGGAGACATTGAAAGCTTAGCACAGAACACGGAGGAAGGGCTTGGAAGGTGCCTGTGAGCGATGCCAAGAGACCCATGCGAGGGCAGTGTCTCCTAACAGCCTAGAAGTCATTTGGAAACTGACTAGCTAACCCTGATGGCATTTTAAACATTATCTTTGCCCAGGTCTGTCTTGGCCTGTCCTACTCCGAGGAAATGGTATGTTCTAGAGGTATAATTTGTGCAAGCGCTGGGGAAAACCGTCCAGCTGTCTCCCATGAGTGTATGCTTGCCTCGTGTCCCAGAAAGCACTGCAGTGTATATCCAAAGGAAATGAAAACAGCCACAAAAAGATCTGTACAAAAACGCTCGCCGTTCCCTCATTTGCACCATCCAGGAGCAGCTCAGGCGTCATCAGTGGGTGCGCAGAATGAGAACGGTGACGTGTTCAAGAGGAACCAGCCGACAAGGAGAGGAACAAAACAATGCTAAAGGACTGGATGCTTGCCTAGCACACAAAGCTCCAGGTTCAACCCCAATACCACATCAACCGGCTGTGGCCGTACACACCTGCAATCCAGGAGGTTTAAGGATCAGAAGTTCAAGGTCATTCTTAGCTACATTAAGATCAGCCTGAACCTGCAAAAAATAACATAAAAACAGGACAGCAAGATGTCTCAGATGGAAAAGGCACTTGCCAAGAAGCCTACGGCCTCCGTTCAATCCCTGGAGCCCGCACGGTGGAAGGAGAGAGTCAAGTCCCTTTGGGTGGTCTTCTGACCTCCACGCTCAAATTGAGGCCAACACATCCACATATCCACAAATAAATAAATGTTAAAAAACAAAACACATGTGGCTGGGCTGTGGTGGTGCACACCTTTAATCCCAGCACTTGGGTGGCAGAGGAAGGCAGATCTCTGTGAGTTCAAGACCAGCCTGGCCGGGCGGTGGTGGCTCACGCCTTTAATCCCAGCACTTGGGAGGCAGAGCCAGGCGGATCTCTGTGATTTCGAGGCCAGCCTGGGCTACCAAGTGAGTTCCAGGAAAAGGCGCAAAGCTACACAGAGAAACCCTGTCTCGAAAAACAAAAAAAAAAAACAAAAAAAAAACAACAAAAAAAAAAGACCAGCCTGGTCTACAGAGTGAATTCCCAGGACAGCAAGGGCTACAGAGAAACCCTGTCTCAAACAAACAAAACAAAACAAAATAAAAACAAAAACCACACTCACCATAATAAATGAATAAATCCCAAGAAAAAGAAGCCTCATGCAAAAAGATTCATGCCATATGATTCCATTGATATGAAATCTGATTCAGAAAGGGAAAAACAGCCAGGTGTGTTGCAGCATGCCTTTAATCCTGGCACCTGGGAGGCAGAGGCAGGCAGATCTCTCATGTGTGGGTGGGGGTTCAAGGCCAGCCTGGTCTATAGACTGAGATCCAGCACAGCCGGGCTACATGGTGGGACCTTGTGTCATAGATAGATAGATAGATAGATAGATACATACATACATACATACATACATATTTTTTGTTTAAAAAAAAAAGGAAAAAGGAATTGGAGATGAGAGGCCAGTTGTCCTGGGCAGCCGCTTCCTGCAATGGAACCGTCGCCTCTAGAGAGAGGGAGGACCCGGAGATTCAGGGATCTTGGGAAGCCCAAGAAACTTCAACCAACCAAGAAACTCACAGAAGTTCCAAGATCCTGCCCCAAGCGTATATTGCGTAAGTAAGCCGTAATCAAGTGCTAGGAGAGAGGAGTCTTCATGAAGCTAGCCGCCTCCAAGTTCAGCGGGAGTGCTAGGCCTATCGCTCATGCTGGGGTGGACCTTTCTGGGGTGCAGCTGTGCTTGGGTGACTCATGCTCCAGTTAGAAGCCCAAATAAACTCCCTGGTTCACCAAGCTAGACTTGGGCAGAACTTTTCCTTTGATCTGTCAATAGAGTCCTATCTGGGATGAATAGATGTCTGTCCATGTCTCCCTAGGAAAAACTTCCAAACTACCCACCACACCATTGTTGCCTCTGAGGGGTAGGAACACATCTGAAGTACGTCCCCTCTCTTGAGGACAGTGGTGATCACACGAGTGTGGACATTTGTCAAAGCCCACTAAACTATACATGTGAAGTGTACAATGTTTATTGAGTAGTTATTCAATACATAATTGATTAAATACTTTTCAAATCATAAATTCACTTACTTCTCTGAGGAACAAAAAATGTTTTGTTTTGTTTTTTAAATATTTTTATTATTTATGTATATGAGTGCTTTATCTGGCAACTTTATGCCAGAAGAGGGCATCAGATCCCACCAGAGATGGCTGTGAGCCACCATGTGGTTGCTGGGAGTTGAACTCAGGACCTCTGGAAGAGCAGGCAGTGCTCTTAACCACTGAGCCACCTCTCCAGCCCCACAAAAAAATGTTTTTATGACAAAACAGCTTAATGGGATTATATGGCTAGCAATCCATGGAGTCTGCTTAATGGGCAAAGCAATTTATTTGGGAAAGGAAACTCACAAGACAAAATAGAGGAATTTATCGCAGGATTCTGGAAGGGTGAGGCATGGTCCAACGCTGTTCTCTGACGAGATCTGCCCTGGTCTATCCCAGCATCCAAAACCACAAGGTAGTGAAGGAAGAGAGATCAGCGTACCTGCATTCCAGGTCTTAAGGGTCCCTAGTGGCCATGCCCCAGGGGCATGTACTTCAAGGTTATAGGCAGGTATAACAGTTACCTGCTGCCTCACTAGGTGCTTCAGGGCATGGCCAGAACAGGTAGACCACAACAGCTTAATGAAAAGACCACATACTGGGGTGTGGGCGGGGCTAAGGGAAGTTCTGGGGCGGAGCAACTGTGAGAAGGAGGTACCATCCTGGGAGGGGAGGTTGGGATGTTGCCAAGCAGGGTAAGAACCTGAACCGTGGTCTAGGAGATGATGATTCAGTGGGAAAAGAACAAGTGCAAACAGGAGGATCCGAGTTCAGTTCCCCAGCACCCACAAAAAAAGCTGGGCACTGCAGCTGTTGAGGCAAGATAGGCAGTCCCTGGGGACGCTGGTTGGGCAGGCAGTGGAGCTGAACTCAGCGATCTCCAGTTTCAGCGAGAGACCTATGCTAGTTTGCTTTTCTGAGGCTGTGATGAAACACTGACCGAAAGCAGCCTGGGAATAAGTCAGAGAACCAGGAACTTGACACAGAAGGTCACGTCATGGCCCCAACCGCCCTAGTTGGGCTGTGGTTGGTTGGGGGGTTTGTTTGTTAGTCAACTTAATGCAATGTAGTTATCTGGGTAGAGGAACCTCAGTTGAGACGTTGCCTCCATAAATCTGGCCTGGAGGCATGCCACCCGGGCATTTTCATGATTAGGGATTGATGTGGGAGGGTCCAGATGACATGGCAGTGCCATCCATAGGTGGGGGTCCTGAACGGTATGAGAGGAGAAACCCAGCTGAGCAAATATGTACATGTTCACTTCTGCTTTTAACTATCGTCTTCCGCTGTGTAACAGCCTCGCCTGTCCTGGATCTCGCTTTGTTTACCAGGCTGGCCACGAACTCACAGAGATCTGCCTGCCTCTGTCTCCCAAGTGCTGGGATTAAAGGCGTGTGCCACCATGCCAGGCTTAACTATTGTCTTAGTTAGGGTTCTATTGCTGTGAAGAGACACCGAGAGCAGAGCAACTCTTCTAAAGGAAAACTTTTAATTGGGGCTAGCTTACAGTTTCAGAGGTTTTGTCCGTTATCGTCATGGTGGGAATCATGATGGTGTGCAGGCGTATGGTGATGGAGAGGAGAGTCCTACAGCTGGATCCCAGACAGCAGGAAGAGAAAATGACACTCCCTGGCTTGGGCTTCTGAAACCCCAAAGCCCACCCCTAGTGACACACTTCCTCCAACAAGGCCACACCTACTTCAACAAAGCCACACTGCCTAATAATGCCACTCCCTATGAGCCTGCAGGGGGGCCATTTTCCTTCAAACCACCACAAGGAGGATAGGGTTGATTTCATCTTACAGCTTACAGTCCATCATGTAGGGAAGTCAGGGCAGGAACTCGAGGCAGGGACCTGGAGGCAGGAGCTGATGCAGAGGCCATGGAGGAGTGCTGCTTACTGTCTCCCCACAACAACTAACTTAAGACAGTCCCCCCCAGACACACCCACGAGCCTTCCTGATCTAGACAACCCCTCACTGAGACTCTCGTTCCAAGTGTTTCTAGGTTGTGTCAAACTCATAGTCTAAAGCCAGGCATCACAGAGCTGGAGTGAGAGGATGCTTGCACACGGCCTGGGTGGTGGTGCAGGAGTGAGGCTGCTTGCACACGCCTGGGTGATGGTGCAGGAGTGAGAGGCAGGCTGCTTGCACACGGCCTGGGTGGTGGTGCAGGAGTGAGGATGTTTGCACACGGCCTGGGTGGTGGTACAGGACTCCTTGCTACTAACTGCTTTCCGAAACAGTTCCCAAAGCATCGTGTGCTCCTTTCAGTCACTCTGAAGTCAGGCAGTGTGACTGACACGTCTCTAGCTGCAGGCCCAGACATACAATGACAGCAAGTCCTTGCTAACTGAAGTAGAAACAGTGTTTCCCAGGTTAGCAGCCCCACAGCAGGCATCAGAGAGTGTGGACGCATTTCTGCAGTGACTATGTACCTCGGAGTGTAGCTTTATTCAGAATGGAGGCTGGATAAGTTTGAATATAAGTAACTAATGTTCTCCCAAATTCTTCTAGCTTTTGCTCTGGTAAACAGGAGGGAAAGCCGTGAAGGAGCAGATATCCTGGTTCATATTTCTTATCTATGCAGAGAGTCTCAGTATCTCATCCAGTTTCGTATTGACCCAGAGTTTTCATTGTTCTAAAGAAATAGAAATGTCTTGTAAGACGGCTCATTGGCTGGGGGGCTTGTCACCAAGCCTGACGACCTGAGTTCATTTCCCAGGTAACACACACACACACACACACATCTAATTAAAAAATTTAAAAAGCCTGGTGTGGGGCTGGAGAGATGGCTCAGAGGTTAAGAGCACTGACTGCTCTCCCAGAGGTCCTGAGTTCAATTCCCAGCAACCACATGGTGGCTCACAACCATTTGTAATGAGATGTGGCGCCCTCTTCTGTATACATAATAAATAAATAAATCTTTAAAAAAAAAAAAAAGCCTGGTGTGGTGGCACACACCTTTAACTCCAGCACTCTGGAGGCGGAAGCAGGTGGATCTCTGAGAGTTTGAGGCCAGCCAGGTCTGAATAGAGAGTTCTGGGGCAGCCAGAACAAAAACTAACAACAATGACAAAACCCCAAAAATCTAATGCTGTGGGATGTATGGCAAATGTGTTGCTGATTAATCAATAAAACACTGATTGGCCGTTGGCTAGGCAGGAAGTATAGGCGGGGCAAGGAGGAGAATAAAGCTGGGAAGTGGAAGGCTGAGTCAGAGAGACACTGCCAGCCGCCACGATGAGAAACAGCATGTGAAGATGCCGGTAAGCCACGAGCCATGTGGCAAGGTATAGATTAATGGAAATGGATTAATTTAAGCTATAAGAACAGTTAGCAAGAAGCCTGCCACAGCCATACAGTATGAAAGCAATATAAGTCTCTGTGTTTACTTGGTTGGGTCTGAGAGGCTGTGGGACTGGCAGGTGAGAGAGATTTGTCCTGACTGTGGGCCAGGCAGGAAAACTCAAGCTACAATCTAAAAATTAAAAAATCCGGACAGCAGAGTTAACACAAGCCAGAACAGTGCCCCGCTCTCTATTTTCACCCCACTGTGTCTCCCCGACAGCCCCCCCCACTTCCTTCTTCGTCTGTCCGTCTCTCCAGGAAACCTCGGCAGCACCTTCTCCCATCTGCTGCGTTCTTCGTTTCCAGGATGTCTCGGTTTCCAGGGAAGCCTTTTCTGTTTCCTCATTGGGTATGCTGTGTTTTTAGAGAGAAGATCTTGCTGTGTAGCCCAGGATAGCCATAGCCTCCTGAGTCCTAGGAATAGAGCTGTGCACCAATAGGCTCCTCCACATCCTCCACATCTTCTCTCGTTCTGAAACAGTGCCCTGTCCTGTTTTATGTTTCTTAGAGCCTCACACTTGTTCTTTATTCTTTTAAAGTTGAAGTCTGGCTTCTCTGAAATTCTTGGGCTCAAATCACCGGCCCTGCTCTGTCTCCCAGATAAGCCGGACTACAGGTTAGTTTCGGGATTTTTTTTTTTTTTTTTTTAAGATAGGGTCTCAATTTGTATGTATCCTTGTCAGGCTTGGAACTCAGTATGTAGACCAGGCTGGACTCGAACTCCCACAGACCCTCCCACCTAGTGTTAGGTCTTTATGGTGAAGATTTTTCTCGGATATCTAATGACCCTTTACAGTGCTCATGAGCGTTTAAGGTCACTAAGGGGCATGTCCTGGGACAATTTCCATACAGACAGCCCCCTGAGTCCTGAGACGTCTCCACTTTAAACACCGATGTTTTTAAAACTTACACAAAGGAGGTACAGCTTCATGTCACATAAGCCCATAGATTCCGGATTCATTGATCCTTCCCAGCCCTGGACAACCCGGTGCCTCGTTCTGAAAGCCCTCTCGGGATAGGATTCCCTCACTCTGAGTTTGCCAGAAGGTCTGCCGTCGCCGCCATGTTTGCCACGAGATTCCCCTGCATCACTTTCCTTCACTGCAGCCGTCACCGTGGTCACCGTGTTCACCGTGTTCACCGTGCGAGCTTGGTGAGGCACTTTCTTTCATGGCTGTGTCCCGCAAGTGATGCAAAGGGGGGGCAGTCCCCAAGCTTAACCAATCGCTGTACCACGTTTGCAGTGCACGGGACTTCTCATTTAATAGCAATGTCCGTGAAAAATACACAGCTCTCGCCTTGAAGGGAACGAGAGAGAGTTTGTTCTCCAGCCATTTGAATGACCATGGCCCAGGAACCCGGATTTAGGTTACCTCACAGATCATGCTCCAATGTGGAATCAGTTCTATAGTTTTACAGAACAAAGAACATCTCAAATCAAGGTAAGTTTAAAATACATCAGTGTGGAGGTTTGAATGAGAACGGCTCCCAAAGGTTCATACGTTTGAATGCTTGGTCCAAATTTGGTAGAACTGTTTGGGAAGGATTAGGAGGTGTGGCCTTGTTGGAGGAGGTGTGTCTCTGGGGGTGGGCATTAGGGTTTCGAAAGACCATATCATTCCCAGTTAGCTCTCTGCCTCATGCTTGTGGATCATATATAAACTCTCAACTGCTGCTCATGTGCCATGCCTACTGCCTGCCTGCCTACATGCCTGCCTGCCTGCATGCCTGCCTACATGCCTGCCTGCCTACATGCCTGCCTGCCTGCCTACATGCCTGCCTGCCTGCATGCATGCATGCCTCCCTGCCTCCCTGCCTCCCTGCCTGCCTGCCTGCCTGCCTGCTGTGTTGTGGGAATTCATTCCATTCAGCCAATGGCTTTGGGATAGAAAACCCTGGGTTGTGGTCTTACCTGCCTATGTGACTGCTTAAGAGGGGAAGGAGAGAGGTTGTGTCCTCTCTTGGGTGGCCAGGGCCAGCTCAAGCAGTGTGGAGCAGCTTGAGGTTGGTCCCCATCTTCCTTGGACAGGTCAGCGGCAGCTGGACCAGTAGGATCAGCACCAGCCTCTTCCTTGTTCTGTATTAATAAGTCTGTATTTTCACTGCACCCCTTAATAAATTATTAAATAGATTTTTGTGGGCTCACACTTCACTGCTGCCTGCCTGCCTGCCTGCCACCATGCTGCCACGCTCCTGCCATGTTGATCATGGACTCTAACCTTCTGGAACCATGAGCCCCAGATTAAATGCTTCTTTTAAAAGTTTCCTTGGTCATGGTGTAGAAAATTTGCCAGGCGGTGGTAGCACATTGCTGTGGGATGGTCTGTATGTCAAATGCTCTGATTGGTCAATAAATAAAACACTGATTGGCCAATGGCCAGGCAGGAAGTATAGGCGGGACTAACAGAGAGGAGAACTGAGAGAACCGGAAGGTGGGAGGAGACACTGCCAGCCTCCACCATGACAAGCAGCATGTGAAGATGCCGGTAAGCCACGAGCCACGTGGCAAGGTATAGATTTATAAAAATGGATTAATTTAAGATATAAGAACAGTTAGCAAGAAGCCTGCCATGGCCATACAGTTTGTAAGCAATATAAGTCTCTGTGTGTTTACTTGGTTGGGTCTGAGTGTCTGTGGGACTGTCGGGTGAGAGAGATTTGCCCTGACTGTGGGCCAGGCACGAAAACTCTAGCTACAGCACATGCCTTTAATCCCAGCACTTGGGAGGCAGAGGCAGGCGGATCTCTGTGAGTTTGAGGCTAGCCTGGTCTACAAAGCGAGTTCCAGAAGAGGTGCAAAGCTACACAGAGAAACCCTGTCTCGAAAAACCAAACCAAACCAAACCAAACCAAACCAAACCAAACCAAATCAAACAAAAAACAAACAAACAAACAAAAGAAAAAAGAAAAAGAAATTTAACTAAGACAATTAGAGAGGAGGAGAAGCTTTTCTACAGGACTTAGGTGCTGATGACATTCTTAGCCTTGGGGACCTGAAACATTCCAACCCCTCCACATTGCTGCAGTTTTACCAGTCCATTAGTCTTTGCAGACACAGCTACTTTCCAGGAATTCCTGATCACAGCAAGAACTTTATGGATTTTGTATCATCATCATCATCATCATCATCATCATCATCATCATCATCATCCCTACTTAACACAGAGGATGCAAGATGTAGTGCTTAGTTTTCCCGAATCAAGACATCTGGTGAGACAGAAGTACCTGCCTTAAGTGCCCCGTGCCTCAGCCTCTCCTCTCCACTGAGCGTCTAAGGATGAAGGTTCCCAGCCAAACACCCCTCCCCCACCAGGGAGAGCAGGCAGGGGTTCTGTTTACCCCTGAGTCGACTTCAGTTCTCTGCCAGCCTGGAAAATTATTCAAACAAGCCAACCGCGCCCTGGGAGTGTGACCAGGCATCACCCCGCCCTCCTCTTACCACAAAGCCTGCTCTCACTGATGTCCTTATTTCCCCGTATTCTGCTGCTAAATGTACCCCCTGGGTGGTCTGTACGGTGTGTGGCACCTTCATCCAAATGAACTACTGTCAGTTTCCTCTGGCCGGCACCAGGTGCTCAGCCATCTTCAGATCCCGAGGACCCGGACTCCTTTGTGCACCCATTGGGTCAAGGTGAAGTGATCCAATGGCCAGCAGATCCGCAGCAAGGACCACGTGCCTGCATCATACCTTTCTGCTTCCCCTGAGTACCAAAAGCCACCATTCCCTACAGGCAGGTCAGAAAGACACAGGCACTAGGCTGGAGCTAACCCAGGAGAATAGACCTGGGGCCTTGACCCTCACCTCACCTGAGCTAAAGGAATGGGGATGCATGGGGTGACCGCTAGTTACCTGCACCGAGCAAAAAGAGTCTCAACAATTTGAAGGAAGAAGAAATTATCCAAAGGAGCTGGGGATGTAGTTCACCAAGTAGAACATTTGCCTGGTGGGTGGAGGCTCCTGGGTCTGAGTATCAGCACTGAAACTGGGGAGGAAAGGAAGGAAGGAAGAAAGGAAGGAAGGAAGGGAGGGAGGGAGGGAGGGAGGAAGTAAGGAAAGAGAGAAGCTAAGACAGGAAGTCAAGGCAGGAGCCTGAAGCAGAGATCACGGAGGAGCAGTGCTTCCTGGCTTTCTCCTAGGCTCAATCCAGCTACCTTTCTTTTTCTTTTTAATTTTTGCTTTATTTTACATATATGGATGTTTTGCCTGCATGTATGCAGTACCCAAAAATGCCAGAAGAGGGCGACAGATTCCCTGGGACTAGAGATGGTTATGAGTTTCCTTGTAGGTGTGGGAAACAGAACCTGTAAGAGCAACCAGTACCTTTAACCACTTACCCATATCTCCAGCCCCATCAGCTTGCTCTCTTATACAACCCATGCCCACCAGCCCAGGAATGGTACCACCTACAATAACGGGGCCCTCCTATGTCAATTAACAATCAAGAAAATGCCCCACAGACAGGCCAACGTGATGGAGGCAATTTCTCAGGCAATTTCCTCTTCCTAGATAACGTTAAGTTTGTGTAAAGTGACAGCTGAAGGTAACTATGGCATTAAGCCAGAACAGCAGGTGTTCTTACCCACCAAGCCATCCTCGTGGCTCCAACTACACCATTTTTTTGTTTTCTTTACCATCTTCCGGTGTTTTCTCCTTGTCTGTCTCCTGTCCTCGTCCTCATCATCACATTCTTCCTGCATTTTAGGTCTCTGCTCCTCTTGGCTTCCCACCACAACTCTAAATGCACCCAGCACTCAAACGCTCCAAGATGCCGATACTTACAGATGAGGACCCACGTGAGATTAGACCCTGACGTACAGGACTGTCCTCCGACCAGACAACAGCTCCCATCTTCAGGAGTTTGGCTGGGCCTGATCCCCAAAGATCACAGCTGGGTTTGGTGACCTTCCCTCCAGGAAGAGGGGGATGGAGAGGATCCTGGGACCCTCACCTGTATATCCAGCCTCTCCTCCCAACCAGCTGTGTGCATTCTACCCTAATTCAGCCTCGGGTCTCTGGGAAGGGCCAGAGGATACAGGTGGGGAAGGATGGGGGAGGGAGCTACACAGCCGTAGAAGAGCCATCCTCCTAGCTGGGTACAGCCCTGCCGCTTGGCTACTTTAAGGCCACCCATGCTCCTGCCTGTAACTCCTCATTCCTTGCTCTGGAAGTAAGTCTGAGACGCTGGTTCCCCCGCAGGGTGGACTCTGGCAGAATCACACCTTGGGACCACAGGAAGAGGGTGTTTAGGGCTCACCACCAGAAGAATTTTAGCAGCAGGCCCACACCTCAGTCCCATTGTTTACAGTCAAAAGATTTTGCTTTGAACTGGGCATAATGGTGCATGACTGTAATTCCACATCTAAGGCAGTAGTGAGACTAGAAGACTCACTACTAGAAGATTTCGAGTTCAAGGCCAGCTTGAACTTAGTAAGACTCTATCCAAAATAAAATATGAAAAAAGGTCTGAAAAAGCAATTCAGTGGTAGAATGCCTGCCTAGCATTTCAAGAGGCCTTGCATTCAATCCCCAGTATACAAAGGGGGGTGGGGGGGTGGCGCTGAAGAGAGGGGGCTCAGCAGCTAAGAGTACTTCCTGCTCTTTCTGTGCACTGGAGTTCAGTTCCCAGCACCCAGGTGGGCAGCTCACAACTGCCTGTAACCCCAGCTCCAGGGAATCTCAGGCCTTCCTCTGGCCTCCAATGCCACCTGAATACATGTAGTTACACTCACACACATACACAAATACAAACAAAAATACATCTTTACATGTGGTTACACTCACACATATACACAAATAAAAACAATAAGGAAGAAAGGGAAGGAGGGCTGTGGGGGAGGGGAGGGAAGGAAATTAAACCTCAGGGAAGGAGAACCTGTTCATGTATCAACGAAGAGAGCAGCCCCCGGGGACAGCGTTTGGGTGCACAGCTCGGTCCACCGTGACCATGCTCATGAGCCTGTCCTTCCCACACGGTGGGGTGGGGTCTCACCATGTGAGGGTCTGCCTTGCTCCCAGCCTGGTGCCTGGCCTGTACTGATTGCTGAAGGTTTGCTGAGTGAAGGAGACACTGTCCATAGCAATGAAGATGACTTCTCTCCCACAATCCTCTGGTTCTACACCTCATCGTTTCAGAGCTGTGGCGCTGAGCAGTCTTCCTGGTGACCCACCCCCTCCACAGATGACGCCTCCTCTACCTTGCCCTGGACTGTTGTAAGAGCTCAGGGACTTGGCTCCTGAACCTTACCTCATAGATCACCTGTCTCACCTACCCCGCTACTCTAAATGTCCTTGAGAACAGAGACCACATCCTGTCTGGACTGCTTGCTTTTGTTTAAATTGCATGAGCAGGACGTGAGGTTTTCTTTTGTTGGTGTATATTCATTGAACATGGTGTTGGGGTCATATAGGAGCTTTCTTTCCAGCAGGTCATGTGCTCTGGCCATCTCACCTCTCCTGTTCCTTCCTTTTTTTTTTTTTTTTTTCTGGTGTTTTCGAGAGAGGGTTTCTCTGTGAAACAGTCCTGGCTGTCCTGGAACTCACTCTGTAGAGCAGGCTGGCCTCAAATTCATACAGATCCACCTGCCTCTGCCTCCTGATGAAAAGCATGTGCCACCACAGCCCAGTCCATTTCATTCTTTTTTTAAAATGCTTATTTTTATTTATGTGTGTATGTGCACCACATGGATGCAGTTGCTCAGGAAGGCCACAAGAGGGCATCAGGTCCCCTGGAGCTGGAGTCACAGGTGGTTGTGGGCTGCTGGGTGTGTATCACACTGTGCCCTTTCCTACCAGAATGGACCAAATCAACCTCGTCAAGGATTTGATCTCAGCAGTGAGGAAAGTAACTAATACAATGTATGCACCCTGTTTTCTTCCCTCACTCACTCATTCTTCATCTGTTGCTCCTCTCCTGGGCTGATTTATAACTTGGGCACAGCACTGTGATAAACATGGATATTCAGGGGTCTCTGAAGTGAGGTGTTTTAGGAACCATCAGGTGTACACTCAGGAGTGGGATAGCTGGGTTCAGAATTTTAAAATATTTATTTAGTGTGTGTGTGTGTGTGTGTGTGTGTGTGTGTGTGTGTGTGTTGGTCAGAGGACAGTTTGGGGGAGGTGGTTCTTTGGACCATGCCAATCCCCAAATCCCAAGGATCCAATTCAGGTCCTTAGGTTTCATGGTAACCTCACCATGACCCAAGCTAGAGTCACCTGGGAAGAGGGAACTTCAATAGAAGAATTAACCTCCCTCCATCAGACAGGCCTGTGGGCGCGTCTGTGGTACATGGCCCCCACTGGCAATTGATGGAGGAGGCCCAGCCTACTGTGGGCAGTACCATGCCTAGGCAGCTGGGCCTGGGCTGAAAGAGAGGGAGCCGTAAGCCGTGTTCCTCCAAGAGTTACTCCTGACTTCCCTCTGATGAGAAACTAAGATGCACTTTTACCCACTGAACTGTCTCAGCAGCCCTGTTTTTAATTTTTTGGGAGGGTACTCCATACTGCTTTCTACAGTGGTTGGGCCGATTTACTTTTCTGTGTTTTTATCCGTAGCACCATGCTCACGGTGGGTCCTCAGTCAGAGGGTCATGTGATAATACGCCCAGTGTCAGCTAACTCGTGAAGCCCCCTGGAGGAGAAGGCAAGGCCTATGGCACCAAGTTCATTGGTTTCAGTGTCTTTTGTGTACTTGGTTTTTACATGTGTTTTATGTACTTATGTGTGTGTGCATGTGTGCACAATATGCGTGCGTATGTGAATCGGGTCTTTCTCAGTTGCTCTCCACCTTACGTTTTGAGACAGGGTCTCTCACTGACCCGATTTAGCTAGACTGGCTGGCCAGCAAGCTCCCGGGATTCTCCCGTGTTAACCTGCCCAGCACTGGAATTACCTGCATGTACCCACCACACCTGACGTTTCACATGGGTGACAGGAGTTTGAACTCAGGTCCTCCCGCCTGCACGGTACTTTACCAACTGAGCTGTCCCCCGAGTCCCTCAGTGTCTGCTCTATAAGACAACAGCCTGATTCTTGGCCCCTTGCGGCCACTGCAGGGCCGGGCACCTCTTGCCCATTCGATTAGGCTTTGCTAAGTGGAAGGATGGCTCCATGAGCCTGCAAAGCAGCATTATACCAGCCAATATAGAATTTCAAAACCTGTTTGATGTGCAGCAGCCTTACAAATCATCTTGCTACCAGCCTGAAGCCACTGAAGGCCCTGAAAAAACCCAGGCACAATGTGGCATTTACATGCGGGCTGCCTTGGAGGCCCCGGAGGTTGTGGGCGGGGTCCTGGGTAAACACAGGCTGCACTGAAGAGCCATTGTGGACACTGGGGTTCTTTCAAGTTGCTCCGGGGTCTGAAGCCGATTTGCAGCTGGACGCAAGTCATTGCCAAAACTGCTCCCCACCTCCCAACCCTCAACTTACCTTCCCTGCCTCTTTTAAAAATTAAAAGAAACCATCCAGGGAGAAGCCCGCTGACCGCAGACTGCCAACGGCAGGAGACTTTTCTTGTTTACCACAGGGTTAGCGCCTCATCTGCAGAGCAGGAATGAGTCTTCAGAGAAGGGTGCGGAGCCCGGGTCCCAAAAGAAGCCCCCCCCCCAACCCCCACACTTGGAAGGAAGGCAGTTTAGGGCTGCCAAGGAGAGAGACACTCAGGAGTCTTACTTCTGGGTGGGTGTTGCCTCTGACTTGCTTCTGTGTGACTTGCATCTCAGGGACCCTGGGAAGTCCCCAGTCTCCCCGGAAGCCCCTGCAGGCTCCATATGGTACCCCTGCTGCTTTCTTCCTTTTTTGTTGAAATGCAGATGGTCCTGAGAGGGACAGTTCTGGTAAAATCCCGTATTTAAAACCTGTGGTTAATTCTGGCTTTTGCGATTTAATCAGCAGGAGCCTTGGCGCCTCAAGGATTTTACATTTCTGGACCTCAGTTGCTTTCCTCTAAAACACACAAAAATGTCACGTATATAGATGTTTCATTTGTTTAAAAACAGGACCTTGCAGGCTGGAGACATGGCTCAGTGTATGGCTTTTGCAGAGGGCCAGAGCTCAGTTCCCACCTGTAAGGCTAGCTCCAGCTCAGGGATCTGATATCTCTGGCTCCCGTGGGCAGCTTCACTCATGGGCACCCCCACCCCCCTCATAGACACATAATCGAAAAATAAAGAGGACCTTAAAGGTCACAAACTAAAACCGGCCGGCAGTGGCGCACACCTTTAATCCCAGCACTTGGAGGCAGAGCCAGGCGGATCTCTGTGAGTTCGAGGCCAGCCTGGACTACCAAGTGAGTTCCAGGAAAGGCACAAAGCTACACAGAGAAACCCTGTCTCGAAAAACCAAAAAAAAAAAAAAAAAAAAAAAAAAAAAAAAAAAAAAAAAAAGTTCTTGGGAGATAACAAACTAATCAGTGAAACATATCCTTGCTTTGAGAAACAATTAAACTGACCTTCTCCATCGACTCTTCCTTTGCCCAGTCACAGCGACATCCCAGACTGTCTTATTATACCCACCAGTACACATGTGTTTGTCAGTCCATACGCCCAGACCTTTGTTTCTTTCTAGGTGTGGTTGTGGTTGTATGGGACACAGCAAAGCCTACTTTAATGCTCCAATAAGTTAACATCACTCATTGAGATGCTGTGCTGACTTAGGCTTTATATTAAAGCTTCAGCAAGGTATTTTTCCTGCCTTTATTTTCTTCCTTCTGTCCATCCATTCATCCTTCATCCCTCCCTTCCTGTTTTCCCTCCTTTGGCTGGGCAAGTACTGGGACTTGAACCCAGGACACATGCTAGGTGAGCACTCTACCCTGAGCTTGCCTCTAGCACTGGCACACAGTCCTTTCCATTTACTTTGAGAAGACATGGCAGACGAGTTCAAGACCGGCCAGGATCAAAGGTAGTTTGCCAGTTTATTGTGGGTTACTCGTCCCTTTACATTCTGTTTCTTGTTCTTCTACTGCGCAAAGCCCAGGAAGACAGGGATGACTTCTCCTTATCCTGTTGGGGGTCACAGGCCTCTTCCCTCATGCACAGCTGTTTCCTGAATTAGGGTGCCTTCTCTTGGACAGGCTGGTATCTCCAAGTCCATGTTACAGCTTGAATCAGAAATACAAGCCACACACACACACACACACACACACACAGAGAGAGAGAGAGAGAGAGAGAGAGAGAGAGAGAGAGAGAGAGAGAGAGAGAGAGTGTCCTATTTTGAATGCTTGTTCCCACTGGCTATTTTGGGAAGCTCTGGGGGCTTTAGGAGGTAGGGACTAACTAGCTGGCAGAATCTGTTAGGGGCAGGTCTGAAGGTCACACACACACACACACACACACACACACACCACCCTCTCCTGGTTTCTTCTTGCACTCTGTTCCCTGGTTTGCTGGGATGTGAATACCTCTGCCCTATATTCCGTCTGCTATACAGTGGCTTCCCCACCCTCTCTGTCAAGGTAGACAGAAATGTAAACAGACGTTTCCCGTCCTGACTGCCTGTGTCCCACATACCTGGTAGCTGCTTCCCAAATTATCACACAGAGGCTTAATTATAAATGCTCAATAGCTCAGGCTTATTACTAACTAGCTCTTACACTTAAACTAACCCATAATTCTTATCTATGTTTAGCCACATGGCTTGGTACCTTTTCTCAGTATGGCATTCTCATCTTGCCTCTCTGCATTTGCCATCCAACTCTCTGACTCTGCCCTTCCTCTTCCTAGAATTTTCCTAGTCTGGCTCACAAGCTCACTCTCTTCTTGCCCAGCTATTGGCCAATCAACTTTTTATTAGCAAATGAAACTAATACATATTCATAGTGTAGAAAAGGATTGTTCCACAGCACAGAAACTCTCCTGCTTCTGTCCTGGTGACTCAATGGTAACTAATATCTCACACTATTACAATTTGTCGGAGCATGGGTCCAAACCCATGAGGGCATGAGGTTATCTTGGGCTCGCCACACGAGGCCATCTGAAGAGGCAATGACCTTTTATCAGGAAGAGGACTAAGAGTTACATCAGTTGTGCAAGGTCAAGAGATGCAAGGGATTTCAAAACATAGAAGTACTCATGATGGATATGAGAGCCCAAACCAGCAGAGAGGGAGGCCTTGATGCCAAGCAAGTTGTGTATTTTGACCATTAACAGTCTGATGACAGATTCTGAACCAAAACTGTTTGCAAGGCAGAGAATTCCAGGCCAGCCTGGGCAGCATAGTTCGGCTTCTGCCCTTTGAAAAACCAAATGCTTAGTGGTGGAGCTTTGCTTAGCATGTGCAAGGGTTTGCATTTGATCCCCAGCACTGCAAAAAGAGAAAAAAGCAGTTTGATGATTACCTAAAGTGAGGGGGAAAACTAAAACAGAACACAGGGTAAACTGGAGGTTAGAGGCAGGAGAAATTACTCCAGTAAATAGTTCAAAGGAGGCCTGGAGAGGTGGCTCGTTGGGCAAGAGCCCTGGCTGCTCTCGTAGAGGACCTGAGTTTGGTTTCCAGCACCCACATCAGATAACTCACAACCACCCTGAACTCCAGCTCCAGGGGATCTGGTGTCCTCCTGGCCTATGAAGTACCTGCAAACACAAAACATATCTTAAATAGTAGCTCAAAGGAACACAGCAAGCTGTAAGTGAACGTCTGCTTTATAAGCTCCGTATCACTCTTGTTCAACATCAGTTTCTGTTTCTCTGGTTTCTTGACACAGGACGGTGATAAGTAGCCCTGGTTGGCTTTGCTGTGTAACCAAGGCTGGTTTCGAACTCATGACAATCCTATCCTCTCTAGAATTAGGATTATAGCCACGTGCCACCATGTTCAACCCTTGGTAGCTTTGTTTTATTTTGTTGTTTAAGACAGGGTCTCGCTATGGAAGCCATGTCTGCTTCAAACTCACTATGTAGTCAAGGCTTGCCTTGAACTCAAGATGTAGTCCAGGCTGGCCCAGAATTTTGTGGCAATCTTTCTGTCCTAGCTTCTCAAATGCTGAGAGTATAGGCATGTAACATTGTGTCTGCATCAACTCATACATTTTACAATGTGTGTATCCATTTGGAACCTCAGTTTTATTTAATTTTGCATATAAAACTGTATACAATAATTTCTATTTTTACCATTATACACTAGAGGCTAAGTCCATTTATTGCCAAGACAGCAGATCAATAACAATTAGCTTAATCATCTAAAAATAACAAGATAGGCATGTTTATATAAGTATGAAAGCGGGTCTGCAGATAGAGCTCAGTGCTGAAGAGGATGTACTGCCTTTGAAGAGGATCCAAGTTCAATTCCCAGTACTGACTTTAGGGGCACACAAGTGCCAGTAAATCCAGTTTAGGGGGCCTAGCACCTCCTCCTGACCCCAGAGGGAAAGGACCCCCAAGACCAAGTTCTCAGCACAAAGGAGATCTCTTTGCTCCAGAGGGACAGAGAGCAGGGAATAAGGGACAGACAGGAGATAGAGGATGAGGGAGAAGGAAGGGAGCAAGGGAGGAGGGGCAGGGGCGTTTGTCCCAGGCTGGGGGTAGGGGTGTGAGGGGGATGAGGGGCTGAGGTGGGGTGGGAAAAACAAAGGACTGTCTCTGGATAGAGAGGAGACAGATATGGCTCATAGGAAAATGGCGGTTTATAAAGGAACAAGGGGAAACCCCATGTTAGGATGAGGTGTTTAATTTTAGTTGGGCATGTTAATTAGGTGAGCCAAAGGGTTGCTCACTTTTTGATTGCTGGACCTTGGTAGTCAGCCTCAGGAGGAGGAAGTGGCCACATAAGGGAACAGACCTTGGTGGCTGGCTTTAGGGAGGTAATCTAATGGTTTTTAACAAGGCAGAGGGAGTCAAGAAGAAGGGCAAGGCCTGCCAGAGCCATGCTTGCCATGCTCAAGCTGGCTAGAGTCCCTTCACTGAAGGTACCTCAACTCCCTCTCTCTCTCTCTCTCTCTCTCTCTCTCTCTCTCTCTCTCTCTCTCTCTCTCTCTCTCTCACACATACACACACACACACACACACAGAGTAATAATAATACATTTTTGAATAAGAAATAATTATGCAAGTTTTCTAGGCAATTGTTGTGTGGCAGATGTTTCCTGGGGCGATGCAGCATATACTTCTCTTCACCCCAGAAAGGGAACCATGACAGATCAAGGTTAGGACGACACCATGTCCCATGTGGTGCACCGCTGAGTTATTATAGGGGTTACTAACAGAAATGGGGTGAAGGGTTTTGTTGTTTGTTTGTTTGTTTGTTTGTTCGTTTTTTGACAAGGACAGGGATGACTCAAAGGGACTTGCATCACCAGGAAGCCCACACCAGCACGGTGATGGATGACAACTCACTGTGGCTGCAATCCTAGCACGCTCTGCACGGCATGCAGGCAGGTGCACGGTCCAGATGTCTGCTCTCTCCTCTGCAGTTCCGCTGGTCAGAATCTCCTTCCCAGGTCGTTTACTCCTTGATTATACTGCTGGGGAAGGACCGTCAATAAGTCTAGCCGGGCATAATGGCACAACCTCTAATCTCAGCACGGGGGAGTCAGAGGCAGGTGGATCTCTGAGTTCGAGGCCAGCCTGGTCTACACCCTGTCTTTTGTTTTGTTTTTGTTTTTGGTTTTTGTTTTTTTTTTTTGAGACAGGGTTTCTCTGTGTATCTCTGGCTGTCCCAGAACTCACTTTGTAGACCAGGCTGGCCTCGAAAAACAACAACAAAAACAAGAATCCAAGTTTTTGTTCTCCCAGATTTGAGCTCCGTTTACTTCCTGAGGCTGGTGAGCCTCCTTCTCCTTGGAGGGAAAGTTTCAACTTAGAGGAAAATGCCAAACAACAGTGATGTAGAACTGACCTGAGCGGGTCAGGCCCTCAGGAAACGAGAGAAATCTTTTCTGTTTTCCCTTTACAGTGGGCCGCAGAGAGCCGATAGGACAAGCAAAAAAGGCTTGCCACGTGGAAGGCCTCTGGCCAGAAACAAGTTGCCCAGCACTCATTCATGCATACGTGCAACACACAAGCAATGGACGATGAGAGGCTGACACAATGCCTTCTGGGGGAGACAATCTGGTTTGACAGCCCAACTCTAGGGCCAAGTCGGTTGGAATCCAGAGAGGGAAGCCGAGCACTGGGTAGCGCCACAGGCATAAGCCACTGTGGACCCCATCAGGCCCCTGACCAAGCCCTACCCAGGGTATCACCTGCATCAACTACCCCCGAGACTGCTGGACACCGGTCTGTTACCCAGCTCCCTGTTTACTTCTACACTAGCCATTGTTCCGGTGGAAGGTCCACCTCAAGCCCTTCCCCCATCTCTCTCTCCCCAAACCCCGCCTCATCTCAGAGAGCCTGCCAAATAGGCTCCACCCCCGGAGGGTACTTAAGGTCCAGCTGAGCAGTCCCCTCTTGGTTCTCCTTTTCTCCTGGGGCCACGAGGGAATCCTCTGCTCAGATTAAACCTGGATTTACTAATTCGGCCTGACTTGATTCAGTACATCGGCGGCAGCGTGATTTCCGGGGGATTTAAACTTTTCACCCATTGAAAAGGTGGCCAGGCTGGTATTTGTTTATCGGAAGAGGTGGGAAGAGCCTTGGAAGAAGGACCCCAAGCCCAGTTTTTCATCACATATGTATTTCAGTGCTCTGTCTTTTCCTGTCTGTTGACTTCTAAGAAGCCCTGCCAGACTCTGCCGAGCGAATGAGCAAATAAAAGGATTGCTTTGTGGCTGCTTGGAGAGCTTCGGAACTTTATCTTCATTTGCACAGAAAAAACAAAACAAAATTCTAACTCCACACTTCACCAAAATGTGCAGTGTGTGCCTACAGCAGCAGAGAGGAAGGATGGAGAGAACCACCCCGCTGCCTGCAGACAAGCTCTTGCCCCAGTGAACGGGAGGCCATGTGTGGACCAAAGGCTGGGGAAGTGGAGGGTCAGCAGGGGTCAGTTCAGTGCTGTATGAGGAAATACTGTGAACAGAGAAACTAAAAGTAATCTCCAGAGGTGGGGAGATGGCTTAGCTGGCAAAGTGCTTGTGGGACAAGCATGAGGTCTTATGTTCAATCCCCAGCATCCACACAAGCTGGGCCTGGGGCCCGAGAGATGGCTCAGAGGTTGAGTTACACTGCCCTTCCAGAGGACCCAAGTTTGGTTCCCAGCACCCATGTCAGGTGGCTCAGAGCCTCCTTTAACTCCAGCTCTAGGGGGTCTGACACCTCTGGCCCCCAAGGACACCTGCACTCACACACACACACACACACACACACACACACACACACACACACAACTTTAAAGAAGCTAGGTCTAATAGCATATGCTTGTAAGTCCAGTGCTAGAGAAACTGAGACAGGCATATTCTGGGGGCCCATTGGCCAACCTGCCTACTTACTTGGTAAGTTCTAGACCAATGAGAAACCTACCTCAAAAATAAAATGCCCCCAAGGAATGATAGCCGAGGCTGTCTTTTGGCTTCTGCTCACTTCACATGAGCACACATGCACATGTAGCTCCCCCCACCAACATGAACGTTCATACATGCACACAAATAATTCCCATCTGAAGTATATTGTAGAAACACAGGAAGTGGCAGCTACTTATAGTACTTGAGGCCAAGACAAGAGGATGATAAATTATAGGCCAGAGGAGACAATGTAATGAGACCCTGTCCTAAAAGACCAAACATCAAGCAAACACACTCAAAGTAGAAAAAAATCTCCAAAGGTTAGAAGATGTCTGGTAAAATGATGCTCTCTGCCCCGAAAGCCTTCTACTCAACCCCAAAATGTCTTTGCCCCGCTTATAACTCTGACTTGTTCAAATCCTTAATTATGCAACTTACAATTAATTCATTTCTCTTGTAAAAAATTAGAATGTTATGTGAAAGCCCAAACACCAAAAGCCTGTATCGTTATGAGTTTGTGTACACAATTTTAAAAGAATAAATTGGTCACAGTGGCTCCTGCCTGTGGCCTGGAAGTCAGGCTCAGTGGACAAGAGCACAGGCAGTTCTTTCGGAGGACTCGTGTTCAATTCCCAGTGCCTAACATTGGCCCAACCACCTGCAACACAGTTCCAGGCACCCAACACTGTCTTCCGCTTCCACGGACACCATTCACGCGATGCACAGATGTACATGCAGGGAAAACACCCGTCCACACACAACAAAAATAAGTAAGTGTTGGCAATCTGGCCCGCCATTTGGGGACCTGCCCTGCATCCCGAAGTAAATCCTCTTTTAAGGAAAACCCCTCCCTTCTCCTTCCTCTTCCTCCCTTTCTCACCTTGAGGTGTGCACGCTTCCACTTTCCCTCATTCCTGCCCTTTCTCTTTCTTTCTTTCTCTCTCTCTCTCTCTCTCTCTCTCTCTCTCTCTCTCTCTCTCTCTCTCCCTCTCCCTCTCTCTCTTGCTCACTCTGTTATAATAAACTCTCTCCTCATGGATGCGGTGCCTGGGGTGTGAGTTACTTCCCAACCTGCCACACCAGCCACCTGCCCCAGCGTCTGCATGGCGAGTCTCCCTCACCCACTGGGGCACCAGCCCCCTGTGCACCGTATCATTACAGTAAGTCCTTAAAAAATACAAAATCTTTAAAAACTGCACAAGGCTACACAGAGAAACTCTGTCTTGAAAAACAAACAAACAAAATCAAAACAAAAGTATGTGTCAGGGCTAACAACATAGCTTTTCTTTTCTTTCTTTCTTTATTTTATTTTTATTTTTTGTTTTTTTGAGACAGGATTTCTCTGTGTAGCCCTGGCTGTCCTAGAACTCACTCTGTAGACCAGACTGGTCTCGAACTCACAGAAATCCACCTGCCTCTGCCTCCTGAGTGCTGGGATTAAAGGTATGTGCCACCACTGCCGGGCCTCTATGACTAACTAGTGGCTTAGCTCCTCACTCTGATCTTCAGGCTTGTTTATTAGATCACAAACAAAATATTACCACAAGAAACAGGTTAAATTAATTTATAAGAACTAGTAAGAAAGCTAGGTGGTGGTGGTGCACACCTTAATCCCAGCACTTGTCAGGCAGAGGCAGGCAGATCTCTGTGAGTTCGAAGCCAGCCTGGTCTACAGAACTAGTTCCAGAACAGCTAGGGCTGTTACACAGAGAAACACTGTCTCGGTGGTGATGGTGGGGGGAAGAACCAGCAAGAAATGAGCCTAAGCTAAGGCCGAGCATTCATACCTAATAATAAGTCTCTGTGTCATGAAGCTGGTTGGTGGCCCAAAAGAAAAAGCCTGGTTCCTCTCTGTTCTCTCTCTCTCTCTCTCTCTCTCTCTCTCTCTCTCTCTCTCTCCACATGTGTCTCCCCCCAGGCCTGGTTTCTCTCTTCCGTCCCCCCAATAAAGCACTGAAAAAAAAAACAAAAAGAATAAGCCTGGTATAGACCATCTATAGTAGTTTTAGAAATACCTTTTCCATGTATCAGTAATAGTAAATTTACAAAATTGGGATAGCTGAGTGAGCGGCCTGAGCTTGTAAATATGGTAGCTTTAGTAAATAGTATGTGTTTGACTGAGGTCCACATTTTTTTTAAGCACATAAAAATATCCCCTCAGATCAGAAAGGACCAGGATAATCATCCACAAAGGCCACAGACCATGCCGCCATCCGGGCCTTCAGCCGTGTATGTTAAGATGTAAACAGTGAGTGAGATGAGCATAGTGGGAAGCTGAGGTGGAAAGAGTTCCATGACCTCCAGGCCAGCCTGAGCTCCACAGCCAGACCCTGTGTAAGGCAGCAAAGGAAGCAGAGGCTGGTCACTAGCGTTTAGCAGGTTTGAGGGTCCTTGGGACATAAAGTGAGCTAGTGTGGACGTGTTAATGAAGTCCTGTGTCAGAGGCCTGACTCTTTTTTTTTTCCCCCCGAGACAGGGTTTCTCTGTGTAGCTTTGCGCCTTTCCTGGAACTCGCTTTGGAGACCAGGCTGGCCTTGAACTCAAAGAGATCCTCCTGCCTCTGCCTTCCGAGTGCTGGGATTAAAGGTGAGCGCCACCACCGCCCGGTGAGGCCTGACTCTTGAGAGGCCCCAACATATCAGGTCCATACACTTGCCCCAGCAACCAAACAGGAAAGGCAACAGTGACATCTGCAGCAATGTCCTCAGCAGGCTGCAAAGATCTTATTCAAGACTCTGTTGTCCAGGAGGCAAAACCCACATATCATCAGGGGTCAGTCGATCATCATCTCAGGGTCAGGTGGGGCCATAGTGTCCCTGCCTAGGGGTGGACTCCACTCCCTTCTGAGCTGGTGATCTATCAGATCAGCTGTCCCTGCAATCCAAGAAGATTGTAGGAGGACAGACACAGAGTCGAGGGGATGGAGGCAGGGGGCCAAGCCTCTATACTGCATTTCCTTACCCATCCCACCTCTACAGACATTAGCAGCTCAGTCAGGAGAATTCTTTCCTTTAGCACAAGCAGCCTCGAAGTCATTGTCATAGTGTGTGGAAACAGCGGTTGCAGTTAGTGGAACATATGCGTCCCCTAGCATGTAGGGGCTTATTGATTGTGATGGTTAATATTGGTTAATACTGGTTGTCCATTTGACAGGTTCCAGAGCCACCCAGGAGACAAACCTCTGGGCACATCTGTGAGGGGATTCTACATTACGTTATTTGACATGGGAAGACCCATCCTCAATTCGAGTGATCTTCCGTGAGCTGTGGTCCCTGCATGAACAAAAAGAGAAAGCAAGGTAAGCACCAGCCTGCCCCCACAGCTTCCTGACTGTGGCTGCCATGTGACAATGTGAGGAGCTACCCCAGGCTTCTGCTGCTGCGTCTTCCCGTCATAATGAATGGTATCCTCAGACTGTGAGGCAAAAGGAACCTTTCCTTCCTGAAGGTGCTTTTACTGGGGCATTTCATCACAGCCAGAGGGGAGTAACTGACCACAGATGGAAGAGCTTGCATGTTTTCTTTTGTCCTATGCTGTGGGATGTTCTGTATGGCAAATGTGTTGCTAATTAGTCAATAATTAAAACACTGATTGGCCATTGGCTAGGCAGGAAGTATAGGCGGGACAAGGAGGAGAATAAAGCCGGGAAGTGGAAGGCTGAGTCAGAGAGACACTGCCAGCCGCCATGATGACAAACAGCATGTGAAGATGCTGGTAAGCCACGAGCCATGTGGCAAGGTATAGATTAATAGAAATGGATTAATTTAAGCTGTAAGAACAGTTAGCAAGAAGCCTGCCACGGCCATACAGTTTGTAACCAATATAAGTCTCTGTGTTTACTTGGTCGGGTTTGAGTGGCTGTGGGACTGGCAGGTGAGAGAGATTTGTCCTGATTGTTGGCCAGGCAGGAAAACTCTGGCTACAGTCCTACCTGCCAGAGAAAGCCCTGGAACCCCACCATTGTGGACAGGAGGGGGGGGAAGACAGGTGGCGCATTGTGTTGGTCTGACGGTGCGGCTATGACAAAATGCCACAGGCGCGGTCACTCTTAGTAGAAGTGTGCTTCTTATGGCTCTGGAAGTCCCAGTCCGTCTAGGGGATGAGTCATTGTTCCCACTGCAAAATGAAGCCCCTCTAGGCCACCGTCTTTTCATGCAGGGAAACAGATTAAGTCTGAACATGAGTTTGGGACACAGAGGTTCAAACTGCAGCACAAAGAGACACATTTAAGCAAGGGTGTTGGTAAGAGTGTAAGTCTGAGAAAGTAGACTTTCACGATACAGATAATATATGTACTTACTATGTCTACAGCTGTATCTATAATGGGTATGTGTGTGCATGTTTGTGTGGTTACATTGTGTGTATTTGCACACATGTGTGCACATGCATGTGAAAGCAAGAGGACATCCTTGGGTGTTCCTTAGGCACTGTTCACTTTGTTTTTGAGACAAGGTCTCACATGGTGTCTCACCAAGTAGCCAGCAAGCTCCAGGGATCTCTTGTCTCTGATTTCACATCACTGGGATTACAAACACAGGGCCCGATGACTGACTTTTTTCTCTCTTACACATGTGATCTAGGGATCACAGTCATGTCTTCATGCTTGTGCAGCAAGCGCTAGACTACCCGAGCCCCCCTCCCCCGCCCCCAGCCTCTGAGGACATGTTTTTGTTGTTTGTCTTTTGAGAAAGGGTTTCTCTGTGTAGCCCTAGCTGTTCTGGAACTCTCTCTGTGGACCAGGCTGGCCTTGAACTCACAGAGATCTGCCTGCCTCTGCCTCCCGAGTGCTGGGATTAAAGGTATGAACTACCAGGCCCCCATGTTTTTTAAGGTAAAGAGAATGTTTGTTAATAGACGGGAAGTGAGGTCAAAGGGGAAAAAGGGACGTCAAGGACAATTTGTTGGGAGCAACCAGGGGACAGGAGGATTGTTTGCTGGGATTGGGAAGATGGGAAAGCCAGAACCTTGGGCCCTGTAAAGTCGGGGATTCTATCAGACATTCCAGGGGAGATGGCAGGTTGATTGTTGGTTTTTGTTTATCTTATTTATTTATTTATTTTTGAGATGGGGTCTTATGGAGCCCAGACTGGCTTCAGATTTACTACATAGCAACAGGGATGACCTTGGACTGCTGACCCTTCAGCTTAGTGTGCATGAACATCATAAAGGTTTGTGCAGCACTATGGGTCGAAACCAGGATTCCTGGGTGCTGGGCAAGCACTCTACCAGCTGGGCCACGACCTTAGACCAAATGTTTCTTCTCCACCAGGTTGACAGGCTGGATCTGGGAATATCTAAATTTTATTCAATCACATTAAAGGGCTGGAGGGTTGGCTCAGTCATTAAAGGTTAGGCTCACAATCAACCACCTCATGAAAAACATCTAACAAATTGCTGTCTGATAACTAAATTAGAAGCTACGCATGTTAAGCAACATCATTAATGGACCTGCTAAGATTACACATATGTGTTTGAGATGGAGGGGGGTGTCTCTCTGTGTTGATCAGTCTTGCTTTGAACTCTGGACTCAAGGGATCCTCCTGCCTCGGTCTCCCAAGTATTTAGTATTTCACCTTAGTCACTGCACACCAGTTTAAGGATAGTCATCCCCCCCCCTCCCTCCTCACTTCCTCGAGACAGGGTTTCTCTCTGTAACAGCTTCTGACTCTCCTGGAACTCACTCTGTAGACCAGACTGGCCTTGGACTCACGGAGATCTGCCTGCCTCTGCCTCCCGAGTTCTGGGATTAAAGGCGTGCGCCACCACCTCCTAGCGGGGAGTCATTTTTAATAGACAAAAATAGCTTACAGAACAAATGCATGCTTCGCTATGTATTTGATTGGAAGCATGCAAGCAATCAGATTGGAATACCAGCCGTGACCATTTCAGGTGTTGCCATTTACTATGGTCATTTAAAACGGCCTCTTAGGTAATGGTGTTTGTTTCTTTCAAGACGAGGTCTCCTGTATCTCAGGCTGGCCTCGAACTCTCTACGTAGCTGAGGATGACCTTGGATTTCTGGTCCTCCAGCTTCCACCTCCCCGGTGTGCACCACCACGCTGGGTTTATGTGGTGCTGGGGGTGGAACCCAGGGCTTCATGCACTCTAGTCAAGCAGTCTACCCACTAAGTCACATCCCCAGCTCCAACAGTTTGGGTTTTTGTTGTAGTTTGTTTGTTTTTGTTTTCTTAGTAGAGAGGATCCACAAAGGTATCTTGCTCCGCACAGTGCGTGGCTGGGCCACCTGTCGGTTGCGAGGGCGTCAAGGTGATGCTGTGGTGATGAGAAAGGACCAGGTGTGGAGCCCCAAGGCAGTCAGGCCCCGCCCCAGAGCTGCGTGGGGCCAGGAGAAGTGGGCGGGCCGGAGGGCGCGCCTACAGATCACGTGGCGGACCTGGGCCAATGGCCGTCTCCGAGCCCACCTTGAGGCCGGGGCGGGGCGCCAGGCTGGCGTCACCAGGACAACGGGCGTCGCCGGCGCCGTGTGACTCGGGGCTGTGGGCGCGCTCGCGGCCATGGTGAGTCTGGGGCCCGCGCTCGCTCGCGGGGCAGCGGAGATGCTGGGCGTCTAGGGGAGGGTGCGGAGAAGAGCCAAAGCCTGCCGGGCGGGGCAGGGCCGGGCTGGGCAGGGCAGGGCCGGGTGAGGCCGGGTGAGGCCGGGCAGGGCAGCGCAGGGCAGGGCAGGGCAGGGGGCATCGGATTGGTCCTGAAGAAGGAAACCCCAGGTCCCCGGGTCCTGGATGCCGGGCCCGGGACGCTGTGCTTTCTGATGCTCCGTGTCTGGATTACACACCTGGGACCTCCACTCGGTGGACCACCCCGACGCCGTGACGCTGTTCGGCCCGAGCGAGCGTGCCCGGGAAGCCACCAGAGGGTGTGGTTACATAGATGCCCACAGCCACACTCCTCAGTCTGCGTACTTCAGGCTGCTTTTATGCAATGATGTCAATACCGTACCACACGTTTGTTTCAAGTTCAGCGTCCTGACGGGGCTCCTAGCACAGGGGGATTTAATGGGTGGCTTCAGAAAGACCCCTTTACCCCCTTTTGTAAAAATGGGGGACATTGAACTGGACTTTTTTTTCTTTCTTTCTTCTGAGTGCTGCACTCTCTCTCAGTGAGGGATTTAATGAATCTGTCATTAGTACGTTGTAAACACTTTAAGCCGTTAGCTTTGCTCAATAAACTTGGAAGGCTGTGGGCATGCCACCTGGCCTCCATTAACTTCTTGTTTAAAGCCTTAATTGACTTGGCCTGCGTGCTGGCTTGAACGGGCAAGGTTCAGGTGTGATTTCTTGAGAGGTCTCCATCCATACAAAAGAAGTGAGCTCCCTGGTTCGTGACACACCCCGGGTGTAGAATATTTAAGGGTTAGCTAATAGAGACGTGCCTAATTTTAAGAAATACGTATCTAGAGGGCTGTTGAGATGGCTCGGAGGGTAAAGGCACTTGTTGCCAATCCTGACAACCCAAGTTCCATATTCCTGACCCACGTGTGGGAGCAGAGAGTCCTGTAAATTTTCCTCTGACCTCTGTACAGGGTATATCCTCCACATAAATAATAAAATGTAAAGGAAATGTGTTTACTATGAATAGTTAGATGGATATTTGCTTGGGCTCTGTGTGTGTGTGTAGGTGATGGTGTGAAGTCCAGAGGTCAATGACTGGATGTCTTCCTGCATCCCTCACTTCTGACAGGGTTCCTCACTGAGCCTGGAGCTCTGGGGCTCTTCCTGTCTCTCTACCCATGGTCTCCTCATCGCTGAGTTTACAGACACTGTACACAAGCCGATCGTACTGCAGGGCATTCAGTATCCTCCTGTAGAGACGCCATGGAGTAGGGAGTGAGGCTGCTTTTCTTGTTTGGATGCGTTGGTTCTGAGTGGTCTGGAGTGATTGTCATCGTGCCCCAGCCTTGGGTTAGATGCTGAGGAACAGAGCAGGCAGGCCTCACGCTCTCGGGCTCTGCATTCTTCCCTGTGGCAAAGCTGAATGAGAAGGGATTAGCAGGCGCAGGCAGGCAGGCGTGTGGATAGGTTCACACTTCTGCCTAGGGCAGCTCTGGGAGTTTGTCCGCCACCTCAGTTTGTGTTCAGGACTCGGCATCTGCTCTCTGCGGCTCACAGAGCTGATTTACACAAGGCCTTCTATCCCTCAGGATGAAGCAGCAGTGTTTAAAAACGTTTCTTCTCTCTGCCCTCCTCTTGTTTCAGTCTTGATCTCTTTTCCTGCTCCTCCTCATCTCCTTTTATTGTTCTTCCTCACTTTCTTCTGTGATTGCTGTAGAAGCCCTCCGGTGGCTGGTCTGGACACACTGAATGCTCGAGTGTCTTTCCTGGGTGCCACTTTTGTTGTTGTTTAATTCAGCTTATAAAATAAATTTATTTCAGAGCTGGGGGGTGGTGGCACACACCTCTCTGTGAGTTCAAGGCCAGCCTGGGCTACAGGTCGAGTTTCAGGACAGGCTCCAAAGCTGCACAGAGAAACCCTGTCTCGAAAAACAAAAAAACCAAAATAACTATCTAACTAACTAGATAGTTTTATCTCTTAAGTTGTGTGTCATAACATGTTTTCCCACTTGAATCCATCCTGTCTGTTGTTTCCCCTTATTTTACACCTCACTTTCTGTTTTTGTCTATAATCAGGTTGTCTTAGAGGTTTGGGAAACATGAAACTGGGGAAAACTCAAATATTTAATAGTAGTTTTCCACTTTACACTGAAGTTTCTTTTTTACCTTTTTTGGCTTTTCTGGATACGTGTGTGCAGGTGCGTGAGTGTGTGTGTGGAGGCCAGAGGTCCGCCTTGAGTGGTGTTCCTCAGGTGCCAGCTACCTTGTCTTTTGGAGAGGGAGTCTCTCTCAGAACCTGAATTAGTCTAGACTAGCTGGCCAGTGAGCCCAGAGATTACCTCTCTCCAGGGCCGGGATTAAAGCACCTGCCACGGGACAGCTGGGGGTTTTGTTGTTGGTGGTTTTATGTGGTTCTGGGGATCAAGCCCAGGTCCTCATTCCTATGTGCCTATGTGACAGACACTTTACCAGTGCGGGGTGTGTGTGTGTGTGTATCTTTTAAGGCAGCCCTGGTTGTTCTAGAACTCACTATGTAGACTAGGCCAGCTTTGAATTTGTGGTGATTCTCCTGCCTCAGCCTCCTGGGTGCTGGGATTGCTGGCACCTATGCTCCTAACACTGAATATGGTAGAAAGATCTTAAGTTCAAGGCCAATTTGAGTAATTTAGAGAGAGCTTGTCTCAAAATGAAAAGGTCTTGGGATGTAGCTCAGTGGTAGAGCGCTTGCATGGCATGGAAGAGGCTTGCCATCCCCACACTGCCCACACTGTGAGGGGAGGTGCCTATTGAGACCCACAATCCACTGCGGGGCAGGTGCTGATTGAGACAGGTGCTTACCGGATGAGATCTCTGTGTTCATTGACCGTAAACGGTAGGTTGTCTGGATTCCTGCTCCTGATGGTGAGGTGGGGAATAATTTCAGTCACTCTAGCTTTCTTCCAGAGAGCCCGAGTTCTGGGCTGAATTCCTGCACCCCTCCACCACCCCCATGAGAGTGACATCACTGTACATGTTTGGTAGACCTAGATTTAGTGCTTACTAGTCCCACAGTAGTTGGTCAGTGGCCAAGGAAGGACTTGAATTCACTCAGTTGGTCTTCAAAGCCCACGATCTTAACCTTCACACCAAGGCCTTCCACACTAAAGTATGTGCTACACTCAGATGAAGAATCTCAGAGAAGGGGCTGGGAAGATGTACAGTGGTTAGGAGCACTGGCTGCTCTTCCAGAGGACCCAAGTTCATTTCCCAACACCGACGTGGTTGCCCACAGCTGTCTGTAACTCCAGTTCCAAGGGATCTGTGGTCCTTTCTAGCCTCCGGGGGTACTACACACATGTGACATACATTCATACAAATGTATACATATACACATAAAATAAAAGTAAATCTTAAAGAATTTCAATGTTTGGGGCTTGGAGAGATGGCTCAGTTGTTAGGAGCACTTGTTGGTCTTCCAGAGGTCCTGAGTTCGGTTCCCAGCACCTACATGGTGACTCACAGCCATCCTCTGACCTCTGTGGGCACCAGGCATGCATGTGGTGCATACATATATGGGGGCAAAGTGCTCATATAAAATAGATAAATCTAAAGATTAAAAGAAAAAAAAGAATTTCAGTATCTTCTCAACCAAGCCAGAAGAAGAATGATCTCTTCCTCCCCGCCCCCCCCAAACTGTCTATTAATATTGTCTGATTACAGCTTGCAGGATTAGTTCTGGTTTTGTTTATATTTGTTTTGCACTGTGTGTGTGTAAAAAGGGCCATGGTTTGCTCCTGGCTCTCCGTTAGCGTGTTGCTAGCTGGTCTTCTGCAGGAAGACTGTGTAGACAGTCACAGCTGCTGACGGCCGGCTCCAGAGTGTGTGGTCTCTCTCCTGTTCAGAAGACAGCATTCACAGCCCTGCACCCTCCTCCAGCTCCTCCTCTCCGTTCACCACCATCGTCCACCGTCCACCGTGTTCCTCCAGCATGGGAGGGGGTGACATCAGTGTCCTTTCAGGGCTCAGCTTTCAGCAGTCAGGAATTCTCAGCAGTCTGACCAGGTATGAGAGTCTGCAGTAATTACCACCCACTGCAAGAAGAAGCCTCTTGGGCTGAAGCTGGCAGCAGCCCTGATCCCTGGCATAAACAGGCGTGTCTGGAAGGGAATCGGGTGGGCACACCATCTCCTGTTAGAACAGTCATAGTGATTTCCTGCTAGGACCTGTGATCGCCTCAGCCACAGGATGTTTTTGTTTGTTTGTTTTGAGATTTAATTTTGTGTCTGTGTGGGTATATTGACATGAGCCTGGATGCCTAAGAAGGCCAGAAGAGGGCGTTGGGTCCCCTGGAGCCGGAGTTAACAGGCAGTAATGAGGTTTGACGTTTGTTTTGTTGTTTGTTTGTTGGGATGGGATCTTGCTCTGTAGACCAGGCTGGCCTCGAACTCACAGAGACCCACCAGCCTCTGCCTCCCGAGTGCTGGGATTAAAGACGTGCGCCACCATTAGTGCTAGCATTTGGGCTCTGTGTGTGTGTGTTTTGATAGTGTCTCATGTATTGCAGGCCAGCCTCAAGCTTGCTGTGTAACTGAGAATAACCTGATGTTCTGATGCCCACAACTTTACCTCCCAAATGCCAGGGTTGTGGGTGGACCATACTCCGACCAGTTTACGAAGTGCTGGGGTTGAAAACCAGGGTATAGGCAAACATTCTATCAGCTGAGGTGTATCCCTTGTTTATGCGATGAGTCTTACCATGTCACCCAACTGGTCTCAAAATCATGATTCAAGTGACT